>NC_045622.1:112562201-112869029 GCF_009829155.1 Mustela erminea | reverse complement strand
TTGATCCCGTGGAATTCTTTAAAAACAGACAGATCTCATGGTCTGTCATCTCACGTCTGGTGCGCTGTTGAGCTCCTGAAGTACAGGTTCTTCACCAACCAGATAAGAATTATCTGAGCCCTTGTCCTGGTGAATGTGAGCTGTCCCTGTTCAATAACGTGTGCCCGTGAATCCCAAGGTGTGCTTTCTGTCCTGCACGCTGGCTGGTGGCTCCCCTCATGCTCCCTCTGACCCACACTGCAGACGTCTCCTGGGCCCCCTCTGCCGTCCCTTTGGACTGTGGCTCACACGGGAGGACTTCCAGGTTAGCTTCTGCCCTCCATGTGGGGCCTCGAGCAGATTTCCCAATGGCCCCCATGGATGAAGACACCCCAGGGCCTGGCCTGTGCCTCTCTCTGCACCAGAGGTGGATGGCTGCACCATCACAAGCCACTGAAGGTTTGCATGACTGGAAGCTCGGTGTTGAGAAATGGGCACAGAGTGTGCAGTCACTCATGTCCCGTCTATGTGCCCTGGGGAGGGCGCCCACCTCAGAGGACCTCCTCATAGGCAGGTAGACAAGGCGGCCCATTCTGTGGGATGTCTTCCTCTTTGAACAGTCATTCCTGATTCTTTCTGCAGGACTGCCGTTGACACAGAGATGGAAGCCACACGGGGCTTCCTCCCATGGGGGTTGACCTGTCACACAATGGAGTGCCCCACCCACCCTTGTGCTGAGCCCTGTGCCTTCACTCTGTGGCTGGAGGTGGGGGTGAGAACTTGGGCTTGCTTCTGGCATAGGGGAGCGGCTGCGTGGGGTCTGCCAGGCTCCAGAAAGTGTTTGCCCACCACGGACCCTTCATGCGCCAGTGGGTGCACGTGCTCACGTGGCTCTAACGGCCAGTTGGGTTACAGCCTGGCTCTCCTGCAAAATCTGTCGGTGGGAGCCTGCTCACACCTGGAAGTTGTTTACTTAATGGTTGAACTCGACATGCCCAAATGCAGGATATGTGAAAATCCTACAAGGCTCAGCAAATGGTGTGTTTTAGAAGGTACGGCAACCTTGCCCCGCTTCAGAAGGAATGTTTTGAGGCTTCCTCAACCGTGGGATCCATAGGAGCCACACCCGTGTTACAGGGTCTGCGCCTGTCCTTGAGTATGCCTGTGTCCCACTGTGGGACTGTGGGGCTTCTCCTGGGGGTGAAGTGTTTCTGCTGTCAGCTGACATGGTTCCATCATGGAGCAGTGCAGTGCCATGTTCCTGGACATGTGGACCATCGAAGCAGTCATGGAGAACATCAGGGTGGAGGCGTGGTCTCGTGTTGAGGGAAACAGCAGGAGTGTGTTACTGCCCTGATGATCTCCGCTGTGGGGACTGGAGGAGAAGACCTCTGCCAGGTCAGTACTGCCCAGAAAAGCAGCTGTGAGTGACATCACCACACACTTGTTCAAATAACCCACAGCCTTTGTCTGAGACCCATCCGGATTTTGTATGGGTCAGACAGGAGAGGCCCATGAGGGAGGGCTGGGATCATTGGTCCTGCATCTTCCAGATCTGTACTGGAGGCTCTGAGCTCTGGATTCCCCTGGGGAAGCCATGCTGACTTTGGTTTAGCGTTTGTGCACATGTGCATGTGCGTGTGCATGTGCGTGTGCATGTGCGTGTGTGTGTGCGTGTGTGCATGTATGTGTGTGTGTGCGTGCACGTATTGGGGTAGTTCTGCTGGCTTTCATCTTGCTGCCACACCCTTGTTCTGGAAAGCAGTATGGAGATTCCGTCAGTAGTGTTTTCCTGTTATCTATTCCCCGTGGGCACGCAGACTCAGGATGGGTTCGCAGACCCACGAGACCCACTCTAAGGCTTCCCAAGGCCATGACACATGCTCCTGCTGACTTCCGTGGGCATTTACTCTGAGTAGTGCACCACCATAGTATTTGGGGCCCCAAGGACCAGCACTGATTTAAGGCTGGTATCTGGTGACCCTCTTGCCCTTTCTCTAGGGCCAGGCTGTGGACCCCTCCAGAGGGGCCGAGGAGAACAGCCATGCATGTCGCTGTCTGCAGGGCCCTCCTGCAGGGGGATTTGGCCTTGCTGCTGATCAGTGGGCTCCAGACCTGTGATGTGACTCAGGTTTAGGAACGCGGCCAGAGGCTGAAAATCTCCATCATGGTGCTTTGGGTGGTGTTTTTGCCACTGGGCCTAGAGTTTTCCTGCTGATATAGATCAAGTAGCAGCTCAGTGGGCTGTCCAGCCCCGATCAGCTGCTCCTGCTATAAATGCCTGTGGTCAAAGCACACTCGGTCTCATCGGTCCCTGCCTGCAGGTTCCTGGGGTGAGTGGAGCACTTGCCTCTGATAGCTAAGGGCCAGCTGGAGTCGCGAGGGCGTGAGGGGGCCTGGGATGCCTTTGGCGACCCCCACGGTAAATATCTCTGGCCAGAAGAGGACAGCCACAAAGAACTTTGCAAGGATGCCGACACTCTCCTCACCAACACATTTCTTCATCCCTCAACAGGGACTCGGCCTCCTGACCTCACCAGGTAGTGTTTTGTGGAGGAGAGGAGCAGACAAGTCATCCCTAATCGACCCCGAGAAATGTCCTCCTCTCCCTGGACCCCTGGACCCCTTCCCTTACAGCGGGGGCTGGCAGTACAGCCTTCCATTTTCATCTGTGAAGTTTACTGGAGAACAGCCTTGCCTGTTCATTTACATAGTCTGTGGCTGGTTCTCACCTCAGTGGCCTGCTGACTTGTGAAGCCTGTGGCATGTCGAACCTGGCTCGTCACAAAAGAGGTTTGCCAGTGCAGGCTCTACCGTGTGCCCGGGAAGTCCTGGCAAGCCAGCCTTCCAACTGTGGGCACTTTGTGCAGTTTGGTCCTCTGCCACCCAGTCCAGGAGATGGCGGACGCCCTAACCCTGACCCTAACCCTTGTGCTTGAGCCCGTGTATTACAACTGTGATGCCAGGGGCACCCCCTTGGCCTGACCCTATTTGTCTGGCTACCCTTGCTCACTCCAGCTTCCCAGACTCCTGGTAACACAACAGACAGCATCTGGCCCCTTCCTGGTTTGCAGACGGACCCTCCCGGGACTCTTGCTCACCCACCTGCACGGTCCTGGAGCTTCTCTCATTACTGTCACCGCTCTGCACCCTCACGTTCAGGCCTGAGCATGGCCTTCGCCAGCATTGCCCACGGGTTGGGGCGCCGTGCGGGCACGCCACCAACTCTGCATCTCAGGGTCTGTTTCCACTGTGGTTGCTGCTCTTGACTCTTGCACCGTAACATCGCAGAAACCACACACGGGATCATTCTGGAAACAAAAATCACCCATTGCTCTAAATCCCCCAACTACTGCATTCCAATGTTCCTGTGCAAATCCACTTGTTAAAAATAGAATTGTAGGAAAATATGTGACAGGACTGTGTGCACCCAACCCTGCTCTCTCATCCCAAACCATCGCAAGATCACAGAGCGGGTGACCTGGCTAGTAGAAAAAATGCCTGGGGTGGTTGAGCTCTGTGCACACTCAAGGTGGGGCTCTGTGTGGTGCGGCTGCCACACGTGCTACATGTGATTTTATGTTGCATTAACAGCCACACAGGCCTAGCCAAGGGGCAAATGATCCTCTCACCCTGGATTTATCAGTCCATATTTATTTTTAAAAACTATTTATTTATTTATTTACTTGAGAGAGCAAAGCAAGTGAGAGAGAGTATGAGTCGGGGGAGAGGCAGAAGCAGACTCCCCGCTGAGCAGGGAGCCCGAGGTGGGGCTTGAACCCAGGACCCCGAGATCATGACCTGAGCTGGAAGCAGAGGCTTAACTGACTGAGCCCCCCAGGCGCCCCTAGTCTTAACAGACTTTTTAGAACAGTTTTAGAGTCGCAGGAAAATAGAGAGAAGTACAGCGAGGTGCTTCGCTTTCCCGCTCACGAGCCACGTGAGCGTCATGACTTAGGTTTATCTTGTCCTGGCCTCTCCCGGGTCAGAAGTGGCCACCCTCACCCACGGTGCTTCTGGTGACCCTCGCCGCCCCTGCCACTTGAAGGTGCCCCAGCCCCAGTCTGAATCCAGGGTGGGTCAGAGCAGGGACCTGTTTCTCTGTTGGTGCCCACAAAGGCCGACTGACAAGCACCACTGTCGGTTTCCTCCCGGGCCCTCCTCTGCTCTTCATCCAGCCCCACGTCCCCCAGGGGACAGGAAGGTTTTACTTTCCCCAGAGTAGACCGTGGTACCGAAAATAAAGGTCAGAGTGGGGCAGAGGTTCACTCAAGACTTTGATGGTAGAGGTGGCGGCTCCTGCTCTTGAAAAAAGGGCACGCTTGCAACCTTACACACTTGCACACGTGGACATACACATGCTTGCCACATAGGCACACCCACACACACTCGCACATGGTTGCACACATGCACGCACTCGCACACACACCCCTGCACGCACGCACAAGCCTGCACACACTGTCACATACACACTTACACATACTTGCACACGCACACATCCACACACACATCTGGTGTCTGAGGGCTTCAGACTTTCAGATCTTGGGAGAAATGGGTTTCTGTGCGGAGAGCTCACTCTTCCCCTGATTAGAGAATGACTTTTCTGGAGGTGGTCTGTTTGCCTCCAAGACACAAGCAATTTCAAGGCATGATAGATGGATAATGTGGCATTTCCCATTCTGTTTTATTAAGATTTGAAAATATAAATCCCTTTAGAACAAACAGCAAACCATTAAACCAACTGATATTATCCTGTGATATTTATGCAAAATGATGTCTAAGACCAATGGAGAAGGTCACTTTGGGTTCCCTGTCTCAGGAACAAGGAGGGCAGCCTTGTCTTCCCCTCAACTCCCCAGCCCCAAATTCTACCCCCAAACCACGCCAGAGTGTTGGCTTGTCCCAACTCCTGCCTTGGCTGGTCCCTATCTCCCTGTGTTGTCTGGTTGCCCTCGTGGCTGTCGGGCCTTTGCTGCCCTCCAGCACCACAGTCCAGGGCGGCTCTGAGCAGGTGTCAGGCATGTTCTTTCCTGGGCCCCAGACGCTTGTGTGGTGCGTGCAGGGGTGCCGAGCACACCGTGTTCCCTGGAAGAGGGGGTTACTGGGTACCCTGCTGGGACCCAGAAAGTCCAAAGGGGGGGAACACTCCAGGGAGAGGTTGAAAGTGGGAGACTGACAGAAACAGGAAGGAGAGAATCACACTATCGCTAGGACTTGTGGGGACGGATACGTTTATTTAAAGGTCCAACAAGGTCAAGAATCTCAGAATTCTCATACTGCAACATGCGGGGGACAAGAGCACCAGGCGCTTTCCTCAGGGAGACGCCCAGGGGCTGGGGCTGGGGTAGGAGAAGTCATCAGAACGTCTGGGTAGGTTGCAGTGACCAGGGAGATGGCGCTGTCGAGAGCCTTCCCAGATAAGATGACAGGTGGCAAGAGAGACAGGCCCCTCTCAGGTGCTGTGGGCTGTTCTTGCCCCAGACACATCTGCTTCTGATTCCAGGAAACAGCCGGCCAGGGCTGTGACTCAGGGTTTGAGATGGAGTACTGAGTTCTGCCCGGGGCACTGGATCTATAGCCAGCGGGGGTGTGTGCTGACGAATCAGATCTTGCGCTGGCAGCAAATGGGGAGACAGCAGCTGGACTGGGAGCAGCAGGGCTTGCAGCAGCTGGACTGGGAGCAGCAGGGGACACAGCAGCTGGACTGGGAGCAGCAGGGCTTGCAGCAGCTGGACTGGGAGCAGCAGGGGACACAGCAGCTGGACTGGCAGCAGGATGACCCACAGCCTGAAGAGCAGCAACAGGGTTTGCAGCAGCTGGACTGGGAGCAGCAGGGCTTGCAACAGCTGGACTGGGAGCAGCAGGGCTTGCAGCAGCTGGACTGGGAGCAGCAGGGGACACAGCAGCTGGACTGGCAGCAGGATGACCCACAGCCTGAAGAGCAGCAACAGGGTTTGCAACAGCTGGACTGGGAGCAGCCACAGGAACCACAGCCGCCCTTGGAGCCTCCACAAGAGCCACAACCCCCCTTGCAACCCCCACAAGAGCCACAGCCCCCCTTGGAGCCCCCACAGGAGCCACAGCCCCCCTTGGAGCCCCCACAGGAGCCACAGCCCCCCTTGGAGCCCCCACAGGAGCCACAGCCCCCCTTGGAGCCCCCACAGGAGCCACAGCCCCCCTTGGAGCCCCCACATGAGCCACAGCTGGAGCAGGAACAGGCTGGCACACAGCAGCACACGGGCTTGCAGCAGCAGACAGGGACACAGCAGCCGGAGCCACAGCCCCCACAGCCGGAGCCACAGCCCCCACAGCTGGAGCCACAGCCCCCGGAACAGCCACAGCAGCCCATGGTTCTGGTGGGTTGAGGGTGGATCAGGTCAGAGGAGCAGGTGCAGAGGACAGTGCTCAGGTGTGGAGCCTTCTGGGCTGGGAGCCCTTTATACACCTGCTCAGGGTCAGGTGAGGTGCTGGACACACAGTCACTTCCTGGTTCCTGTTTGTGCCACTTTCCAGCAGAAAAATTCCAAGTATTTTTTAGAATTTAATAATGCACACGTTCTGGTATTTCGGAGCACCCCTGTTGTGTTCCGCACGTCCCCAGCACACGGCTTCCATCCCCTGACAGGGCTTCTGTCTCGGGTTTTGTCGGGAGACAGAAGCAGAGCCTCAGGGCCCTATTGGTCATCACCCCGACACAGCTCTTGACTCTGTGTGGAGCCTAAACAGTCTCGACAGAATCCTAAACAGCACGTGAGAGGTGGGAGGGGTGGGCTCAGGGTGTGGGCAGCGGGGGAAGCCAGAAACCACCGTGGCGGTGGGGAGCAGGGCCGTGTCCCTCCTGCTCATCTGGGGGCAGCAGGGGCCTGTGGGGATTCGGAGCAGGTGGCACCCGGGGTTCCGGCTGGGACCTGGTGCAGAGCCTGGGCCATTTGCAGCCCTTCTGGAGCTGCGCTAACATAGGTGTCCTCTGAGTTCCGTTGCTGGGCGCCGTCTCCTCTCCCGTACTTCCAGTGTGGGCAGCGGCCGGAGTTTTCCTGGGAATCAGGATCGGTCACTGCAGTCAGTACAAAGCCTCCCGGCTGCCTGTTGACTCCGAGGCATGAGGGGCCCAAAGTGGCAGACTGGCCACCTGAAGCTTCAGTCCAGGGACGGGCTGTGTGTCCCAGGGGGGAGCATTTCTCCCTCTGGATCTAAGACCTTTCCACCAGCAGAGCACAAGGTCAGGGGGTTTGGAAACAAACATTTTGCCAGTGGGTTCGTAGGGAAAATAGTGGGGAAGCCTGTGGTGGCAAAAGCGACCTGTGTGTCTAGGGCGACTCTCTTGGCAGGGGTGGCGTCTGGCGGCTCCGGCCTCCCCGCCGTCGCGCTCCTGCTGGAACAGGGATCCGCGTGCGAGCGCGTTTAGATTGCTCGAGGTCTTGAAATTCCACAGTTCTGGGATGTTCTGTTCCGTTTCCCCAGACGTTTTCCTTCTCTTTCAGTTTGGGGACTTTCTCTCTCTCTCCTTTTCTCTCTCTCTCTCTCTCTTTCTTCCTTTCTTAAAGATTTTTATTTATTTATTTGGGAGAGCAGAGTGCGAGCGAGCGAGCAGTTGAGCACGGTGGGAAGGGCAGAGGGAGAGCGAGGGGGACCCAGGCGCCCCGCTGAGCAGGGAGCCCGACAGGAGGCTCGCGCCCAGGACCCCGATCATGACCTGAGCCGAAGGCAGACGCTTCCCAGACCGAGCCCTCCAGGGGCCCCCAGTTTGGGAGGTTTCTACTGACCTGCCTCTGGGTTCATGGATTCTTTCCGCATTGTGTCTGGTCTACTGAAGAGCCCATCAAGGATTTTCATTTCTGTCTCGGGGTACTTGATCTCAGCTTTTCTCTGATTCTTTCTCAGGATTTCCTCCTGGAGCTCACGTTTGCCCGCGTGCTCTTGCCTGTCCCCTGGCAGCACGACCAGCCTCCTTTTCTGTTCATTTCAAAATCCCGGCCACGTCTGCGTCCAACTCGGGCGCTTGCTCTGTGTCTTCCCGCTACACTGTTTGCCTTCTAGTCTGCCTTGTAACTATGTGTTGAGAGCCAGACGTGGCGTACCAGGTGGATGGAATTGTGGTAAACAGGCCCGTAGGGGTGTGCTAATAAGGTGTGTGTGTGGGGGAAGTGTTCTCAGTCTCTTAGTGAGCAGCCGTGACCTTTACACATGTGTCTGAGTTGCTCCTCCTCCCAGCCAGCTGGTTGTGGGGGCCGGGGCTGGAGCTGGACCTTCCCTCCCTCCAGGTCCCTTGGGCTCTGAGAAAACCCCAGCAAGGTTAGGCTTGGTAAAATGATTTATCCTGAGGGCAGACCGCATGGAGAACAGAGTTCTCTGGCATGTTTCAAAGGGTCTACTCCAATCCTCCCTGGCCAAAAGCACGAGGGAATCTTGGTTGTGTCCACCTGGAGTTCATAACTCTCGGACACGTCAGCACTGTGGCACTGGTTCCCACAGAGTCTCTGCTTCCATAAGTCGTGATTCCCGGTCTCTCCAGGTACTAGTGGCAGCCGTGTGCCCAGGGACCTCTGTTCTCCGGTGGGTCTGTCGCAGGGTGTTGGTTTTCAGGTCAACGTTTTCTTGTGAGGTTGAAAGTGACCACTTCCAAACTCCCTACATGCCCGACTGGAGTGGTTTCCCTCTGTAAGACACTTTAAAATCCCCTAAAAATCGAAGACTCTTTTACTGTGTAATGTATATGGACCAGATAAATACAGCCTTTGAATACAGTAAACACCGACTTATTCTAAATATGTCAGTACTGCCTTTAAATTTACTTACGGTTACTTACAATTTTTACCTTCAAAGTCTGAAGTCAGTGACTTAACTACACACCTTCCGTGGAAACCGCAGGGTGATTCGGTATGTTTACTATACGGGTTATTCCAAAACAAAGTCATAGGACATGGATTTTAAAATTGAGATATAATTCATACATGACAAAATAACCGTTTAGTGTATACGATTCAGTGGTTTTCAGTAGATTCACAAAGTAATACAACTACTACTCCCGTCTCCTTCCGGACATTTCCATCACCCCCAAAGAAGCCCCGAATGTCAGCAGGTAGCCTCCGCTCCTCCATTCCCACCCGGTCCCCCCAGAATGCTAACCTTCTTCCTGGCTTTGTGGATTCACCTACTTGGGACATTTCACATAAATGGGGTTATATGTGGCCTTTTGTGTCTGTCTTCTTTCCCTCAGTGTAGTTTCTTTGAGTTTATGTTATAGCATGCATCAGAACTTTGTAGCTCTTTAGGGCTAAGTAACATTCCGTCGTGGGCTGTACCCCATTCTGTTGATCCACATAGGCACGTGGGCATTTCCGCTTTGTGGCAGCTGGGAGCCGAGCCGCTATGGACATCACTGCGCGAGTTTTTGCGTGACTTCGGTTTTCAGATCTCTTGGGGATGTCTAGCAGTGGAACTTCTGAGTCCTATGGTAATCTGTGTAACACTTGCGGAGCTGCCGCAAGGGTTCCTGTTTCTCCGCACCCTCACCAACATTTGTTATTTCCGACTTTTTGATCATTGCCGTCCAAGGCAGTGTGAGGTGGGACCTCCCTGGGTTCTGACCGGCACAGCCCTGCCTCCTAATAATGTTCAGCATTTTTTATTGGCTTATTATCTATTTGCGTGTCTTCTTGGAAAAATGCCTATTCAAAACCTTTACTAAATTTTTAATTGGATTATTTGTCTTAAAAACAGTTTTTTAGAGTAGTAAGAGTTTTGTGTATTCTAAATATAAGCCGGTTGAGAAATGTGTGATTTGCAAATATTTTCTCCCCTCTGTAGGCTGTCTTTTCATTTTTTTGACAGTTTTCTTTGAATCACAAGATTTTAAATTTTGATGGAGTCAAATTTATCTGATTTTTTTTTCTTGTGCTTTTCATGTCACATCTCAGAGCCATTGCCTGATCTAAGGTCACAAGGACCGAGCTCATGTTTTCTTCTGAGAGTCTTGTGGTTTATAGTTTTTAAAAATTTTATTTATTTATTTATTTGAGAGAGAGAGAAAGCATGAGCAGAGGGAGGGAGAGAGGGAAGCAGGCTCCCCACTGAGCAGGGATCCTGACTCGGGGCTCGATTCCAGGACCCAGAGATCATGACCTGAGCTAAAGGCAGAGGCTTAAGTGACGGAGCCCCCAGGGGCCCCTGTGGTGTATAGTTTCAACTTCTATGATTAAGTACTTGATCCAGGTAGAGGGTTTGTTGTGGTTGTTGCTGCTTTTATATAGGATGGGAGGTGAAGATCCAACTTCCTCCCCGTGACGGGGGGTATCTCGTTGTGTCAGTGCCGTCTGTGAACAAGAGGCTCCACGGAGTGTTCTGGGATGTTTGTGGACGATCCGTGGGACGTAACTCACCATCTCTGCACTCTCGGTTCCATTGCACTGGTCCGTGCGTCTGTCCTCAGGGCAGCAGCGCACCAACCCAGCTATCGCCATCCTGAAGCACGCTTCGAAGCTGGGAGCGATGACCTCCCCACCTTTTTTTTTTTTCCAGGATTGTTTTGATTATCTGAAATTCCTTGAATTTTCATGAGTTGTAGGATCAGATTGTCAGTTTCTGCAAAAAGCAACCGGGATTTTGGTAGGGGTTGCGTTGGGTCTGCCAGTCCGTTTGAGGAAGATCGTCGTTTCAACAATGTTACATCTCCCGGCATGTGGATGCGGGTGCCTTTCTGCTTGTCTTGGTCTTCGGTGTCTCTCAGTGGTGTTTCGCAGTTTTCAGTGCGCAAGTCATGCTTTCTTCCTCTTCTGTTTGGTTAAGTTTATTCTTCAGTATTTTGTTCTTTTTGATGAGATTGTTTTCTTTACTTTTATTTTTTATTTTCTTAATTTCAATGATGATTGCTCCTTGCTAGTGTATAGAAATACAAGTGGTTTTGTATATTGACGTTGTATCCTACAACCTGCTGAATTCGTGTGTGTGTGTGTGTGTGTGTGTGTGTGTGAATTTCTTAGGGGCTTTTCATAAGCAAGATGATAGGTTCTGTAAATTGAGAGAGTTTCAGTTTTCTTTCCCAACCCGGATGCTTTTTATATATTTCTCTTGCCTTATTGCCCTGGGTAGACGTGGCGAATGTGGCATGTTTTTCCTGTCCCCGACCTAGAAGGAAAGCATCCAGGCTTTGTCCATGAAGTGTGGTGTCAGCGGCGGGTCCGGTCGCTGCCCTGTATCAGGTTGAGGAGATCCCTGTGTTCGTCCCTGGGCTGAAACAAGCTGTGGCATCCGGGACCCGGAGCCCAGAGACAGAGAGTTCGTGCCCCTGCGCTGAGCCACACTGTCTCTGGCCCCAGATGTGCTCCGCTTTGCCTTTCGTCCTTCGGAACACGGCGGGAGCACAGGTTGCCTTCGCCTCACTTGCCTCTCTGTGGACTTGACTCGTGCGCTGGGGCCTGGGTGGGCACAGAGATCACACGCTGGATCCCTTCTGAGGACGGTCGTCTCCTGCGGAAGGAGCCGTGTCCACCACTCCGACAAGCACAGACGCTGAATCCCACCTCGGCTCGGCGGGATCTCCCTCTACGCTAATGAGAGGCCTTTTTCCGTTCACTCTTCCTGTAAGGGCCTATTTAGCCAGAGGGATTCCATCTTGGGTTAAACAGTGATTTTGTTGTTTATGCAGTAAAACTAAAACTGACCCTGCCCCCCATCAGGGACTTACTTAAAAGCAAGCCCGGGAAACCAGTCCCAGGTAACAAAGCCCAAACACAAGGGTGTATCACGCCAGGTGGAGGTATCCAGTCAGTGGGGGCGCATACTGTCTCCCTAGCTACCAAGGAGTGTGGGTCCCTCCTTTTGGGTGCCAGTTCGGACCAAGGTGATAGGCCAGTGCAAATGTCTACTAGGGTAAATTGTAGTTCAATTGGCCCCCGTGTGTGACCTAGCATGACTGCGCAGCTTTCTCTGTGTTACAGTCTCATTGGCCGCCTGTGAGTGACCAGGCCCAACCACATGGCCTTTGCCCTCAAAGGTTAGTCTGTGAGGCAGGGAGGGGTCACTCTCTCTGTAGGGGGCAAGCTCCCTTGTGCCCCTCCGGGCAGTGCCCGCCACCCCTGCTGTCCCGGGAGCGCGCGGGGAGACGTCGCTTCTGCAGCGTCCGCGTCCGCGGAATCCCAGGCATTTCTCTCCCGCGAGCGTCTTCTTCGTCTCGGAAGGTCTCCGAGCTTCCCGCGGGCTGCGTCCCCACGCCTCCCAGCTGTCGTAACCTCTCGCAGCGCCGTTTCTGCCTCCACAGCTCAGCGCCGACCCCGGGCCCTGCGGACCCCTTTCCGCAGCTGCGGCCGGACGCGCCTCCAGGCAGGCAGCGGCGACGTGGCCGTCACCGGTTCCCTCTGCTCCCAGCTGCCCATGCCGCGGCACACTCAGTGCCGGCATTCCGGAACAACTTCGTGCACAAATCAGTGACATTCATTATATGGGCGAGGGGCGAAGTGTCCCCACTGTCCGGTCTGGGGACCTTCTCCTCCTCGCCGTGAGATCCCCGACGCTCCTGTGCTTGGCTCCTCTTCCCGCCGCCGGCCCAGGACAGTGAGAGACCCCCCGGGTCTGGGCAGCCGCCCCCCGGGGACGATTTCCGGAAGCAGGACGTTAGGTGCTCACTGCGTCCAGCTTCCTTTGCCGAACCGGGGTCTGCGGTGCCGGCCTGCTGCCGCGCTCCCCACGGCCCGCGGGGCTTGCCGCTGTGTGGGGACGGGACGACCTGTTCCCCCGCGGGCGACAGGCGACGGTTGCGTCGCTCCTGCTCTTGGGCTCTTTGGTTAGTGACCGCTCGTGCGCAGACCCTGGTGTGGTTGTGTGTTTCCTTCTGGGAAGATTCCTCGCTCTGGAACGCGTGAGTCTCACAGTAAATGCATGTTTGACTCTTCGAGAATTCATAAAAATCGTCGTCCACATCGGCTGCTCCACGGACTCTCTGGCTAGCGGCGCGGCCGGGCCTGTCTCCGCGAGCTGCCCGCACCTGCTCCTGCCCGTCTCCCGGACCACGGCCGCGCTGCTGGGTGCGAGACAGTGTCTTGCTTCCGTTTTCAATTTCGAAAAGGCCAGCGCGGTCCGGCCTCCTTCCCGGGGCGTTATCCATGCACACGTCCTCTCCGGGGCCATGTCTGTGATAATATTTCGTCCGTTCTCCGCTGGGTCGCTTGTGTTCTTATGAACGAGGTGGAGACTGCTTTGTCTGGATACTCCTTCCCGTTCCGTGTCTCGCCTCGGGGCTCCATCCATACACTGACCCTTTAAGAATCAATTCCTCTTTAAAGAAATCAGTCCTGGGCCGGTCAGGCGGTCAGTCAGGCACGGTCGCCAACGACTCCAGCCCGACGGCGACCAGCAGGGACCGTGCCTCATCTGCGCTACACGTCTCCGGGGTGGGGGTGGGGGTCAGTTGCTTTTTTCTCTTCTTTGGTAGCAAATGCTGTGTTTTCGATAGTTGTCTTTTTTCGGATGCCCGTATTCTTTCTCTGTGATATCATTTCCCCCGAGAGAGGCTGGAGGTGACACTCCTTCGGGCGGAGGACGGCATGAAAGACCGTCGCTCTCATCAACGAAAATGACTCAAACTACAAGAGCAGAGATGTTGTGGGGAACCCGCCAAAGAGGCGGGGACACAAGAAAATAAAAACTCACTAAACTCCAGGGGAGAAGAGCCCCAGGGCGGCTCTTGTGCCTGTCCGCGGTTCAGTGGCCAAAGTGCCCCAGACAGAGGCCAGAGGGACGAGCAGAGCCGCTAAGAAATTCTTAAGAAGTTTCCGTAGGCCGGGGGACAGACAAGGGTCCCCTGCAGCCCCCGATTCAGAGCTTCGACCACCTGCCCACTCTTCTCCTGGATCTTCGAGTGCTTGGAAGGAGGGGCAGGAGGCATCCCTTACGAGGGGACTGGGGCTTCACCGTGTCCAGGGCGGCCAGAAAATGCTGGGAGCCGAGCAGGAGGCCCCGGAGCCTCTCTGGTTCCTTAAGGGGGAAAACCCGGGCACCTCACACGCCGTGGGACGCCTGCTCTTCAAGAAACACAAAGTGGCACGTGTGAGCGAGGCGGTGGGGACACGGGGACGCCGTGCGGTGTCGGCGGGGACGTCCACCGGGGCAGCCTCCATGGAACAGCGTGGTGGCTGCTCAGAAAGTTACAGACGGAATCACCGTAGGCCCCGGCGGCCCCGCTTCCGGCCATGTCCCTGGGAGAACTGAAAGCCGGGTCTCGAAGAGCCACGTTCCCAGCCACAAAGGGTCGGACACAACCCAGCGGTCCGTCCTCGGGAGACAGGATGAGCCGAGTGTGGTCCAGCCCTCACGGGACCGTCACTCAGCCACGCCAAGGAAGGGAATCCTGACGCCTGCTACAACGTGGAGGAAATGTGGGTACGTGACGCTGAGTGAAAATGGGCCAGACACAGAGGACACAACCTGGGTGTGCGACTCCTACGAGATCTGTTGAGCAGTCACATTCACGAGGACGGACCGTGGCCGGGGGGTGCCGGGGCCGGGGGAGGGATGGGGTCCGTGTCTCAGGGGGACAGAGTCTCAGTTTTGCAAAATGAAGAGTTGAGGAGATGGACAGTAGTGACGGGTGAGTGCAGCGTGAATGTCACTGAATGTGCACTTAAAACTGGTTACGATGGGGGGCGCCTGGGCGGCTCAGGGGGTGCAGCGGCTGCCTTCAGCTCAGGTCATGATCCCGGGGTCCTGGGATTGAGCCAGCGTCGGGGTCCCTGCTCAGTGGGGACCTGCTTCTCTCTCTCCCTCTGCTGCTCCCCCTGCTTCTCTCTCACTCACGCTTTCTCTCAAAAGAACAAATAAAATCTTTTACAAATGCTTAAGATGGTAAATTCTATGTTATATGTATTTTACTATAAAAAAATTGGAAAAAAAGAAGGGAAAACTAGGATAAGGAAGAGGAACTAAGAGAAGCCCCGTGAGCCTTTCAGACTCAGGACTGACAGAGAGATGCCGTCCCGGTGCGCAGGCAGCAGGGGCAGTGACGGGCAGGGGGGGGACTCCTCCGGGAACCCACAACCTGGCAGCGGGGCAAGGACAGGGCTGGGGACCCTGGACACTGGAGAACAATGAACTCCAAGAAGAACAGAAACAGGACTTGTCATGGGGTCACAGACAAAGACAAGCTCCAGGGAAACCTGGTGACCCAGGAACCTGAGAAAACCCCAGATTCCCAAATGACGGACAAGGGCAGAGACCTCCCAGGTGCTTCTGCTCCCAGACGTAGTGCAGAACATAGCTTCTGATTATGCTTGATTTGGGTCAGGAATCGGGAGAGCCCAAGGTTTATAAATGTT
Organism: Mustela erminea; assembly: GCF_009829155.1. Taxonomy (NCBI): domain Eukaryota; kingdom Metazoa; phylum Chordata; class Mammalia; order Carnivora; family Mustelidae; genus Mustela; species Mustela erminea. The sequence goes on along the minus strand of NC_045622.1, from coordinate 112,853,745 downwards.
CCCACAAAACAAAGAAACCACTAAAAACTCCGTAACGAGTCTTTCTGGAAGAGCGAGAGAAGCCTATCCAGGACACAAAGGGCGGTGCGCGGGAGCCGACCAATCCTGCCTCGTTCCAAAGGCTCACTAGAGAAGCGAGGACTCGGACCTGGAAGGGTTAGAGGGAAACATTGTGTAAGGAGGAAGTGTGTCCCAGGCATAAAGCAATATTTATGTTATTTTAAAAGGACACACATTTTCCCTGGGAAGAGAACGGGAATAGAAACAAGGAAGTGACTGTGTGTCCAGCATCTCAGCTGACCCTGAGCAGGTGTATAAAGGGCTCCCGGCCCAGGAGGCCCCACACCTGAACACCTGTCCTCCGCACCTGCTCCTCTGACCTGCTCTACCCTCAACCCACCAGAACCATGGGCTGCTGTGGCTGTTCCGGGGGCTGTGGCTCCAGCTGTGGGGGCTGCAGCTCCGGCTGTGGGGGCTGCAGCTCTGGCTGCTGTGTCCCCGTGTGCTGCTGCAAGCCCGTGTGCTGCTGTGTGCCAGCCTGTTCCTGCTCCAGCTGTGGCTCATGTGGTTGCTCCCAGTCCAGCTGCTGCAAGCCCTGCTGCTCCCAGTCCAGCTGTTGCAAGCCCTGCTGCTCCCAGTCCAGCTGCTGCAAACCCTGCTGCTCCCAGTCCAGCTGTTGCAAACCCTGCTGCTCCCAGTCCAGCTGCTGCAAACCCTGCTGCTCCCAGTCCAGCTGCTGTGTCCCCTGCTGCTCCCAGTCCAGCTGTTGCAAGCCCTGCTGCTCCCAGTCCAGCTGTTGCAAGCCCTGCTGCTCCCAGTCCAGCTGTTGCAAGCCCTGCTGCTCCCAGTCCAGCTGCTGTGTCCCCTGCTGCTCCCAGTCCAGCTGTTGCAAACCCTGCTGCTCCCAGTCCAGCTGCTGTGTCCCCTGCTGCTCCCAGTCCAGCTGCTGTGTCCCCTGCTGCTCCCAGTCCAGCTGCTGCAAGCCCTGCTGCTCCCAGTCCAGCTGCTGTGTCCCCTGCTGCTCCCAGTCCAGCTGCTGCAAGCCCTGCTGCTCCCAGTCCAGCTGCTGCAAGCCCTGCTGCTCCCAGTCCAGCTGTTGCAAGCCCTGCTGCTCCCAGTCCAGCTGTTGCAAGCCCTGCTGCTCCCAGTCCAGCTGCTGTGTCCCCATTTGCTGCCAGTGAACATCTAAAGCTCTGAACCCAGACCTTGGGTTTCTTTCTCAGTGTTTGGTGAAACCTATCTTGTGATTTCCCTGAATCAGCTCCTTTCACATGTCCTATCCTGAGCTCACTCTGGAGCCTTTATCTCTCCATGTGTGGGAACTTGGTCTACAGACCCAGGAGGACCCTGTTCTGCTGCGATAGAAGACAGACGTCATTCATGTGGTAGAATCGGGTCCCTCTTACCTGTTCTTGGGGAACCATACATTTTTGCCGAGGTCACTCTGTGGCCCCTGCGGGGTCCCGACACCAGCCCCGTCTTGGGCTCTGGCTTGACCAGGACTCCTGCAGATATGATAGCCTCTGGGCCCATCCCTCCTCCTGAAGATACTCTACCCCCAATCCTCATCCTCCTGCCCACCTCACCTCGGACTCCAGTGGGAGCCGAGTCCCAGGGGAGCAGCAGGTGGTGGGTTCCCCTAATCTGAGGGACCCTTTGCCGCCAAGAGTTGGCCCCACTCCTGAGCATCTCTGCGTGGCTGGCTCCTGTTCCCCGATCCCTCTGGTGTGTGTACTGAGTCAGGACCTGCACCGTGAAATCCCCAAATAAACACTCCCCCACCCCCAATGTTGTTCTCGCTGTGGTCCTTCATTCTGGTGTCCGATTAGCAGAGGCTCTGCAGCCTGTGTGGGCCATGGATGCCTCTACAGAGTCCGAAGGTGGGGCCCTCCGCCCCGCATTCCCCGAAGCAAGCTGTGCAGGAGAGGAGACCCACAGCTGGGCGGGGGACGGGCCAGCGCCAGAGGCCCCTCTGAGCTGTCACTAAGGTTGCCGCCAACCAGGGTGCTGTTTGTATTCAAAGTGGTAAAACATCCAGTGAATAAATGCTTCAGGTCCTCGGGCGCCCACCTGTTCCAAGCCCGCAGTGGCCTCTTGTGGTCAGTGCTGGGCTCACAGGACAGCTCACACCCCACGTGTCCATCAAAAAGCAGAACACTCGTAGGGAAGCTCTATTTTTAACTTCTTAAAAAACCTCCACATTGTTTTCCAGAGTGGCTGCGCCAGCTTGCTTTCCCACCGGCAGTGCAGGACGGTCCCTTTTCTCAACATCCCTCCAACATGTGTTGCTTCCTGTCCTATTAATTCGGGCCGTTCTAACCAGTGTAAGATGGTATCTCTGTGTGGTTTTGATTTCAGTCTCCCTGATGGCTAGTGACGATGAACGCTTTTTCACATGTCTTCGTTGGAGAAGTGTCTGTTCATGTTTTTGGCTACGATTATCCGTTTTGTGTGTGTTGAGTTTGAGGAGTTCTTTTTTTTTTTTTTAAGATTTTATTTATTTATTTGCCATAGAGAGAGAAGCGGAAGCGAGCACAGGCAGACAGAGAGGCAGCAGAGGCAGAGGGAGAAGCAGGCTCCCTGCCAAGCAAGGAGTCTGATGTGGGGCTCGATCCCAGGACGCTGGGATCATGACCTGAGCCGAAGGCAGCCGCTTAACCCACTGAGCCTCCCAGGCGTCCCTGAGGAGTTCTTTATAGATCCTGGATGCCAGCCCTTTATCTCTAGTGTCATTTGTGAATATCTTCTCCCATTCCGTGGGCTGCCTCTTTGTTTTGTTGACTGTTACCTTTGCTGTGCAGAAGCTTTTGATCTTGACGAAGTCCCAGAAGTTCATTTTCGCTTTTGTTTCCTTTGCCTTTAGAGCAATTGCACTACTGAGGATTTACCCCGAAGATGCCGATGTCGTGAACAGAAGGGCCATCTGTACCCCAGTGTTCATGGCAGCAATGGCCACAATCACCAAACTGTGGAAAGAGTCAAGACGCCCTTCAACAGACGAATGGATAAAAAAGATGTGGTCCATGTACACGATGGAATATCCCGCAGCCAGCAGGAAGGATGCACACCCAGCATTTGCATCAACGTGGACGGGACTGGAGGGGATTCTGCTGAGTGAAGTAAGTCAAGCAGAGAAAGTCACTTATCATGTGGTTTCACTTATTTGTGGAAAATAAGGAATAGCACAGAGGACATTAGGAGAAGGAAGGGGGACATGAAAGGGGGGACGAACCCTGAGAGACTGTGGACTCCGGGAAACAAACTGAGGGTTTTAGAGCGGAGGGAGTGGGGCTTAGGGTCAGCCCGGTGATGGGTACTAAGGAGGCACGGATTGCACGGCGCCCTGGGTGTTCTAGGAAACCAATGAATCATGGAACACGACGTCAGAATCTAATGCTGTGCCGTCTGGTGACTAAGGGAACATGATAAAATAAAAACCAAAAAAAAAAAAAAAAAAAGGCAGAAAGCTCTGGGGTAGCTCTGGTAGGAACAGGACCGAGCCCCGTACTGGATGCGTCACCTGGAACCGAGAGCTGGGGTCCAGATGCATTTCTCGATGCAAGTCCTGGTCGGCGGGTTCGGTTGCTGTAAAAGTTACGTCACACCGGCTGACTTAAAGCAGGAGAGTTTCTTCTCTGGAGGCCAGAGCCTAAATCAAGGTGTGAGGACCACACTCCGGGGGTTTCGGGGAGGGCTGTTCTCCGTCCTCTTCCAGCTACCGTGGCATCTTGGGCTCATGCCCATTTCATGCCAAACACAGTCCTTGGCCACACTGCTGCCTCCTGTTCTGTCTGTCTGTCTGTCCCTGCGTCTCTCTGGTGAGGACACCTGTTGGCATCTATACCCCGCCTATCATCTGGGCAATGTCCCCTCCTCAAGATCCTTAACTTGTTGTATCTGCGAAGACCCTTTTTCAAAATACGATTCACATTTACTTTTTTCTTACATAAGGGAACGCTCACAGATTCTAGGAATTAGGACAGGACGTAAATTTTGGGGGACCACCATTCAGCCCACGACAGTCTGCCTTGTGGACCCCAAACGTCCACCTTTGTCCCATGTGCAGGACGCACACACCGTATCCCGAGAGCCCCTAAATTCCCAGCCCGTTACAGACTCAGGTCGTGTCAAACACCATTAGGTCGAGAGTCCCAGATCCCATCACGGATCCATCTGAGTCAAGGACAGGTGATACTCCGGATATGACCCGTCCCGGGGCAAATTTCCCCTCCATCTGAGGGCAGGGAAACTAGAGCATAAATTATCTGCTTCCAAACCACAGCGCTGAGGCGAGGCAGACACCGCAGGTGCGGGCGTCCTCGCGGCGGGAAGAAGCAAGGAGAGGAGGCAGCAGGTCGTCAGTCCCCGGAAGGCTCGACACCCAGGAGGGCAGCTTCTGCCAGGGTCTGCCGGTGCGTGGCTGATCACACCACTCATCCTACAAGCAGGGGAGCGCCTACAAAGTCCTGCTTTCATATTGAAATGTTCAGACTCACAAGAAACGCAAAGGCCTCTCGGGTTCCCTCGGCACCCCGCACCGTGCTCCCTCGCATGGTAGGATTTGTTTTTTATTATTGTGGTAAAGTACAGAGAACATAAAATGTGCCGTGTTCACCGTGTCTAAGTCCACAGCTCAGGGCACCACGTATGTCCCCACCATCCGTCTCCAGAACTTTCCATCTTCCCAGGTAGAAACTCTGTCCCCGCGAGACGCGGACACCCCCACTCTCTCTGCTCAATTATCGTCTTTCTCGTAACCACAGGACATTGTCAAACACGAGAAGTTGACGTCGGGGCAGCACCGTGAACTCGGGCACAGACTTGCTCGGATCCCACAGTCTCTACCTTGTCACTCATCGTCTGTGAGGCTCTGAGCCTTCAGAGAAGCATGACCGCGGCCAAGACTCCGCGCTGTCCCGTCACCCTAAAAACACACCCTATTCCGTCCCTGGATAACTCCACTGTCCCCACAGTCCTGCGCCCTGGCCACCCTGGGAGTGACTCTGCTGGGGAGTGTGAGGTAAGCGTAGCCGCACAGCGTGTGACCCTGCCTGGGTGACGTCTTGCTCCCGGCCACCGCCGCACCGAGGTCGGTCCAGGTTGCAGCGTGGATCAGGAGATCGGCCCTTGGGCGGCTGAGCTTCCTGCCGCGTCCGCCTTCGCGAGGGCGGGGCTTGTTGGGTTGCTTGGTTGGGCCTCTCAGCCCTGCCAAGACAAGACGGTCCTCCGCCCAGACTTCTGTCTAGATGTCAAGACAGACGAAGCCACACGCGCCGAGGTCCGCGTGTGGCTGGTGCGGTGCACGGGCGTGCTGACATGACACGGCACGTTCTGCTCACATCAGGCTTTCTGGCGAGAGCAGCGTGGCCCCCAAGCACGGGAGAGCGAGCAGGGCGAGGAGATGGTGTGGGGTGTTCAGGGGGCAAAGGGCGGGCTGGCTGGGAGCGCCCCGGGATGCTGGCCTGCACCGTGCTGGGGGCACCAGGCTTCCCTTCCAGCCTGTCCCGGTTCGGGGCAGAAGAGGAAGAGAGAGGCTGCGCCTACAAGTGTCAGCGTCCCGCGCCGGACACGAGGTGACAGCCTCACAGCGTCCTTGTCTGGGGACTCACTGCAGGGCGTGGAGCCGCCTCCATTTCTGGGGCATTCGGGTTGCTGCCTGCCCGTGTGTGTGGATTTTGGGGTTTGACATCCTCCAGGGAGAATATGCAGAATGCGGTCACCGGGCCGTGCAGTAGTGTCCGTTTCACGGCCCAGGGAACGCCGAGCTGTCCCCCAGCGGAGCGGCTGTCCCCGCCCGGGGTGCGTCACACACCCGGTTCCCCATCCTCACCGGCACTTGGCATTTTTAGCAACTTTAAGTCACCCTAGCGAGTGTGTGGGGGTGTCTCACTGCGCCTTTAATTTGTGTTTTCTTTTTTGTTCTTAAAGATTTTATGTATTTATTTGGAAGACGGAGATAGGTGAGCACAGGCAGAGGGAGGGGCAGACTCCCCACTCCCAGGACCCCCAGATCATGATCTGAGCCGAAGGCAGAGGCTTCACCGGCTGAGCCACCCCGGAGTCCCTGATTTGAATTTCCGGAAGGTCACGATGCCGAACATCTTCTCAGGTGAGTGAGTCCCGGCCCGTCACACGGCTTCTTCCTTGGAAAGCCTTTTTATGTCTTTTGTCCACTTTTCCATCAGAGTGTTTTTCTCACTGTTGTGTTTGGAGAAGTCTTAGATGCCTTGTAGCCCAGCAGTCACATTTGTCGTTTTCAAATATTTTCTCCCTATCTGAGCTTGTTTTCCCACTGTTTTCATGGGAGTTCCACGGAGTAACCCGTCTTAATTTTGATGAAATTCAATTCAGCAGGTTGTTCTCTGGCGGATCGTGTCTTTAGTGCTACATCTAAGAACGCCTTCTCTGTCTAACCCTAAGTCATGAAGATTTTTCTGTTTTCTTCTAGACTTTTTATAGTTCTGTGGTTTGCATACTATGATCTATGTTGAGTTAATATTTTAAAAAATATGAGGTTTAGGTCAAGATTCCTTTTCCCCTACACGTATCTAATTATTTCAATGCTATTTGTTGAAAAGTCTATACTTCTACCATTGAATTGTTTTTGTATCTTTGTCAAAGCCAGATGGCCCTACTTGTGTGGGCCTCTTTCTCTATTCTCTATTCGGTTGCATTCTATTTGTTACATTCTTTTTTTTTTTTTTTAAAGATTTTATTTGGGCACCTGGTGGCTCAGTTGGTTAAGTGTCTGTCTTTGGCTCGGGTCATGATCCTGGAGACCCGGGATCAAGTCCCACATAGGGCTCCCTGCTCAGCGGGGACTCGATTCTCCCTCTGGTATCTCCCCTCTCATGCTCTCTGTCTCTCAAATAAATAAAATAAAATAAATATTTTTTTAAAAAAGAGATTTCACTTAACGGAGAGAGATAGAGTACATCCCCAAGCAGGGGGAGAGGCAGGCAGAGGAGGAAGCAAGCTTCTTGTTAAGCAGGGAGCCTGATGCAGAACTCAACCCCAGGACCCTGGGATCATGATCTGAGCCAAGGCAGAGGCTTAACCCACTGAGCCATCCTGGCGCCCCTCTATTTCTTACATACTAATCTCTATTCTGTTACTGTCTCTTCTCTCTTAGCTACATTCTGTTCTCTGTACTGTCTCATTGATCTACGTGCCTTTCCTTTCCTGATGCCACGCACTGTCTTGGTTTTTGTAGATATATACAAAGGCTTAAAATCAAGTAGAGTTATTCCTTTAACTATATTCTTTTTCAAAATTGCTGTGACTATTGTAGTTTCTTTATCTTTCTATATAAGTTTTAGAACCAGCCTGTCTATATCTACAAAGGACTCTGCTGGGATTTTGATAGAAATTTCTAACTGTAGATCATTGTGGGAAAGTTGACGTCTTAGCTATGGTGAGTTTTCCAATCCATGAACATAGTGTATCTCTGTTTATATAGATCTTTTTTGGTTTCCTTCATTAGCACTTTTTAGTTTTCAGCACACTGAGTATATTTTTTGTTACATTTATGGTTATGCATTTTATTTTTTAGAGAAACTAAATGAGCTTTAAATTTGTTTTCCAACTGTTCATTGCTATCGTATAGACATATGAGTGATTTTTGTGTGTTGCCCTTGTATCCTATGACTTTACTAGACGCAGAAAGCGTTCATTGACTCCAAGAGTTTTGTTTGTGTTTGTTTTGTCTACAGATTCCTGAGGATTTTCTGCACAATCACATCTTACTGTGAGTACAGTCCAGCAAAGCTCAGCTCCCCGCAGGCTCCCAGGTCACTGGGCTTCCTCCGAGCTGCTGTCACCCCTATGACTTCCATGACAGCCCCTGCCGCTTCTTCTCTTCCGCCATCCGCAGAGCTCATGCTCCCCAGGGCTCTGTCCTCAACTGCTCTTCTCTACACGCTATAACTGACCTTAAGGCTGAAATAATCTGGCCTTGTTCATGCCTGGCTTTGTTGCCACTGTCAGTGCTGATCGCTTCTAGATCTGCACAGACTCTGGACTCCAGGCCTGTTATCTGACCACACTTGGGAAGCCTCCGTTTTGGTATCCTGTGGACACTGTGAATGCGACCTGTCCTCATCTCCTCAAACTTGCCTTTCCTCCTGTGACAGGCAGGAGTATAAAATGACCCTCAGTTAGCTTTGCTCTTACATAATTTCTTCTGGAGCATGGGTGGAACCTGTGGTTAGGGTGAGATACGGCCTCCATGGTTTTGTTCTGCTAGACGGCAAAAGGAATGCTCGCGGATGTGATCAAGGCTCCTAAGCAGCCAAGTTCCTCAAACGGGAGACTATGCTGGGTGGGCTTGCCCTAGCCAGTGAGCTCTTATAAAGGGAGCCCGGGTGCTGGAGCGGAAGTCAGAGACAACTCCTGCTGGTCTGGGAACCAGACAGCCACGTTGTGAAGTCTCGGGGGGCCCGGGGGAAGCAGCCGTGGGTGGTCTCTAGTGGCTGAGAGTGGCCATGGGCACATGGCTCCGAAGAAAACGGGAGCCCCGATCCTATAATCACAAGGAAAACACCGAGCTGGCTTGGGAGTTCCAGAAGGGAACCGTGTGCCGCTGACGTCCACACTGGCCTCCTGGCAACCTGAGCAGAGGACCCAGACTTGCTGAGCCTGGACCCCAGACCCGAGGAAACCAAGATAATAAGTGTGTGTTGTGTTAAGCCTCGGAGTGTGCGGTAGCGCGTCCCACAGCAGCCGGAAACACACACACCTCCTCTTAGCATTTGGTCTCCACCAGGTCAGCTGCAGCCTCATCCTCATGCCCACGTGGACCAGATCATGCGACCTCCGCAGCCCCGTGTGCTCCACCGCTCTGCCTGTGCATTTGGGCTTTCAGTGACACCCCCCCCCCCCCCCGCCATGGAACGAACGTCCGGAAACCCCAGACACTGCCCGCCTGCCATCACCCGCCGGCTCTCTAAAGGCCAGCGAGAGGGTCAGGCTCCTGTGTTGGGTTCAGCTCTCTCCCCGATCCTGTCGGTGGCCCTCCCTGCACGGCGGAGCACTTGGCATGGATCGAACACTCAGTCTTCACCTCGACGCTGTGAGGTAGGTACCCACGGACTTCGTTTTACAGATGAGGAAACCGAGGCACCAGGAGGACCCTTACTTACCAAAGGTCACACAGCCCCTGGCGCTGACTGCCAAGCCTGTGCCCTTCCCACAGTCCCTCGTGCCGTGGGTGTTCGTCTGTGCCCTCAGACACGCTCCCCCGAGCCCTGCATGACATCACCGAATTCCTTTTTTTAAAAAAGATTTATTTATTTATTTGAGAGAGAGAGAAAGGACCCAAGCTGGGAAGGGGAGAGGGACAGGCAGACTGCTCTGACGGCGGAGCCCGACACCGGGCTCTATTGCAGGACCCTGAGATCATGACCTGAGCCAAAATCAAGAGTTGGACACTTAATCACCTGAGCCACCCATGTGCCGTTCACTGAATTCTGTACCTGAGAAGACCCTCGGTCCCACTCAGTGTCCTGCACGGGTCCTGTGCTCCCTCCTCTGCAGGAGTGAGAGGGCCAGAGCGAGACACTTGGGAGGAGTGATCGCGGTGGGGGCGTAGACCGGGCTTTCACTCATCAGGTGGGAGCCAGAGAGAACTTCACCATGAGAAGGTGTCTTGTGCGGAGGGAGTGTGTTTACTTGAGGGTTTCAGCAAGCCTTGTTGGGACCAAACAAAATGCAAGAAGAGCCGCAGAAGGGACCATGGACTTGCAGGTGCTCAGAGAGGCCCCTAGTTCGAGGGATCCCGGGAGGTTCTGGGCTCAAGCTCCAAGAAGCCGTGAGGGTAGGGAGGGAGGAACATGGGACCCCCCTGCGGGTGGTGCTGGAGTTGGGGGATGCTGGCTTTCTATCAGGACGTGATGGGCAGGAGGATGATGGCATCTCTACCGGTCTTCACCTGCAGCCGGCCTGCCCAGCTGTGGAGACTGAGGATAGGATGGCGTTCCAGCTTTAGGGCTACAACACACAGCCTAGGACGCATCCTGAGAAACCTGGAATGCAGTGAATCACCTGAGTTTGTGGTCAGCATCTCAGATCTTGCACTGGCAGCAGACGGGGACACAGCAGCTGGACTGGGAGCAGCAGGGCTTGCAGCAGCTGGACTGGGAGCAGCAGGGTTTGCAGCAGCTGGACTGGGAGCAGCAGGGCTTGCAGCAGCTGGACTGGGAGCAGCAGGGCTTGCAGCAGCAGGACTGGGAGCAGCAGGGGACACAGCAGCTGGACTGGGAGCAGCCACACGAGCCACAGGAGCCACAGCCCCCACAGGAGCCACAGCCCCCCTTGCAGCCCCCACAGGAGCCACAGCCCCCCTTGCAGCCCCCACAGGAGCCGCAACTGGAGCAGGAACAGGCTGGCACACAGCAGCACACGGGCTTGCAGCAGCAGACGGGCACACAGCAGCCCCCACAGCTGGAGCCACAGCCCCCACAGCCAGAGCCACAGCCCCCACAGCTGGAGCCACAGCCCCCACAGCCAGAGCCACAGCCCCCACAGCTGGAGCCACAGCCCCCACAGCCGGAGCCGCAGCCCCCACAGCTGGAGCCACAGCCCCCGGAACAGCCACAGCAGCCCATGGTTCTGGTGGGTTGAGGGTGGATCAGGTCAGAGGAGCAGGTGCGGAGGACAGTGCTCAGGTGTGGGGCCTCCTGGGCCGGGAGCCCTTTTTATACATCTGCCCAGATGTTAGACAGTCATCACTTCCCTGTTGCTATTAATATACTTTCTTTAGGGAAATTCTGCCTTTTTCTTTCCATGTTTAAACCAACCACACAAGCATTTGTTTACAGGCATTTTTTATGTTTACTCTTTTCGGTGTTGTCATCAAATGCTGGTGACACCACAAACGGCGGTGCAGCCCCTCGAGGGCCCAGAAACACGAGGACAGAGTGCCGGGCTGGCGGGTGGGGGCTCCCGGGCTGTAGAGAAGGCTCTTCTGTGGGGTCTGCCGTGGGGACTGTAGCCCCTCCCCCTCCTTCTCTGACACTGAGCTGTTCCGCGGCCCCCGCTTTTCTCTTCCATCTCGTGCTGTTTGAGCCCTGGAGCTGCCTTACCCCTTCTAGACAAGAATGGGGGGTCCTCTGTGTCCACAGGCCCAGACGCCCAGGAGCCATGTGGGAGGTGCCCACACTTTCCACGGAGATACAGAAGCTTCTGGGTGGGCTGGATTGGCGTTCCAGGAAGCCAGTGTGCAGGGGAGACGGGCAGAGGTGGCGATGAGAAGGGGCCTCCTCTGCCTCTGAAGACACAGCCCCTCCCTGGTGAAGCCCCCCCAGCCCCCTGGGGCCCTTCCAGCTTGTTCATGCCCGGGCTGTGGTCATCAGCCCCTCGGGCTGGCGGGCAAGGCCGGCGAGGGGCGGGCAGGAGACCTGGGCTGCAGGCGGGATGTGATGGTGCCGGCGCAGGGACTGCAGGGGCCCTGACCTGGGTCCCAGCCGTGGGCTCCCGCGTTGGGATCTCAGCGGACAGGCTGCTTCTCCTCCTGCCCAGCTTGTGCTCTCCCTCAAATAAATAAATCTTTTTTAGCAAAATAAAAAATTTGTTTGGAGAAAATTGGGCTGATTTCGTTCCAGATAGCCTTGCTCTGGGAGGCCCTTCCGCAGGAAATCTGAAACAAGACCCCGTTCGCGTGACAGAGAAGGGTCCCGCATGTCCCGACTCAGGCCGTGTAGACGCGCCGGGTGGACGGGGTTCTTGAATCCGGCTGCTCCCGTCACCTCACCTGGAGGGGAGTGAGATGTCACGTGAAGCCGTCCCTGTGCGGCGGGAGCCTCTCGGACGTGTGGCCAGCACGAGGACAAGCCCGGGGCACTGGACATCGGGCAAGTCTTCACCTCAGCCCAGGGCGATCCCCGCTTGGCTCGTGCGGTTTGAAGAGGACAGTCCGTCTGCACGTCCGGCTGCTCTGACCCTCCTCCCAGGCCATGGAAGCACCACTGGTCCAGACCCCAAAGGGGCTCCCCACGGACAGTCCAGGGGCAGCTGGCTGTCGGGGTTCTGGTTGTGCGCGGTTTTTTTAATTTTTATTTTTTTACCTTTAAAGCGCTGCCGTCCTGTCGTGTGAGTGCACCTTGGTTCACTTACTCTGAGGGGACCCTTGGGGCTCTCCCAGGCGACGCAGCTTCGGCCGGGCGTCCGGGAGAACGTTCCTGGGAAGCAGGAGCAGCGGGTGCCGCGGCAGCCCACCTCCCCCGGGACCCCCGCGGCTCCCTCCCGCACGCGCTCCACGGTGCGCCCTGTCCCTCTCTCCCTTGGTGACTGTCTCTCTCAGCGGGGACCCCGCGTTGCTCTTTGTGTTTCGTTCCTTCATGTTCGTGGGTGTGCGCGTGCAAAGGGGGTGTCAGCCGGAGTTCTGCCAGCCCACGTCGCCCCCGACCTCGTCCACCTTGTCCTTCGGCGCTTCCCGGTCTCGGCTCGCGTCCCCCAGACAGCTGTTTCTCTGCACCTCTCGCCTGCGACCCACCCCGTCGGGCCCCGGGAACACGCACGAGCGCGCACGTTTGCAGACACAGCCGTGGGCCGTGAGCTCGGGCAACAGCTCCGCCTGGTTCCCGCCCCTGCCCCCACCCCCTGCCCCCACCTGCTTTCCCGGTTCTCATGCGTGACCGGCTTAGTGACCTGGTCTGCTGTTTGTTTCCCGTCCTGGGGTGTAGTACCCACGTGGGCTGTGCTAGAACAGCCGTGCGGCGGGGAGGGAGGCAGCGCCTCGCCCCCAGGAAGGTGCACCCCCCAGGCCCGCGTTTCCCCCACCCCCACCTCCCGGCTCTCTGGGCCTCCACCCGGCCTGGCTTCCAGTGTCCGCGAGGAAGGACAGTGAGCCGCCGCGCCGGCCGGAGTCCTCAGTGGTTGCAAAGAAGCCCGGGAGACGCTGACGGGACGTAGCGAGGCTTGACCTGCGCCCCCCAGAGTGTTCGCTCGGGTCTTGACCCCTGACGCCTGGGAGCATGACCTTAGTTGGAAACAGGGTCTTTGTGGATGTAAGTGAATGAAGACAAGGTCACGGGGTGCGCCCTGATCCAACAGGACCGGTGTCCTCTTAGGAAGAGGAGAGACGGACACACAGGGGCCACATGACCACAGAGTAGAGACAGGGGCCACGTGGCCACAAGCCCAGGCAGGGATGCCTGGAACCCCAGGAGCGGGGGGGAGGCGGGAAGTGTCCCTCCCCAGAGCCTCCGGAGCTTGGCCTGCACCAGATGTCGGACGTTGGCCTCCAGACGGGAGGGATCCCGTGGCTCTCAAGCCGGTGGTGACGGCAGTCCCAGGAAGGCACAGTCGTCTCTTCCTGAACGCGTGGCTGCCCTCCGCGCCGTGGCTGCCTGTGGTCCCGTGACGTGGCAGTGGCGGGAACAGGCCCCACAGAAGATGCCCGGGCTTCGGCCGCTCGCTGCGCAGCACGGTGACTCTCCGTGTTGCGACGGAGCACGGGCGACATCAGTCAGCGGACAGGAAGAAGACCCTTTCTGAGGGCCCAGGCGGAGCTGCCACGCAGGGGGAGGTGACAGGTGGCTTGTCTTCAGAGGCACATGAGGGGGAGGATGGGGAGGACTCGGCCCCCGGGACGCTCTGTCCAGGGAGCAGGTGAGCGGCGGGACCTGGTGGGAACCCGGGCCTCTGCCCAGCCCACGGCCCTCTGCTCTCCTGGCCGAGGCCCGTCTCGGCCCCAGGTCTGGGTGCGTGTGTCCCACAGCACTTGCCAACCCCTAACCCCATAGCTGCCGGCCGGCCCCTCTTTACGGCCGCGGCGGCCTCTGAAACTTGCTGGGGGCGGTGTTTCAGAGCTGCTTCTGGCCGGGGGCTCACTGCCTTGAGGGGCTTTTCCTCACTCAGCCGCTGCCACCGCAGCTTTTTCTGCTCGTTCGGGGGGTCCAGGCTAGTGCACTGGTCATGGCTTTGGGACCCCGGTCGGCTTCTCCTTGACCTCACAACCCTGTGGGGGAGAGTCCATGATGCCATTTCCCAGGGTCACACAGTGACCTGGTGGGGGGGGGGGCTCTGCCCCTTGACTCCAGGCCTCTGGCTCCAGAACCAGTGTCCTCACCGCTATCCCAATGTTTCTCAAACTGGGGTCCCCGGCACCCCATCAGGGTGTCCGGGACGTCAACACTGTCTTCACAATTATTACGCGACATCGGTTTCCCTTTCTGTCTTTCGGGAGTGAATGGAGGAAGTTTCCGGAAGCTACACGAACGGTGGTCGTGGCAACAGTGATGGCGACAGAGGCCGGTGAGCGCCCGCCTGTCCACAAAGCGGCCCCTCACCACTGCCTCGGTGGGAGGGGGAGGCAGCCGCTTTTCAAAGAAACGGGTCCCGTGTGTCTACACGGAAAGGGCTTACTCGTGTGATTTTACTGATTTTTTAAATTTTTTCAGTGTTAACCTTTTATTATCAGGGAAATAAACTCCCTTCTTGTAAAATTTAATCCTATTTCTCCCAAGTTCTCTTGTGCTGTGACTGAGTCACAACATCTGCAAGTGTCGGTGTCCCGCGAGATGACCCGGATCCATCGTGAAGCAGCGGCTGCGACGCATTCGGTCCCCACCTGCCTCCACGGGCGGTTGCACTGTCTTCCCTGTGGCCAGAACGGTCCAGATCTGCGCTCAGCGGCGGGGCGACACCCCACACGGCGCGGCCGACGGTGGCTGCCATGTGGTGCGTCGCGTCCCCAAGACCCTTTTGCTCGTCACCGGAAACCTGCCCCTCCTGACCCCCGGATCAGCGTTACCGAGAATGAGCTGGTCAACAGGTGTTCCAAACCTCGGCCAGTGCGAACTCCCGCTATCCCGTCACACACGGACCCGCATAAACAAAAGGGCTTCGGGACCCTCGGGAACGGTAAGGGGGAGGTGCCGTGGGCCCCCCGAGGACCACCCTTTACCCCTTGTGGTCGCGGCGCTCAGGTCCTGCTGGCCTTGGGAGAAATTATGAGACACAAGTTTGCTATCTTGAGACCTTCCCTTCTGCGAACGGAAGCTCCCGACCAGTGGGGCAGCCCCCCCTGACAATTTCTGGGGCCACATGAAGGGTCTCAGGTGTCGCCTCGAGTCACTTGGGTTTTGGCTAGCTTCCAGGTGCTCTTACCATCCCCCGCCACAGGGTGGCAGGCCACCAGCACTTATAACCCGGGAGCCACCAGCAGGGCCACTGTCTGCCTCTGCGGTGGGGGCGGCACCGGTACCCAGAGAAACACCACCGGTCGGGTGGTGTCTGTGTAAAGAGGTTTATGTTAAGGAAACAACTCATGTGATTGTGGGGACTGGAGAGTGCACGGTGTGTAGGGCAGGCAGCAGGCGTGCAGCCCAGGCGCGCTCTCCACGACCCATCCTAAGGGGATTCCTTCCTTCGCAGGAAACCTCAGTCTTTACTCTTAGAGCCTTCACCTGATCGGCTGCGGCCCACCCGCGTATGGAAGGTTTTACTCAAAGTCCAGTGATTCGAGTGCCGGTCACGCAACAGAATCCCTAGACCCTGCTTGACCAAACAAACCCGGGCACGTGGCCCACTGCCGGGTCACCCGGTGACGTGGCTGTGCTGTCCTACAGCAGGGCTCTCTGGACCGTGAGATGATACAGGGTTTGCTGAGACTGAGCGTTTGTCCACACAGTACCTCTGCCCCCATTTCTCTCAGGTGGTTGGGTCAGGAGGATAGGGCAGGTGGACCCTGACCTTGGCCGGGCAGACCAGATGCGTCTCACAAGGGTCGCTGCTGCTCAGGGCCCCCCAGGCCTCCTTTAAGACCAGGAGAAACACCCACGTGGGTCCAGATCCTTTTGGTAAGAGGTCCCTCGACGTCACGCATACTGGGGGCACGCCGATGCCCGGAGAAGGGTTTGGGCCATGGTAAAGGCAGCAGGAGGCTGAAGGCGCTGAGGCACCTCTTGGGAGGCTGCCCTGTGCCCCCCAGGGGCAAGAGAGAAGAGCCACAGAGAGAAGAGGGACCGAGGGGGCGGGGCATTGATGTAGAGGGACGCAGAGTGCGGCCGGACTGTAGCAGATCACCAGTAGCAAAGCTGACGAGCAGAGCGGGCGGCTCCTGCGTGCTGGGCAAAGCGGGATCTCACGGGAGAGAGGCGCTCAGGTCTGCGGTGCACCTGCGCCCACTGCCCCCCGGCCTGTAAGCGGGATGCGGCCTCCTCCGTGGGGCATGGAGGGCCAGGGTGGTCTCGTCCCAGCTAGTGGTGTGGCAGTGGCGACAGGCAGAGGGGGAACAGCCCATCCTCAGGTTCCCATGGGGGGGGGGCAAAAGCAGAGGTGCGCGGGGAGCAGATTTCTGGGGGGACAAGAGTACAAGTGGGGGACTCTGTTTCCGGTTCAAAGGGTGCAGACTGTCCTACTCCAGAGGCAAAGGGCGGGGCTCCATGGGTCCAGGCCTGAGCAGCTCATTGCCTGGGGAGCCGCCCGTTCGCCGACCACCTGAGGCCTGTGGCCGTTATATCGGCTCTTGCCCTGGCAGGAGGTGGGGGCACAGCGGTGGACTGGGAGCAGCCGCAGCCCCTACAGCCAGAGCCACAGCCCCCACAGCCGGAGCCGCAGCCCCCACAGCCGGAGCCGCAGCCCCCGGAACAGCCACAGCAGCCCATGGTTCTGGTGGGTTGAGGTGGAGCGGGTCAGAGGAGCAGGTGCGGAGGACAGTGCTCAGGTGCGGGGCCTTTTCAGACCGGCCAGGGTCAGCGGAGCTGCTGGACACACGGTCACGTCCTGGTCCGTTTGTGCCCCTCTCCCAGGGAGATTTTGTTTGTCTTCCCAGGATCTAAAAACGCCCACGGCTTCCCCGCGTTGTTCTGCACGTTTACTCCCCAGTACCCCGAGTACCGCGTCTTGCCCTGACTTGGTCCAGGTGTGCGTGTCGTGGGGGAGGTGGACCAGGGCCCTGGAGACTCCGCCGGAGGCCCACGTGGCTCCCGCCACGCCTGTTCCGCAGTCACAGTCCTGAGCGGGCCGCAGGCCATCAGGGACTGTCGGGGATCCTGAGCAGAGTGACTTGGGCCCTGGGGAGCAGGAGGGCTGGACAGGAGGAGAGAGCAGGAGCATCTTTCCACAACCCAGCTGAGACGGGCTGAGCGGGCGCTGGACGTGTGCCCCGCCCCGACCTGCTCCCCGCCTTGGCTCTAGGGCATGGGATCCAGGCAGACGGGCTTCTCAAGGGTCTGTAGCTAGAGCTGCAGGGCCAGGAGGGGTCAGGGTCCGGAAGCCCGAGCATTCCTTCCCCCTCTGCTGCTCTGCCGCCCACCCCCGCCGCCCCTGCCCAGGCCTTTGAAGTTCATGTTGGCACAGACAAGAATTTGCAGTTAATTGCTCCAAAGCATCCACTGGAGCGTGGACAGGCTCCCATCACCCAGGGACGCAGCCCACAGTCCCCTGCAACCTCCCCCAACCTGCCCGCCGCCCCCCACGCCCGCCCCCTCGGGAGGCACCAACTCTGGGCCCAGAGGAGCCATGGGCGTCCTCTGCGGGAGACTTGGGAGCGGAGCTTCCCTCCGCCCTCCGCCAGGGGATCGGTCCGGAAGCGCTGCTATAGACCCGGCTGGCCGGGAGGTGGCATCCTTGCACCGTCCGTGCGGCCTCCTGGCAGCCAGGCCCGGGGATTGTGGGCTTGTGCTGGGCCTGGGGGCAGCCGCCCTCCAGAGACCACCCGACACCCAGCGGGCAGTCATGGGGGGGGGGCAGCGCAGACCCAGCCCTGGCCCTTGCTAACTGGGCTCAACCCCACAGCCCTGGAGGTGGAGGCGGCGCGCACCCCACTTCCCAGATGACCCAGAGCCGGCCAGCGGAGGAGCCGGACTTCAGGGCCAGAGAGTCTGGTCTGCGGGCCATCCTGTAACTGCCCGTATCCACGTGGCCTCCAGGGTGGGGGGACCAGCCACGGGGCCACGGTGTTGTGAGTGCACGAATGGAACCCGCCCCCGTGACAGCCCCGGGATTGGGAGGATTTTCTTGCCATCAGTGGTAGGTCTGGTCTGGTCTCTCTCTGAGGCCATGAACGATTTGTAGCCAGAGTGTTTCCCTCTTCGCCCTGATAGCCAGGAAGCTCACATGTTGTGGGAAAAGCAGGGAGTCTCCAACCTCTTGGCTTTGGGCTTCAGTCCAGGCCTGCAGGGCTGGACAAGGTCGTGGGACCCTCACAGGACGGTGGGCTGGGCAGGGGTGTGGGAAGGTGGGGGCCAGGGTGAACATGAGTTTTCTGGCAGGTATGAGAGCGTCGGACGTGGTCCTGGCAGCTGGGGGTGGACGGTGTAACCGGATCCAGCAGGGACCGCAGGGCCAGAGCCACCGTGAGGACAGGGCTCAGTGGGAAGCCCTTCACTGAGTGGCCTCGGACGGGCAGGGATGTGGGCCGGGGTTTGGCGTGGCTGTTACCTGCGTGAGCGCGACCCTGTGCAAGCAGGTCCGGACAGGCTGCCCCATGGCAGCAGCTTGCGGGGACCCGGGGGGTTGGGGCAGGCTCGGCTGTGCCCAGAGGGGCTGGAGGCAGCTGCCTGGCCAGGGTGTCCCCTGGGACCAGCCCTCACTGAGGGCAACTGTCCCTTACGGACGTGGCCCTGGTCGTCGGGAGCCAGAAGCAGAGTTGGGTGCCTCGGATTTCTTGTGGGGGCCACAGGCCTGCCCTCCTGCATGCCTGGTGCCGGCTGGGACCGTGGGCTGCGTCCGGACAGCTGGGCCGCTCGCTGTAGAGGGGAGGCTGACGGTCCCCGTGTCGCCCCGGGGCCTGGACGCCCGTGTGGATGTTCCTCTCCAGCGTTTTATCGCTGAACGCTGGCAGCCGTGTGGACGGCCCTTGGGGCTGTTAGGCCGAGCGACACAGGCCGGAGACCGCGGCGTTCACGTGCGGAACCTCAGAGCAGAGACAAAGCCGCGGCCGCCGCGAGCCGCCTGCTGGCTGCCCGGGAGACGCGGCGAAGCTGGTCGAGGTCCCAGCTCCCGGGTGTGAGCGCAACAAAGTGGAGAAAGTTCTTGTATTTAAAGGGTCGAATCATGCCAGAGGCTTACAGGCCCTGCGGCCCCAGGCCCCACGCAGGAGCTACCTTTCTGTTTCTCCCTCTCTGTCTTTGTCTCTCTGTCTCTCTGGCTCTCTGTCTCTGGCTCTCTGTCTGTCTCTTTGTGTCTCTGGCTCTCTGTGTCTCTGTCTTGTCTCTCTGTGTCTCTGTCTCTCTGGCTCTCTCTGTCTGTCTGTGTCTCTTTGTCTCTCTATCTCTGGCTCTGGCTCTGTGTCTGTCTCTGTGGCTCTGGCTCTGTCTGTCCTCTCTCTCAGTGCCCCCTTGCCCAGCGCCGTCCACTTGGCCACGCAGATTCGTCTCTCGCGATGATTCCGGGGGACGCCCACTTGCCATCCCCGAGACCCAGTCACCTTCGCGAGAAGCTGAGCCCTTCATGGTTCTCTGCCTGTGGCACCCGGTGTCACTTGTATTAGTCACTGGGGTGACCACAGCAAACACCACAGATGGGGCTCACACAGCAGACGCTCCCTGTCCCCTGTCCTGGAGGCTGACGCCTGGGATGCAGGAGTGGGCAGGGTGTGTCCCCCGAGGCCACTCTCCTCGTGTGTGGACGGCTGTGCTCCCCTTGGGTCCCCACGGGGTCGTCCCTTCCTGTGTGTCTGTGTCCTGATCCCCTCTTCCGTAAGGATCCCAGTCACACGGGATCAGGGCCCAGGGACCCCATGTTTCCTCGAGCCCCTCTGTAAAGGCCTCATCTGGGGCTGCGATCCCACTCGGAGGTCCAGGCTGTAGGACTCCAACTTACGGCTTTGGGGGACACAGTTCTGATGTAACAGCACTTTGAACATCCCTCCTCTTGGGGTGCGTTTCCTCCATCCTGCTTCCCAGAAAGCCGCATCAGCAGCAGCTGGGAAGGGCTCTGGGTCCCGCTTTTTGGTAAGACCCTGACTTCTAGGCCACATCCCCAAGAAGTCCTCTGCCGAGTCCCAGGAACGGGCCAGGGCTGCTGGGCAGCAGCTGCAGGGCCGGGCCCCTCCCCATCACAGGGGAGCCCCAGGTGGGAAGCGTCCGCGTCAGGACACAGGAGGGGCAGGTGACAAGGGCCACGGCGTAGGGGCAGGACACCCAGCTCTCTGCAGCTGCGGAGTGAGGGACGGGGCTGCGGCTGGACAGCACATTCCCTCACAGGGCCCTGGAGTTCAGCCGGGACCCTCCCGGCCTCAGGCTGAGCGCCGTGGGCTCAGGCGCCCGTGGGAGAGGCTGGGCCTCTGCCCTCTGGAGGTCCCAGAGCGCAGTGACCTCCCGGGCCTCCGAGTCGGCCGCCGAGGGTGGGTGGCTCGGGGAGGGGGTGCCGGGGTCAGGAGGACCCCGCCAGGCTGCAGGGGGGCAGGAGAGCGGGGGTCAGGGGACGCCACCGGCCGGGGTGGGGATGACGGCAGGGTCTCGGCAGGGCCCGGGGGGGACGCTCGTTCCCACCGCTGCTTTCCGGGTGACCTCCTCTTGCACTTTCTACATCCTGTGAGAAGGCCCCTTGCCTGTGTTCTCATGTAAACAGGCAGGCCATAAATTCTCTTCGGGTCTGTGCTGCTTCAGGCCTGTCTCCCTGGTTTTGATGCAAAATCTTTTCAAAATGTTGTCTAATTGCTGGAATTATTTCTTTAATCTATGCATTATGGGGAGGTATGTTTTTAAGTTTCCAGAAATGTGGGGCTTTTCCAGTTATCTTTTTGATGTTGATTTTCAAAAGTCAGTGAGGGGTTGGAGAACATTCCCTCCAGCTGTGCTGAGATTAGCCTTATCGTGCCTGTCCCGGCTCAGAAATGCCCGTTTCAACAGCCGAACGCGGGGTCTGTGCACACCCAGCGTCTGTAGCCTGTTAACTGGGCGCTTCGGACTTTCTGCAAACTCGCCGACCTCCCTGGCGGTGGAGCCTACGGTATCTGAGACGTGCTGAAGGCGCCCACCTTGGGAACGGATCTGCTGATTCCCCCAAACGCTCGCTCTGGGCAGGCTTCTGCCTCACGGCCTTTGCGCGGGCTGGCCCAGAAAGCACCCCCTGCCCCGGGTAACCGTGTGGCTCGCGGCTTTGCCAAGTCTTTGCTGCCGGACGCCTGCCCAAGGGGACCCACCCTTTACCGTGGGCCGCCTCCCCGCGGGGAGTTCTTCCCAGTTCTGCCCGGTGTCCTCCCTCGGGACACGCGTCTGTAACTGAATGATCCGCGTTGCTTTCCGACGGTCTCCCCCCGCCCCCCAGAAGGTCAGCCCCCCCAGGACGCGAATTTTTGTTGCTTCCATCCACCCCTGCGTCACGACAGCGCCAGGCACAAAGCAGATGTCCTGTCAGGGCTGCTCGGAAGCGCGGATTCTCTGCGGCTTTACTGTGCTGAGTGCGTGTTTCTCTAGATCCTGTTTGCGACCCACAAAGCTCGGTATTAGCATTTCTCGTAAATTCTGGAAAATTCTCCCACGTTATCTCTTTGAACGTCAGCCCCTCCGGAGGCCTGGCGGTCTGTGTGTCAGGCTTCCTCCCTCACACATCCCCCCGAGCCTGTGTTCCCGTGCGGAATGGCAGATAACGCACCGGTGTTTACACTCCCGCGCCTGGGCCGCCTTGCATCTGGCCCAGCCAGACCCAGCTGGAATTTAAAATTCAATTAATTTGCTTTTCCTTCGTAGAATTTCTTGTTGGCTGCTCCCCTGTGCTCGACAGCATTTTTGTTCAGCACCCCTGCTCCCGTTTCCAAAGGAGTTTTCTTTCTTTAGTTATTTCTTTTTCCTTTTTTTTTTTTTTAAAAAGAATTTATTTATTTATCTGACAGACAGAGATCACAAACAGGCAGAGAGGCAGGCAGAGAGAGAGGGGGAAGCAGGCTCCCCGCTGAGCAGAGAGCCCAATGCGGGGCTCGATCCCAGGACCCTGAGACCATGACCTGAGCCGAAGGCAGTGGCTTTAACCACTGGGCCCCCCAGGCGTCCGTCTTTAGTTATTTCTAAAGCACTTGTTTTGTGCCATGTCTGACAGTCCCAGGGCCCGGGGCCTTGGCCTGACGGATTCTTCTGTCTGTAGCTGTTGCTGGCTCTCTCCCACCCTGCGAGGCCCGTATGTGTGTGTGTCTCTGTGTGTGTGTGTGTGTGTTGATTTGTGAGTTTTGGCTCCCGGGACCGTCATCTGTGGGGATCACTGACATTTGCTTAAGGGTGACTTTCCTTGTGGGCTGAGGGCTTCCATGTCTTCGGCGCTGGAACATCCCAGCGTGGGCTGCCCTGACACGGAATCCCGTAGCTGAGGATGGCGGTTGTGGGGAGGCTTCCTCCCTGACCAAGGCAGGTCCCCGCGAGCTTGCCGGCGTCGCCGTCGCCGGTCCCCAGGCTGCGCGGAGGCCAGTGGCCCTGGTTCACCTCTTCCATGGGCTCAAAACTCCCAGTCTCCGTGCTTGGCTCTGAGGAATCTTCACTTTTGGAGGCTCTCGGTGACCTTTCAAAATGACATTTGGGGACCCAGTGCTTCTACAAGTTTCTGGTGGGAGGACTGTGGTTGGAACTCAGGAGAACGTTGGGGCGTTTCCACATTGCTCCCGTCGTGGTCGTGAGGCCCCGCGGCCTGCATGTCTGTCGTGAGGGTCACGAGGCCCTCGGAGCGGCTGCGGGGCCGAGCGGGGCCGGGTTCCTGGGGCGGGGGCTCCGGCCGTGCAGCCCGCCCTCCGGTGTCTGCCTGCCTTGCTCCGCGAGCCCCCGGCGTGTGCGAGCTCCTGGGAGACCGTGCTCACGTCCGCGTCCGGAGCCCGGGGCCTCAGAGACGGGCCTTCTGGGGCAACGGGGCTGGGGCAGACAGAGCTAGCTAGGAGGACGCCGGCCCGCGTGGGGACCCCTGTTCCAACAGGACTGGAGTCCTTATGGAAACGGAAATTTGGTCGCAGAGGTGGGCTAAGTAAGGAGGGTTGACCCACGGCACAGGGAGAGCACGGCCGTCCACACACGAGGAGAGAGGCCCCAGGGGGACCCGGCTGTGCCTGTGCCTGGCCCTCAGGCTCTGGCCTCCAGGACTGGGGACAGGGAGCCTCTGAGCCACGGCCTGTGATGCTCTGCAAACCCACACCGTCGGGAGCACCGTGGGGGCAGCCGGTGTTGGTCCCAAAAGTGTGGCGGCGGAGTCAGATGAAAGTTACACATTTATTTAACCCTGTAGAAGCTGAAATAAGGGATCACAGAGTAAACTTTTGGGAGGTACAGACTCTATTTATTTAGAAGATCCAAACTGAACATCCATGAAAGGGAGGGTCCCGGCAACCGGCAGGGCACTTAAACCATGACCCGGCAGGAGGGGAAGGGCTCCGAGACCCCCGGCCCTCAGGGAGGCCCCCGGGTATGGATGCGTCTGTGTCCTCTAGCCAGAGCTCAATTGCCATCCGGGTTCCGGCAGCCTAAGCGGTTTGGAGAAGGAGGGTCGTGGGGGCCGAGAGCAGGCAGGGGTGGGGAGGGGGCCGGCAAGGGACTGCTCCCAGTGAGCTCACTGGAGGCACCAAGGGGCAGGACTCGCGGCCCTGAGAGGTTCGAGTGGCAGAGGGGACAGGCCACTGCGGGCTCTTGTGACCTGAGGGGCTGGGCTGCTGAGTCCCGAGGTCTGGCCATTAGGCTGGGGGTTCACTATCCTTGGCTTTCCCAGGGGGCCCTCTATGCCCCTGAGCCTGGGCGCTGGTGTTTTTACCCCCCCTTAAAAGTCAGTTGCTGCTCATTTTTGTAAATAAAGGCATCACGTAGAGAGGACAGCATGCCTGTAATTACAGCGCCCCGAACGGTCAGCACAGATTAATTGGCAGATGAGGGCGGATGTACAGGGACAGGAGGCTTGGGGACGGGTCGTGGCAGGAGCACAACACACGGGGGACAGGACCGCAGGGACGAGACGCGTGGGGACAGGTCACGGCAGGGACGGGACGCCTGGGGACGGGGCAGGGCAGGCAGGGACTAACATGCTCTGCCGGGCGAGCTGCGCTGACGGGAAGCGACGTTAGATGTGTCAGTGTGTCTGTGACTATTTTCTTTCTTTTTAAGATTGTGTTTATTTGAGAGACTGGGAGAGTCAGAGAGAGCACGAGTGGAGGGCGTAGCAGAGGCCGAGGGGGAAGCAGGCTCCCGCCGAGCAGGGAGCTTGGCGCAGGGCTCGATCCCAGGACCCTGGGACCATGACCTGAGCCCAGGGCAGGTGCTTCACCCACTGAGCCACCCAGGCCCCCTTGTTTGTGACTATTTTCAAGGCATGATGGCCCTTGCGGGCTCCTGGGGACGCAGGTCTGGGGCGCAGGGTAAGGAGGGCCGGCCTCCCCCCGACCTGGCGTCTGGCTGGGCAGTGGGTTGGACGCTGAGCCATGGGCTGGCTGCTGAGGACGTTCCCGAGTGGCGGAGGAGCCGTGCTGGGACCAGGGGGCGACGCCAGGACGGACTGGGGTGGCGGCCGTGCATTCCGCTTTGGAAGCCCGGGTGGCATCCGACCGGCACCACAGTCACCGCCGGCTCGGGGCGTGCGGGGCCCTTCCTGTGGGCCGGGCGCCCAGCCGTGCTCTTTGGAAACCGGCTCCCGCTGACAGGGACTCTGCGTGTCAGCTCGTGATTTGGGGATAACCGCGGGTTCCCGGCCGGCGGCCTCGTGTTCATTCGACCTTTGAGTGCCCTTCGCTGCTCAGCACCTGCTGCGGGCTACCGGCGGCCGCTCGGGGGACGATTCTGCGGTTCCTCGCGTGTCTGGGCCGACTCCATCCCTGCCCTTCCGGCTGCCGCGCCCGCCGGTCCCTCCCGCTCACCTCCTCCTCACGGGGCTCTGCAGAGTGTGGCCCCCGGGACCACCCGGCGCAGGGGCAGCAGCGGGCGTCCGGAGCCCCCCGGAGACACATGACCCGGGAGGCGATACCAACCCCCTCTGGGCATCGCTCCTGCCTCTGAAAACCATTTCCTGTCCACTCCCGGCCTGGCCACTGAACCAAGGCCACGGCTCTGCTTTCGTTTTATTACCTTTCTGGGTCAAGCAGGACGGGTCAGCCAATTATGCCTCTGAGCAAGCTGCCCCCACGGTTCAGTGCCTGCTTCGGGCCCCGCTCCCGGCTCACCGCCCTTCCCCCCCCGGGACGCGGCTGGGGCGGCCTGGGCGCTGGGAGCGGGGCCGTCGGGAGGAAGGAAAGGCGTCCGTGGGAACCGGCGCCGCAGTTTCTGCTCACGGGCTCGTGCGAATCACATGGCTACGTCCGGCGGCCAGGGGCGGGGGGGACTTGGGGGCCGCTTGCCACCTGCCATCTGACCCTGTCCCCAGGAAAGGAGGAACAAGGGGCCCGTAAATAGCCTGAATTCAGTGTTCCATGCGGCAGCCCCGTCAGGCCTTTGGCTAATGATCTCAAGCCTTGTCTCATCCGAGGAGTGATGAGAGCCCGAGCCTTCTCAGCCTGACCGGCTCCGGCCCCGTCTCCCCGGCAATGATTCACCACCGCCGCCCACACCCCTCTTCTGCCCGGGTTACACGACGGGGGGGCTCTGATCCCGAGCGGCGTTGGCCCCCCGGGATCTGCCCGCCGGCCGGAGGAGCGCGGGTGGCAGCAGCGGGAGGAAGCAGGATTCTGTCCCGTAGTTCCTCTCGCGCAGGGCAACTCTCCCAACGTCCTCCACAGGCGGCCGAGGGCCCTGCATGTTGTTCCCAGCTTGACGGAGGGGTGGCTGGCAAGTGGGGACCAGCCCGTCCCCTGCGGTTTCGAGGTTCGCACACGCGGTCCCGGTGGCCTCCATCGCCCGCCGCCCGCAGCCCCCGCTTCTGCAGGGAGGACACGTAGGGCTGCTCTCTCGGGCTCTCTCGGGCGCACAACCCGGAGTTGCCAACGACAGTCCCAGGGCGCGTGTGCCATCCTGGGAACGGGCGGTCCGGCGGCGGGAAGTGGGTACCCCTTGACCGACGTCCCCACCCCTTCCCCCGGCCCCGGACGGCCGCCGCTGTGTGGCTGACGGCTGTGAGCTCCGTGTCGTCAGAGCCCGTCCGTGGGTGGGTCGTCCTTCTGGGTCTGCCTCCTTGCACGGAGCCTGATGCCCTCCAGCCACATCCACGTTGTCACAAACGGCAGGATTCCCTTCGTTGTAGGCAGCGTGTCGTGGTCCACCGTAAGCACGAGCTACACCTTCTTTCCCCCCGGTCCGCGGGCAGACACTTCGGACTCCGTACCTTCCCCGCCCTGAACGGCGCCGCGGGCGCACCGGGGCCGAGGCTTCTCTTCAAGCTAGCGAGTTCACTCCCTTTGGACAAATACCCAGAAGTGGGATCACCACGTCCTAGGGCAGCTCTGTTTTTAACCTCCTGAGGACCCTCCGGCCTGTCTTGCAGCGTGGCTGCCCCGCTCGCATTCCCTCCCCCAGAGCAGGAGGGCTCCCCTTTCCCCACAGCCTCCCCGACACCTGCCGTTTCTTGCCTGTCTGATGCCGGCCATTGTGACCGGGGTGCGGTGGTATTTCCTCGTGCTTTTGGTTTGCATTTCCCTGGTGATAAGGGATGTAAGCACTTTTTCATGTACTTGTTGGCCCTTATATGTTTTCTTTGGAAAAATGTCTCTTTGGGCCCTTTGCCCATTTTTTAACAGAGTTATTTGTTTTTCTGCTATTGAGTTATACGAGTTCCTTAAATGTTTTGGATATTAACCCCTTATCAGATACATGGTTTACACATGTTTCTCCGTCCTCTAGGCTGCATGAAGACTCTTTTGATGGTTTTTTGTTTCTGTATTTTGCTGGGCAGAAACGTCTTAGTGTGATGTGGTCCCGCTTATTTATGTTGCTTCTGTTTTCTGTGAAACCAATCTGGACTGGACTTTTCTTTGCTGGAAAGTTTTCCATTTAGTCTTCTTGGTCTGCTCAGATTTTCTCCTTCTTCCTTTCTCTCTCTCTTCCTTACTTTTCTTGAGAGACGGGAGTGGGCATGAGCAGGCATGGGGGGAAGGGCAGAAGGAGAGAGAAAATCTTAAGCGCAACGTGGACCGTGACGCGGGGCTTGATCTCACAACCTTGAGATCATGACTTGAGCTGAAATTGAAAGTCAGGCATTCAACTGACTGAGCCACCAAGGAGCCCCCAGATTTCCTATTTCTTGGTGACTCAGTCTTGGTCGGCTGTACACTTCTAGGATTTCATCCCTTTCTTCTAGGTTATTGTCGTAGCGTAAGAAATATATACAATCTTTTGTCTCCAGTTTCTGGCAAGAAGCTCCTAAAAACCTTAGAGTTTCCCAAGTGATAAGAACATCTTCTGTCACTTCTTAGGAGTCTCCAAAAGAACACACCTGAGTATGTGCTGCTGAGCGGACTCAGGGTGGGGGCCCGAGGTCTTGGAGCTTTCAGCCTCACCCCCCTACCCCTGGGAAGGGGAGGGGGTGCCTTAGAGGTCAGGTTCTATAGAGACTCTTGAACACCAGGACTTGATGAGGTCCCATGCTGGCGAACATGGGAGATTTGGGGGACGGTGATGTGCGCGCCGGCGCGGAAGCCCCACGCCCTTTCCCCGTACCTTGGTCCTTGCATCTCTTCTACCCCCTGCGCCTGAGTTCATGCTTCTATCAGCAACCATTCGTCTAGTGGGTGACACACTTCTGTGAGTTCTGTGGTGGCTCCAGCAAATCCGTCAAACCCAAGGAGGGGTTGTTGGAATCTTGGACGTCTCACTGGTCAGTCAGAAGCACAGGTGACACCAGCAGTCGTGGGGCCGGGGGTGTTCCTGCGGGACTGTGCCCTTCACCCGTGAGATCCCTTCACCTGCCGACACCAGGTGCGTCGTGTCGGAAGAGAGTCACGTTCACTGTGGGACATCCAGTCCGTGAGCGCTGAGAAATGAAGGATTTTGTGGTGTTAAAAAAACACACGTCGGAAGTACCTGTTCTGTCGGTGAATGATTGTCCGCGGTAATCTCTTACCATCCGTCGCGTTTCTGTGGGGTCTGTTGTAACGTCCCCTGCTTCGCTTCAGGTTTTCTTCGAGTCTAAGTTACTCTAGCCCAAGTTTCATCAACTCTCTTTTTTATCTTTTCAAAAACCTCCTTCACCCGCACTGCTGTTTTCGGCTACTCTTCTACAGTCTCCTGCCCTTCCTCGCCCTGAGCTGCGTCATTTCCTCCATTCCACCAACCTGGAGCTTAGTTTGTCTTTTTGGCCCCAGTTCCCTAAGATGTAAGAGCAGTTGTTTAGTTGACATCTTTCTTGTTTCTTCGTCTAGGTGTTTGTCACATAACCCCCTGCCTTGGTCCGTTGGGCTCCTACGGCAAAATATCACAGACTGGGAGACTCATGAGCTACAGAATTTATTTCTTATATGGTGGGGCTGGGGAGCCCAAGGTCATGGTGCTGGCAGACTCAGTGTGGTAGCTGCCGAGGGCCCACCTCTTGGATCATAGGTGATGCCTTTCCCTGTGTCCTCATGGGGTACAAGGGGCTGGGGGGCTCCGCGGGGTCTCTTATAAGAACACGAATCCCACTCAGGAGGCTTCTCTCTGATAACCTGAGCATCTCCCCAAAGTCCCACCTCTTAGCACCAACATCTTCAGGAGTTAAGTTTTTTTTTTTAATTTTATTTTATTTTTCAGTGTTCTGAGATTAATTGTTTATGCCCCACACCCAGTGCGTCATGCGATCCGTGCCCCCCAACACCCACCACCAGGCTCACCCACCCCACCCACCCCCACCCTCCAAAACCCTCAGTTTGTTTCTCAGAGTCCATAGTCTCACATGGTTTGTCTCCCCTCTGATTTCCCCCAACTGGAGGAGATTAGGCTGAATGAAATAAGTCAAGCAGAGAGAGTTAATTATCATAGGGTCTCACGTACTTGCGGAGCATAAGGAATAACATGGAGGACATTGGGAGAAGGAGGTAAGGTTTTAATAAGAATTCTGAGAGGACACAAGCATTGAAATGGTAGCAACTTACCTCCTTTGCTGCAACCTGTATGTTTTGGTACGACGTGCTTCCATTTTCTTTTGTTTCAAGATGTTTTTGGATGCCCCTTTTGATTTCTTCCTGGACTCATTGGTGGTTCAGGGCTATGTTGCTTACTTTCCACTTCTGTGAAGGTTTCCATTTTCCATTTTCTTCCTGTTACTGTTCTCCGGTTTCCTGACGTTACTGTCAGAGAGAACACTTGATACAACTTCAGTCCTCCTAAGTTCAGGGTTTGTTTTGTGACCCAACAAACGATCTGTTCTGAAGACCGCCCCATGTTGCTTGAGAAGAATGTGTGTTTGGTGCCCTGTACACCAAACTTTAAAATATAGTTCAAACCCAATGTCTCCTCACTGATTTTCTGTATGAGCGATCTGTTTGTTGATGAAAGGGGGCACTGAAGTTCCCTACTGTTATTGTGTCTATTACTACTTTCGGATCTGTTGGTATTTGCTATATTTAGGTGCTCTGATGCTGGGTGGGTAAATACTCATAATTGTTACATCCTCTCTGTCATTAATAATGCCCTTCCTTGTCTCTTGTTACCATTTTGCCTTGAGTCTGTTTTCCCTGGTGGCAGTACAGCTGCCCCCACTGTCTTTTATTTCCCATTTGCAGGAGATCTTTCTCCATCCCTTACTGTCAGCCTCGGTGTGACCTTGAAGCTGAAGTGAGTCCCTTGTAGGCAGCATGGAATTGGGACTCCTTTTTTCCTTTAAACCCATCCACTCTACACCTTTTGAAGAGTTTAATCCATTTATATTTAAAGGAATTATGATAGATAAGAACTTACTATAGTTCTTGTCATCTTGTCAATTATTTCCAGACTGTTTTGTAGTTCCTTTGTTTTTTTCTTGCTGTCTTCCTTTGGGATTTGGTAATATTCTGTAATGATATACTTTGAACCTGTCTGTCTTTTGTATACCCACCATAATGTTTTTTGTGTGTGGTTACCATGAGGCTTACATAAAACGCCTTATAGCTGTGATACTATGCATTTTGTATATTGTTTGTATTATTATCTGTGCATCACTCTGTGCTTATAGATTTAAGCATACTTGATGTGTATCAGTCCATTAAAAAAATATTTATTTATTTATTGATTTTAGAGAGAGCGCACGCACAGGGGCAGGGGGGTGGAGAAGGGAGTCCCAAACAGACTCCTTGCTCAGCACATGGTCCAACTCAGGACTCCATCTCGTGTTGCCGAGATCATGAGCTGAGCTGAGCTGAGAGGCGGACACCTAACTGGCTAAGTCACCAGGTGCCTCTGTTTCAGTCCATTTAAACATTGGTGTAAACATTACCCCAAACTTACCTCCTGGAGACCTCTTTGAACTTGATGCCCTGCTTCTTCCAACATGACCTGAGGAGTCTTTGTCATCTCTTGGCTTTCTGGAGCACTGAGGTGTTCTATATTCACTTTACTCATTTCCAGTCCCATTTCTGCGGAGAACCCGGGTCCCACTTAGATACGAGGAGTGGTATTTAACAACAACAGGTTTGGCACAAGGAGTGCTCACAGCTACCAGGCTGGCCATTTTTCTAGGTCTTTCGGTGGAATAGGAAACCAGTTTTTTAAAGATAATATACATCATAACTTCACACTGGCATTTTAAATTCACATTTAGCACTACAGGGTTTTTACTCAACTTCATTAGTCCCACACCCACACTCACATTTCTGGTCCTGACCTAATTATACATTTGCTCTTCACCGAGACGGTCAGAGCTGTCTCAGGGTAAGAATATCGGTGTTACCCACCAACAAAATGTTTACCGGAAACGGCTTAAGATTTCTGTTTTTGTGTTTTTCTATGGTGAGGGCATATCACACCGGGAGATTACTGTGTTTTCAAGTGACTTGAAATAACTCATCTCTATTAATACTGCCTTTTAAGAATTTTGAAAGAATGTGGTTGGAGGCCTCAGAATAACAAGGGAGGCCTCACAGTATGATTTCCCAAGGTCCTCAGTCTGGGAAACAGCCACTGTTTTTCTTTTTCTTGACAATCCTTTATGTTTTACGCAGATTGGAACAGATAGGTTAAGGGCTGGGACACGGAAGCAGAAGCTGAAGTCCCTTCCTTCAGCCGGTGTGTGAGCTTCCTGTGGCAAGAGGCTGGTCTTACCACGGTCCTCCGATGTGGATGAGAATGGCAGTATCTGGTTCCCAGGCCCCAGCCACTTGACCAGGACGGAGGGATTCAGCTGTGCCTGTGGTTGCAGGAGGAGGAGGAAGGAGCCAGAGCCCTGCAAGAAGGGAGGGGACCGTCTGGAGCTCTGGGACTGTCCCACAGCTCTTAGGCCTCTATCGCCCTGGCCTTGGGGACTGTCCTCTTTCTAGCACATCAATGGCTGGAGAGGGTCCCGAGGATAGAAGAGAGACCGCAGAGGAGAGGGGAGGCCAGGGTGATCGCCAGCCGTACCCCGGGGGGGCACTAACGCCGCCACCAACAAATCCATCAGCCCCCAAGTGTGGAATAGAACAGAATGAGAACAGCAGCGACCTTCATGGTCGTCGTGACCAATGACAGGAAAGCACGAGCCATGGGTTTCAATCCGTGAACATATTTTTATTGATTGGAAACATACGATTTAAGATAAAGCAGTGTTTGACACGCAGAGCAGCTCCAAGTGTTTCTTTAACCACAACCTTGTTCCCAACACTAACAGCCTCCTAAAGTGGAGACAGGACATCACCTGGAGCATGGGCCTGTCGGTGGGCCAACCAGGACGGGGTCTGGGGAGGACGGAGATGCTTCCGGAAGGTGATGGGAAAGTCAGCAGAAAATGAACATTAAACAGGCTTCTCCCAAGGAACCGTTAACCAAATTTGTCTTCTTTCTAGAGGGCGATGGCCCTGGGGTGTGATTTGGAACTTAGCAATAAAGTACAGGTCACAGCTTGGGAAAACTGGACCAGCAGGAGTCACCTGAGGTCCTTAACAGAACCTCAGATCTTGCACTGGCAGCAGACGGGGACACAGCAGCTGGACTGGGAGCAGCAGGGCTTGCAGCAGCTGGACTGGCAGCAGCAGGGGACACAGCAGCTGGACTGGCAGCAGCAGGGGACACAGCAGCTGGACTGGGAGCAGCAGGGCTTGCAGCAGCTGGACTGGCAGCAGCAGGGGACACAGCAGCTGGACTGGCAGCAGCAGGGCTTGCAGCAGCTGGACTGGCAGCAGCAGGGGACACAGCAGCTGGACTGGGAGCAGCAGGGTTTGCAGCAGCAGGACTGGGAGCAGCAGGGTTTGCAGCAGCTGGACTGGCAGCAGGATGACCCACAGCCTGAAGAGCAGCAACAGGGTTTGCAGCAGCTGGACTGGGAGCAGCCACAGGAGCCACAGCCCCCCTTGCAACCCCCACAAGAGCCACAGCCCCCCTTGGAGCCCCCACACGAGCCACAGCCCCCCTTGGAGCCCCCACACGAGCCACAGCCACCCTTGCAACCCCCACAAGAGCCACAGCCCCCCTTGGAGCCCCCACAGGAGCCACAGCCACCCTTGCAACCCCCACAAGAGCCACAGCCCCCCTTGGAGCCCCCACATGAGCCACAACCCCCTTTGGAGCCCCCACAGGAGCCACAGCCCCCTTTGGAGCCCCCACAGGAGCCACAGCTAGAGCAGGAACAGGCTGGCACACAGCAGCACACGGGCTTGCAGCAGCACACGGGCACACAGCAGCCCCCACAGCTAGAGCCGCAGCCCCCACAGCCGGAGCCACAGCCCCCACAGCCGGAGCCACAGCCCCCGGAACAGC
This sequence comes from Mustela erminea, assembly GCF_009829155.1. Taxonomy (NCBI): domain Eukaryota; kingdom Metazoa; phylum Chordata; class Mammalia; order Carnivora; family Mustelidae; genus Mustela; species Mustela erminea. Next base: position 112,821,076 of record NC_045622.1, on the reverse strand, counting down.
CACAGCAGCCCATGGTTCTGGTGGGTTGAGGGTGGATCAGGTCAGAGGAGCAGGTGCGGAGGACAGTGCTCAGGTGTGGGGCCTCCTGGGCCGGGAGCCCTTTATACACCTGCCCAGGGTCAGCTGAGATGCTGGACACACGGCCACTTCCTGGTTCCTGTTGTGCCACTCCCCCAGGGAAATCGTATTTGTTTGTTTGTTTTTAATCTGAAAATAACCTCAGTGCGGTCGTAGTTTTGCACTTTTCCTTCAGTCCACCGTTTCCCCTCATGTGCTCCCTGACAGACGGGAAAGCCGTCCGTCTGTGTGTCCGCGGACGGTGATGGGAGCAGGGCTCTTGGCTTGGAGGCCGGGCTCATCTCAGCGACCTGTACTGGTCTCCTGGGGCTCCAGAGCAGGCGGCCACAGGGGGACGGCTTGACAGCGGACGTTCCTGCTCCCGCAGTCTGGAGGCCGCAGGTCCTCGGCGGGGTCAGCAGGGTCGTGGGCTCCCTGAGGCTGCGGGAGGATCGCTGCTGCCTCTTCCGGCTCCTGGGCTGCCGGCATCCTTGACGTGCCCTGCGTCGTGCTGGAGCCTGAGCCCTCTTCACGTGGCCTTTCTCCCGTGCGTCTGCACCGCACCTCTCCTCTTTGCTCTCACGAGGACACCGGCCTTCAGTTAGGTCGTCGCCTTGTCCGGGACAACCTCAGCTTGGCTCCGCCTGCAAAGACCTGATGTCCCAATGAGAGCGGATTCTGAAGTTCCAGAAGGACACGGTTCGATCCCCTGCACCGTCTCATTACATTCCTGACGTCGCCCCTGGTGCTGCCCTGACCGTGAAAGCCCAGGGAGTGTCCACAGAAGGCACAGGGGATGGAGTCCAGGGAAATGCTCTGGACCGGTCAGTCCCGTCCTGTCGCCTCTGGGAAGAACAGGACTGAAGGTCAGGACAGGACCCAGGACTAGGAAACGACTCGGGATCAGGACAGAATTCAGAATCAGGATGGCACTCAGGGTCAGGACAGGACACAGGACTAGGATAGAACTCGGGATCAGGAAAGGACCCAGGGTCAGGATTGGGTTGAGAATTAGGAAAGGACTTAGGGTCAGGATGGGACCCAGAATCAAGATAAGACTCAGAATCAGAACACTACTCAGCAGTGCCTGAGTGGCCCAGTTGGTTAAGGTCTAACTCTTGGTTTTAGCTCAGATATGATCTCAGGGTCCTGACATCAAGCCCCACGTTGGGATCCCTGCTTAGTTCTGCTCCTCCTCAGCTCATTCTCTCTCTCCCTCCCTCTCTCTCTCAAATAGATAAATAAATAAATCTTTTTGGAAAAAAAAAAAAGAGCAGTACTCAGGGTCAGTGCAGGACTCAGGGTCAGTGCAGGACTCAGGATGGGGACAGGAGTCAGGATCAGGACAGAAGTTAGGACCAGGTTAAGTCTCAGTAATTAGAGCAAGACCCAGAATCAGAATAGGACTGAGGATCAGGATAGGACCCAGATAATGAGCTGGGGTCCCCTTCTGGACTTCTAGGACCCGGGGTGTCTGCACCCAGTTGGGCACACGCATTAGGAGAGGTTCCCAAAATGTCCCACTGAACTACCAACACAACAGTGGACCCTACCCTTTGTGATGGGAAACTCCTCAATGAACAACTTAAAAATTTTTTAAAAATTATTTGGCAGAGAGAGAGAGAGATTGAGAGAGGGAACACAAGCAGGGGGAGTGGGAGAGGGAGAAGCAGGCTTCGTGCTGAGCAGGGAGCCTGACGTGGGTCTTGATCCCAGGACCCTGGGATCACTACCTGAGGCAAAAGCAGAGGCTTAACCACTGAACCACCCAGATGCCCCAATAAACAGCTTTTATTTAATAGCATGCATCCCTGAAATAGGTGAATTTCTGTAATATGCATATGATCTATCCAGTCATATATTGCATGTTAGCTAATTTTTTCACATTTTTGAAGCTGAAACACAAATAAAAGGTTTTAATATGCTTTTCTGTGATCCATGTTGGGGACCACACTTGTAGACCCATTCTTAAGTACTTGTGGTTCATATACTCCTCTTTAAAATTCAAATGAGGGTCTCCTTAGACAAGTCGATACATATGAACATAAACATAGAATTGTGTGTAAAATTTGTAAGAATTCCTATAGGACCTGATGTCCACCTGTGGTCTGTAGATCCGGTTGGGAACCCACTAGAACAGGAGGCTCTAAGTGAACCTAGATAGTTCCTGTGGGCTTCCCATGAAGCTTGAAGGATTGGTTGTGTGGGTTTTCTCACCTCTCCCAAAGTAAGAGGAAAGCAAAGGTGACGGGGCAATATGGTGTCAGGTGGTGAACGGCTAAGTGATTTATGTGACCGAGGAAAGGTCACCTGAAGACCGAGGACAGGGCTTCAGGTGAGAATACCAACAACGTAGTGGTTCCCTTGGAATGAACCGACGGTGTGTGAATCGGAGGAGAGGTCATAAAAGGCAGTGTGGTCCCTTTCACTACCCCTGCTGGGGGAAGCCAGATGCCATGTCACAGCCTACAGAGAGGCGCGGGTGGTGAAGAACCGAGGCCCATAGCCACGTGGGGCGCCATCTTGGAAATGGCTCTTCCAACCCCACTCAAGCCTTCGGATGACGCAGCCACCACCGATGCCTTGCTGAGAACCTCGGGAGAAATCCTGAGCCAGGACCACCCAGGAAAATTTAGAGCTTAAGAGAAAAGAATGGAAACAGGCAAGCATTCAAATAAAGGTGGCGAGAAAAAGCACAGGATGAAACTAAAATAATAAGAAAGAAGCAGAGGAAAAATAACGGTGAAGCAACAGGGGATGCTGCGTCTTTGGAAAAACGGAGGAGACAACTGTCTGAGAACCGGGCCACGGGAGAGGAAGCAAGATGCACACGAGCAAGACACAACCTGAGCAAAGTTAAATCATGGACACGTAGCAGATCTCACAAGAAAGGAATCTGGGGAGAAAATCTGCTGGAAATTTGAAATCTAGAAAAAACGGACACCTTTCCAAAATAAAATGAAATAGTAAAATTCACATGAAAAGACCTTGACAGCTTGAACCGACCAATCACCCTGAAAGTCAGTGAAATTTTCACCAGAAATCCTGAGCCCTGGAAAGCCCCAGACGCAGATGACTTTACCGATGAGGTCCCACAGCCCCCCTGCAAATGCTGGGGTGAGCTGGAAGGCAGCTGAGCACGCCCTCTCATGCCGCTTTTACCACTGTCATTTCAGAATCCGGCAAAGCACAGTAAGACAGAGGAAAATCGTCAGTCCGCTTCAGTGTGAATGGAACAGCACAATTTCTAAACCAAATACAGGAACGATCAGGTCGGTCCTTGAAAGCAGCCAGTCATAGTCCAGGAGGGCTTATTCTAAGAAGGCTAAGGTGATTCTCGCTCAGGAAATACGTCACCGTACTCCCTGCCTCGCGGCTCAAAGGAGAAAAGAATTCACACGATCAGCTCAGCAGGTGTGAAGAAAAGGGTCCATGAGCAACTTATGACTTTTCTGCCCAGAGGTGGAGAGACAGAAGAATCTCCCTTAAAAACTCGATCAAGTCTGTCTGTCCAATCCCCACAGCACCCCTGACGGTTACTGCAGAAAGTTCAGACACGTCCTTCTACATTTACGTGTGAGACCAAGATGTGGTCCGTCGTGACTGTGGGGAAAGAAAAGCGGACAATTGGCATGGGACACGTCCATCTCCAAAGAAAAGCAGCCAGAATGGATATTGAGAAAATCAGGGTAAGAGAGCTGAGCCAGGTCGCCGAACTCCTCCTGCTCAAAGCTCCCGGAACAACTGCTCTTGTCGCTCAAGTCACAAAAGTCGCAGAACTCCTACCACGAGGTAGGACACGAGAGGGACGTTTCCGCAAGGAGAACAGAAGGGCTGGCACCCGGGACACCCCAGCCCTGGCGTGAGCCCTCCCCTGACAGCAACGTGGCAATGGAAAGAAGAGTGTCCCCAAACTAACCTAAGTGCGATTCTAACAGTCCCGGAAGGTCACGGGAGAATTGTTCCTAACTCTTGAATTACGTGGGAGAATCAGGCTTCACGGATCACGAGGAAGGGAGAGCCCACCCATCACCTGGGGGATAAATCAGGGCAGGGCAGCGTTGGGGCGGGCCGGGAGAAGGGGGGATGGCGGGGGTTTGGGCCCTGACGGAGAGCGTCGCGAATCAGGGACAACAATTACAGGGGATCCCACGGCATCCCCTCCGTGTCGGGAGACCCTCTGAACGCTTGCTGCGCGGTGCTGGCTTGAGCCCGCCCGCAGACCTCAGAGGTGGGTCCCGGCACGGAGCCTCCGTCCAGGTGACCAGACCCAGTCACCCCTCGGCTCTCACCGGAGCCGGGGTCACGGAGGAGCCGTGAGCCCTGCTCACAGGGGCCGGTTCGTGGACAGGCCGGTTGCAAGCACGGATGGTGTCCAAAACGGGGAGAATAAACAGAACGAGGCATGTGCTTACGCGAGCAAACTGCATATCAGAGAAATCGCGGGCTGGACTGATGTAAAGAAACGCGGCTTAATTAAAAAAATGCAGGGCTCAGCAGGAGGAGGGGCCGCGTCCATCTGCAGCCGGCCTCCGGGCCGGTTTGAAAATAAGAACATGAACACGACCCTCCGTGTACTTCAGGAGGGACCCCCCCCCCCCGCGTGGGTATGTCTGAGCTGCGTGAGTGGGTTCTGTTTCAGAGGAAGGAAGAGACGTGCGGAAATCAAGAGGGGCTTCAGCCCCCCACCCCGTCGAGAGGCAGCGCGGCGGCGGCCAGCCGCGAACAAACAAGAGACGATGTTCAAAGGAGCTTGTGATCCCCGCCGACTCTAATCCCCGTGCTCACTGGGAAGATAGAGGGAGAGTCAGAACAGGGAAGAAAGGTCCTGTCATTCGTAACCCACACCCACGGATTACATGTCAGGCCTCTGCTGAGGCCGCCCCTGTGCCCGCGCCCCAGGCCGACCCCCCTCTGGGGCACTCGGCCGCCCGGGCTCATCCCTCCGCCCCCGGAGCCGGTCCCAGGCCGATGGCCTCCAGTTCTGGTGGATCAGGGCGCCCGGGGGTGCTGTGGGCTCGGGCATGTTTGGGGCTGCCTGCCTGTCCTCTCTCGCTGGGGTGGTGCTCTGTGGAGACACACACATCCCAGGGGAAAGCTTTGCTTTTATCAGGTGTTTGGAGATAGTGCTCCAGTGTGTTTGGGCTTGGGACGCTCCACGGGACGTCTGGGACCAGCCAGACGTCCGCACCCACCTCACCCCACGCCACAGAGGGCTGGGAATCTGCTGTTTTGGCAACATTTTCGGGGCTAATCTTTGGAATTCTGTAACTTGATAATCATATGTCTTAGTCGGCGGTGTTCTGCCTTCATTTTTCCCAGAACGTGTCACTCCTTTTTTTTTTTTTTTTTTTTTTTTAAGATTTATTTATTTACCTTATAGAAAGAGAGCGTGGGGAGGGGGAAGGAGAGATAGAATCCGAAGCAGACCCGAGGGGCTCGATCTCACGACCCCGAGATCGTGACCCGAGACGAAATCAAGAGTCTGATCCGTCGACCGAGCCGCCCGGGCGCCCCGGCACATCCCTCCTTCAGGCCGCCTGTATTTTTAGCCTGGTTCAGCTCCACTGAGCGAGGCCTGCACCACGTTTCAGGGGCCTCCGCTTCCGCCGGGCCCTGGCCCCGGGCTCCCACGCGCACCGGGGGTTCCCACGCCTTCCCTGGTGGCCGCTCTCCTGCTCCGAGCCATCCCGGGGGGCTGCGGGCCCTGCTTCCCTTGTGCCGTCCGCCGGGCTCCCTGGCGCCCGGCTCCTGCTCCCCTGCCTCTGCCCGGGCTTCCTTTTTCAGATTCTTAATGTATTTTCGATTCTTTATTTAAATTCAATGTAGTTACCATGTAGCATGTCACTGGTTTCAGGAGTCGCGTTCAGGGGTCCAGCAGTCGGGGTTAAGCCGCAGTGTTCGTGACACCACGTGCCCCCTTCGTGCCCGTCACCCAGTCACCCCAGGCCCCCCCCAGCAGCGCTCAGTGTGTTTCCTAGAGTTACGGGTCTCTCATGGCTTGTTTTCCTCTTTGTTTTCTTCTTATTTTATTTTTCCTTCCTTCCTCATGTTCGTCTGTTTGTTTCTCACAGTCCACAGCAGTGAGATCACGCGGTCTTTGTCTTTGTCGGACTGACCCGTTTCCCTGAGCGTAATGCCCTCTAGTTCCATCTGCAACAACACGTCTGCCAGGGCAGGGAAACAAAAGCAAAAATGAACTATGGGGACTTCATCAAGATAAGAAACTTCTGCCCAGCAGAGGAAACAGTCAACAAAGCGAAAAGGCAGCGCACAGACGGAGAAGACATCTGCGGAGCTCTCAGCAGGGAAAGGGCTGGTACCCAGGACCTAGAAAGAGCTTGTTAAACTCAGCCTCCACCCCCCGAAGAAACCCAGTCAAGAAATGGGCAGAAGTCACGAAAAGATATTTCTGCCGGGAAGACAGACACATGGCGCCAGACCCATGAAAACGTGTTGGGGTCCGTGCGTGTCCCCACCTGGGGCTCCCGGTTTCGGTTCCGGTCATGATCTCAGGGTCCTGGGCCTGAGCCCGCTTCCTCCTCGCTCTCCTCCTGTCTGCCGCGCTCTCACACTTCCTCTGCAATAGCTAACTGAAGACCTACCTAAATACATACATCCAACCCGAGCTCCCACGTGGGCGGCCGTGGAAAGCAGAGTGTGTTGTTCGAGGAAACTCATCTCCTCTGTATGTAAATTATGTCTCAAAGCAACAGAGAATGCAAAGAAAACATAATTTGTAAGAAAGTAAAAAAAAAAAAAAAAACACCCTCACTGAAAAGAAAGTAAAGCCATAAATGCGGTGCCCTTTTCCGACTGGGACACCCACGAGACGAGAGAAGATCACCCCGACACACTCGGCGTCTCGGCCGCCCCGTAGCAGCCGGCACCGGGCGCCGTACGGGGGCCCGCGCAAGCCGAAAGGCACAGTCGGCCGTGCTCGCCCGTGTTTGCAGACGGGTCAGAGCTAGCAAGTCCCCTCCAGTTAAGCCTCTTTCATGACATGGATGAAAATTTGGCAAAAATACGAAAACCAGGTTTACATAGAAAATTTTAAAATGTAAAATGAAATGGAGCTATCTAAGGAGAAAGGTAAATTGGGGCAAATTAACCGAAATGTCACCATTGTGTGATGAGATTACTGGTTCCTTTAACATTTTCCCTTATGTTTTCAGTCTCTTTCTTGGCACGGGCAGCTTGTGTTCCGGGAGCAGCAATGTAGCAGTGCGAGGGCTACTAATCATGCGGAGACATGGCTGGGCCAGTGGGAGGCGTTTGTTGGGGGAAGGGGACCTTCTGAAAACCCATCCTCAGCACGTCGCCTGGGAAGGCAGGGAAGACAGGTGGTCGCGGCACTGACAGCCCCGGCCATGGGGAGCAGGTGCCCGGAGACAGCCGGCAGGTGTATATAAAGGGCCCCGGCCCAGGAGGCCCCGCACCTGAGCACTGTCCTCCGCACCTGCTCCTCTGACCTGCTCCACCCTCAGCCCACCAGAACCATGGGCTGCTGTGGCTCCGGCTGCTGTGTGCCCGTCTGCTGCTGCTCCAGCTGTGGCTCCTGTGGGGGCTGCAAGGGGGGCTGTGGCTCCTGTGGCTGCTCCCAGTCCAGCTGCTGTGTCCCCTGCTGCTGCCAGTGCAAGATCTAAGGGTCTGGACAGCATGTCAAGTGGCCCGTGCCGACCCGGGGGCCCCCACCCCCAGCCCACTGCTCTGGGGCTCTTTGACTTCACGCTCTGACTTCACCATCTGCACCCCAGCTTGGGCAACACGTTCTCAGGACGGACAGGACCCTGGGACCCCCTTCTCAGTGACGGGGCCTCCACTTGGCTCGTCTTCCTCCAGGACCCTCCCTCTCTCCCCCTCACCCAACTGAAGACCCAAACTGGCCGACAGAGGCCCTCGAGGCAGCTCGGACTCCTGGGACCCGGAGAGCGGCCCCTCCTCTCAGGAGCTGGAATGACCCTCTGGCTCCCTGGATGTCAAAGCCTGATCCCAGGCTTCCGAATAAACAGCTGATAAGCAGAACTCTCCCCTCCTCTCCGCGGCCCCCGGAGCACCCTTTCCCAGCCCCGTCCGCGGCCCCCGGAGCACCCTTTCCCAGCCCCGTCCGCGAGTCTGCTCCATCTCTCCTGCCCTCATCTCCTTCATGATCTAAATCTGACATTTATGGGTTTCTGCCCTCTGCTCCCATGGCGTCAGGCTCTGAGGGTCAAGTGCGGAATAAAGCTCCACCGTCTGGGGGGGGGGGTGCTGGGGCTGGCGGCTGCGAGACGGTGGCCGCCATGGCAGGCCATCCTGTGCGGGGGTGGGGTGGGGGTTTCCTGGAGGCTGAGACTCTTCAGTGGAGAGAGTCGGTGGCGTCTGTGCAGGAGAGGAACCTCCGGGAGCCCCTGGGGCTCGGAGGAAGCCATAGGGAAGTTGCTGAAAGAGTCCGAGTTTTACCCCAAACGTAGCCGGGTTCCTCGGAAAGACCCAGGATGGACGGACGGGACGTCCTGGCCTCCAGACTGTGCCAGCAGTCTGCGGCCTATGCCCCCAGGGGGCACTTGGTTTCCGTGGCCCCAGGGAATGTGTGCAGTGGCCTTGGGAGCCTCGAGGGGGTCAACATGGAAACTGGGTGCTTCCACGGTTGGTGGCGGGTCCAGAGGCCACGCCCCCAGGACTCCCCCAAGTCCACAGCGTTGGCCCAGGGGCGGGCCTCGGCCTCTGCCTCTGACTCTGTTGCGAGCCCCGAGCACCCCCCCGGGACCGGGTCCCAGGCCCGAGAGCCACAGGGATGCTGACCCAGGGGCCACAGCCACCTTGCGATGCCCACGGGTGGTGGCAGCAGTGTCTGTGGTCCGTCCACGTGGCTCAGCAGCGAGCGTGGCTTGGATCCCGAGGCACCGCTGCGCCAGTGAGACCCCACAGCGGGGCCGCCGACGGGAGGGTGGGGAGCTGCCGCATCCTGCCTCCAGGCCCTGGCTGGGGGCACGTGGGGGCAGCACCTGAGCCCACCCGGCCCCATCTGTGGTGGCTCCGGAGAGCCATGAGAGGGGTCGCCCACACTTCCCGCCCTTCTTCCCAGCTTGATGGCAGTGTTCCCCCGATGGCTTCTCTTCACCTGGAGCTGGGTCCCTGACACCCACGGGCAGCCGTACCCCTGCCTCCAGAAGCTCCCGGGTACGCAGGCCCCGAACAGGTCCTCCCTTCCTCCCAGGGCGACAGCAGCCCAGGGGCTGTGCAGACTCTGGAAACCCTTCCATGCCACGCCCGCCCCTCTGCCTGCTCCCCAGGCCTTGCTCCAACCTCTCTGACCACCTTTCTGCTGGTCCGCGGCGGCCACCCCCAGGTCAGGCCTGCCCCTTGCTGTCCGGCCCCACTGTGGCCCCTCCAAACCACACTGGTGTTTGCTATCCGGTCGTGGGAGCCACTTTCCCCCGACCCCGCAGGAGAAGTCACTAATGCACGTGCTTGAGGAGACACACAAGGTCGGCGGCAGCTGTGAACCGTCGACCGGAAAGTGTCTGATCAATTGGGGTTAGGTTGAGCATCACAGGAAAACACGACAGTGATGAACCATAGACCATTTCTTCTAGGAAACAGCAGTGGAGAGAAGCCGGCTGGGTGGGCTTGGAAACAGGGGCAGAAACCCAGGGACAGCCAAGGAGGGGTCTCCAGGTGAACGCAGCAGGCAGGGAGCGCAGGCGGTGCTTGGAAGGAGTTCACAGAACCGGAACGTTGAGGCCGGCGGGACAGTCCCGAAAGTGAGAGCAGAGGGTGAGTCACCATCCTCGAGGACACGTGGCACCACTGGGCTTGGAAGGGAAGCATTTGCTGGGGAGGCATTTGTTAACACCGCCCCTCGTGGGGGGACGACCCAGGGAGTCCGCTGCAGGACTGGCCTGCGGAGCAGGGCCTCTGTCGTTCTGGCCGCTGCTCTGGGTCAACCGCAGTGCCCCGCACATGGCAGATACTGGATGACTTCGCGGAAGGCGTGCACGGGTCGTGTGCCCCAGGCCTGCTGTGGACGGGGTGGGGGGTGTGGTTCAGTGGCCAGACTTTGCTCAGGGGGGACGGCTGGAGGCGGCCGGCCGGCAGGGGGCGCTGCTGACCAGGAGATGCCGGCGGAGCCCCAGGCTCAGGGAGATTCCGGGCCGAGTCCCTGCCCCAGACCCTGGTGACCACGCAGGCATGGCCGTCTCCAAAGGGACCCCCTTCCTCCCTCTCCCCTCCTGCTCCCACCCCTACTTCTCATGCTCGCGCGCTCTAGCCCCAGGGTGGGTGGAGGTCCCCAGGCACAGCCCCCTCACGCGGCCTCAGCCCGCAGGGCCCTCCGGCCTCCCCGAGAAGCAGTGACTCCTGAGTCGACACCCTGGGCCCCACAGACCCCACCGCCCCCATCTCCTCCACCCCTCCACCCCCACGTCCCCCAAAAGGATGAGGGGAAATGGGGGCTGGGAACATCGCCAACAGCCCCCCTGCAAGGCTGCCCCCAAGTCCAGGTTGGGTTTTCAGGAGCAGCGGGACCCCCTGCCCCCGCGTCCACCCGAGGCTTCGCGACTCCTCCTGTCTCTTCAGGGGTTTGTTAACCTCCGTCTGCTTCTCTTGCTCGGGTATTGGCCCACTCACGGCCCCAGGGCCTTTGCAAGTGAAACAAAGCCCCAGCGTAAACTCCGCAGTGGGGGACGGTCTTCTTACGTGCAGGACATCACATCCAGAGGGACCCCGGGCTCCTCCTTGCCTATCCCGGTTGCTGAGACAATTCCTGGAGTCTCTTCCCCCACAGGGGCTGAGGCTGAAATGCAGATTGTGGGGCGGCTGTGAGGTCAGGCACGGCCTGAGCCCCTGGGGGCTGCCGAATGCAGGTTAGAGGGCTGCGGGGTGCGCCCCTCCTGCCCACAAGGACTGAGAGAGGTGCCCTGTCCTGGGCCTCCGGGTCGTTCAGCGGTGATCTCAGGAGGGAGCCTTAAGGCAGAGGCCTTAACCCACGGAGCCCCCCAGGCGCCCCTCGTGAATAGAGTTTAACATTGAAACACCAAGATGGGGATTTGCTGCAGGGACTGTGCTGTGCGTCATATGTTCAGAGGGACTCTTGGCTTCCATCAGCCAGATGCCAGGAGGCCCGCACACTTCAAGTCGTGGCAACTGGAAGTGTCTCCAGGTAGTGCCCAATGTCCTCGTGGGGCAAAATTTCTCCCAGCTGGAAGCCAAAGCATCATAAAAATTTAATATCTATGGCTGGAAATGAACAATCCTGTCTGATTTTTTAAATCTACAAAGTCAAACTATATGTTTAAATATTAAACATTTTGTCCTAAACTCAGAAACAAGACTTGGATGTGCCTAATCACTCGGTTGGTTAAGTGTTGATTACACAGCCCAGCCAGTTCAATAGGCGAGGAAAAGAAATAACACCACACATACTGGAAAAGAGGAAATAAAATCGCTCTGCTTAGTAACGTGATTTTTAATGTGTGAAGTTCCAATACTTCTATTAAAAAGTTGATATAGCAATACAGATGGAGCAGAGTCCATAAAAAATTAATTATGTTTTGATGACAAGCAACAATCTCTTAAAAATTAAGTTTAAGACAGATCAAATACAATTTTAAATTATAAAATATTTAAAAAATCAATTACTTAGGCAAAAAAAACTAAAAAAGAACAAAGAAAATTACAACCTATTTTTGAGGGAATTTAGAGATCTAAGTAAAGAAAGCCAAATACTGTATTTATGGGCTTGAAAAGTCACATTTAGGGGCGCCTGGGTGGCTGAGTGGGTTAAAGCCTCTGCCTTCAGCTCAGGTCATGATCCCAGGGTCCTGGGATCGAGCCCCGCATCGGGCTCTCTGCTCAGTGGGGAGCCGGCTCCCCCCCCCCACCGCCTGCCTCTCTGCCTACTGTGATCTCTGTCAAATAAATAAAATCTAAAAAAAAAAAGGCACATTTATAAAGATGTCAGTTCTTCCAAAACTTAATATGTGGAATCCACGTCATTTGTATCAAAATCCCAGAAAGTAAATTTTGCTGACGTTGATAAGCTGATTCCAAAATTTATATGGAGATTCAAAAGACCCAGAAAAGCCGTAGCAGTCTTGAAGAACAAAGCTGGTTTGCTTTGCCACATATCAAGCCTGGTAGGAAGCGAGAGTATCTAGGAGAATGTGGCCATGAGGGAAGGTTTCAAATGTATATAGGTACACGTGGCTGTGGCTATGGTATCGGACAGCGACACTTCTGTAGGAAACCTAGAGCCATTTTGTGATGCTCCGCATTCTCCTGAAGCGAACCATGTAACAGTTTGTGGCATTTAATTTTAAGAAATCTGCCGTATAGGAAACCTTCAAGGAAATGAAAAGCAAGCAGAAGAGTTGGAGAAGATACGAGAAAGCATGTATTTGATGAAGAACTAGCATCAGGATCTTGTGAATGAGTTAAATATAATAATCATAATAATGACTCTCATGGGTCATTTTTAAAAGACACATGATCCAAGAGAAAAATCAGCAAATGATTTCACAAAGAAAATAGCCAAATGGCTAAACATAGTAAACACTGCTCAGATTCATGAGTCATCAGGAAAGTACAGAATTAGTCACAATGTGCTACTACCACGTGCTGGTAAGGTTGTAGGTCGGCTGGGGCTCTTGTGCATTGTTGGAAAAAGCACGACTTGGCACAATTACTTTTTTTTAAGACTTCATTTATTTACTAGAGAGAAAGAGAGCACAAGCCACGGGGAGGGGCAGAGAGAGAGGAGGAAGCAGACTCCTCGCTGAGCAGGGAGCCCGACTAGGGGCCTGATCCCAGGACCCCGGGATTATGACCTGAACCAAGGGTTTAACCGACTGAGCCACCCACGTGTCCCTGGCACTATCACTTCTGAAAGGGATTTCCTTATGATTCAGCAAACCCACTCTGGTTATATACCCAACAGGAATGAATGCTCTTGTCAACCAAAAAACCATGCAAAAACTTCCAAAGCCATCGTATTCCTAAGACTCAGAACCGGACGCACCTCATATGTCCGTGAAATACAGAGCAGATAAGTAAACCGAGAGGTATTTGTGTGATGGAACTCTACGTGTCAAGTGAAAGAAGGAATTGCCACATACAAGCGTGGGGACAAACTTCACAGTCCTGAACGTTGAACCCATTAGCCAGTCACGAAACAATGTATCCTGCAGGATTCCACACTTAGGACTGACCCAAAACGACGACATTAGCCTGTGGCGACACCGGTGAGAAGAACGGCCGGGTCTGAAGGTTTTACGCGACAGGAAACAGGTGGGAGCCTCACACTCGTGGGTGATTCCAGCAGGTGCATCGCTCAGCAGAGCCATGCAGACTGCCAGAAAGAATAATATAAAAATACTAGAGATTGGAAACACAGCAACAGAAATAAAAACGCCCCCAAAGGGCTCAAACTGAAATACAAAGAGAGAAAAAGAAAACCAGCTCATCCAGGAGCCGCGCGATAAAACCAAACAACCCACAGGCAGCTGGAATCCCGGCTGCTTAAAAGAAGAAAAGGAAAAGAGGAGGCGGAAGAAACAGTGGCTGAGGATTTGCCAAAATCAAGGATAGTTACCACACCAGTTCGGAGAATCCCAGTCATGGCTCAGACGGAAACACGCACGCGCGCGCACACTGTGGCCAACCGTATTTAACTTGCTGAAAGCCAGTGACAATGGGAAAGTCCCGCAGACCGCGAGCGCATGAGAACCACATCACCTGTGGGGCAACGTGGATGAGAATCAGAGCAGGGCTCTCGCCAGAAACCACGCGAGGAAGAGAATGGGCTGGGGTCTTCGAACTGTTAACAGAAAGGGGCGCCTGGGGGACTCAGTGAGTTAAAGCCTCTGCCTTCGGCTCGGGTCATGATCTCGGGTCCTGGGATCGAGCCCCGCATCGGGCTCTCTACTCCTCAGGGAGCCTGCTTCCTCCTCTCTCTCTGTCTGCCTCTCTGCCTGCTTGTGATCTCTGTCTGTCAAATAAATAAAATCTAAAAAAAAAAAAAGTTAACAGAAAATAACCATCAAGCCAGAATCTATATCCAGTAAGCCTATCCTTCAAAAGTAAAGGAGAAACATTTTCCTGAACAGGTAGAAACAGAGGGACCTTTTTCCAGCCGACCAACCCTATAAGAAATATTTAAAGAAATTCTTCAGGTGGAAGAAAGGTCAGAGGTAGGTCAGAGACTTGATTCTACAAAAAGGAGAATGTTGGAAATGGACAAAATGAAAGTAAAATATTGTCTTTATTTTGGCTTGCTCTACAAGATAACCAGCTGCTCAAACAGTAGTAGGAACACTGAACTGGGTGAGTATAAGTTGGGTAAAATGGGCTGTAGGGCAGCCCCTGAATAGGTGTAGGAGGGAGGGGCCAGGAGCACCAGGGCCTCGCTGCGCACATGAAGCCGTGTAATATTTACCGGTGGACGTAAATCATTTCAAGTGTATGTTGTACACTTTAGGGCAACCCCTAAAAATTGTGTTTTGAAAAAAGAGATATAAATAAGTCAATAGAAGACATGTCATGGAATCATAAAAAATGCTGAATTAAACCTAAAGAAGACAGAAAAAGAAGAAGAAGGAAACAGAGGGCAAACATGGAAAATATCAAACGGCCCCCAGAGTCAGAGTCTGATCTACGCCAGTGGTCGCTGAAATTGTGAATGTTCCGGACACAACGGCCGGAGGCCAGGATTGTCCTGGTGGATGGAGGCAATGTCCCAAACCCACTTCAGCACTACAGCTCGGCCGGCCGGCGGTGAGGGGCTGGGGAAAGATAGACCGTGTTGACCCTCAGAGGGATGTCACACACCGATAAAGGGGCCAACTCGCCAAGAACACAAAGTGATTGCAAACACTAGGCACATAATAACAGCGCTCCAAAACACAAGAGGCAAAGGCTGATCCGGAAGACCCGCCCTGAGAACAGCCGCGGTCTTCGCCGGCACCCGGCACTCGGCACTCGGCGGAGCGAGTGGGCAGAGGTCAACAGGAGCAGAGAAGACCTGACACCGGCATCGGCAGCTTGACCTAACGACATTTATAGAGCATTTCTCCCAACAATAGGGGAAATTTACTCTCTTTTAACGGTTTTTAAGACTTGAAGTCCAGTTAGCCCTCCACGTTAGCACTGGGGCGGGTGTACGACACAGGGATGTGACAAGCGTGTACGCTGTGCTGGGCCCCCACAGGCGCGGCTGCCGCCGGCCACCACACACCGAGAGAACATGCCGTGGCCTGTATCCCCGGGGCTGGACCTTTCATCCCTGTGACTCATTCCCTCCCGAACTGGAAGCCCGTTCCCCCAACCCCTTCACCCATTTTGCCCCTCGCCCCTTCCCACCCGGCACCCCCCAGTGTGTTCTGTGTAGTTATGGGTCTGCTTCCGCTTTTTTTACTTGTTTGTTGAGAAAATTCATTCCTGTCAAGCACACATAGACCATTTGCCATGATAGAGCATCTTCTGGGCCATAAAACAAAGCTTACCAGACCTAGAAGAATGCAAATCACATGAAGTATGTGTTGAGCAAGTGGCATCTGTTTCCCGTCACCGGGAGAAGACGTCTGAGCACTTCTGTCCTCTGCCTGCCGTATTGGAATCGCCAAGAAACACACACGCAGTCACGTGCTGGACAGGACAATGCTCTTCTCACAGGAAGAGACAGAGCGGGGTCAGTCTCAGCAGCGGCTGTCGGTCCCCCACGGCCAGCTGGTCCCCTCCTGGCAGCTGACGTGGGGCCATTGGCCTGAACGCACCCTTCTTGTGCTGCCGCAGAAGGACCCTGTCCTCGCCCTACAGGGGACCCAGAGAGCAGCAGGTCTGGCCAGATGCCACCAGACACACATGCTTAAGCAGAACCAAGGAACACACAGTGAGTCTGGAACAGGGAAAGAGAGTCCCCCCCAAGGTGACGAGACCAGCACAGGCGCGGGGCTCCTTCCCCCCGGGAAGACGGCCTCCAGGCCGTGGCCCAACCTCCTGCGGCCGCGTGGGGGTCTCACGACTGCCTCTCCCAAAGCAGCAGAATTAACCTTGACATCTGCAGCACGAAGCTCTCCCTAGCGAACTGGAAACCAAACCAGACACCTCGGAGTAGCCCGAGTGTCAAAGAGGGAGTCTCAGCGGAAATTAAAAAAATATTTTGAACCTGAGTGACAATGAACAGGCAACGCAGCAGAGGCCGCAGAGGCCGCGCTTAGTGGGGGCCTTGCATCCCCGGGGGCATCGAGAGGACGGAAAGGCGCCTCATCAGTCAGTGAGCAGGTGCCCCGCGCTGAGCACTTGGTGGCGAGCCCAGCATTAGGGAGAAAGTGATGAAACGAAGGAAACCGGACGAGAAAGAGAATTGTCCGCGACACAATAAGCTCCGTGGGGGCCCAGCAAAGTCGGAAAGTCCTCCCCTCCCCCTTCTCCGCCCTGCCCTCCTCCTCCTTGTCACCATCTTCTTCTTCCGTCGTTATTTATTTACTTACTTATTTGACACAGAAGGGGGGAGAGAGCACGAGGAGGGGAGGGGCAGAGGGAGAGGGAGAGGCAGGCTCCCCGCTGAGCAGGGAGCCCCATGTGGGCCTCGATCCCAGGACCCCGAAGTCAGCTGAAGGCAGACGTGTAACCCACTGAGCCTCAGGTGCCCCAAAGTTGAAGGTTTCTAGCATGGCTGACCGTGACCGGCACCGGGCGCGGCAGCGGACGGGCACTGCGAACAGCTCCACGCCCACTGGGGACGGGGCAGTGTCATTCAGGTTCAGCTTCGGTCTCGCGGGGCGCCCGGGACAGCCCAGGGCTCTGCATTCTGCATTCTCACTGTCCTGGTGGGTCTGGGCTTCTGTTTAGAGCCCTCAGTCTTGTCCTGGTTTGCCTGTCACAGGAGCTGGCTCTGGGCAGGCGAGGTCTTTGACTCAGGAGAGACCCCGCAGCCCGCCGGTGCTCCTGTCGGGGGGTCGCTACCAGCTGCCTGCGTGTTGTGGGTCTCAGCCTGGGTAGTGATGCTGGGGATGCCTGGGCCCTCCCGTGCGCCCGCACTACTGGACGCCTTTTCCCATGGGGGCGAGCGTCATGGCTGGACGGGCCCCGGTGGTCCTTCTCACGATGACAGGACACACTTGAGCTGGAGCCATCAGGGGGCTCTGCGGAAGCTTCCTGACTCACAGGCCCTGGAGGGCGTAGGCACATCTGGGGCCACAGGTCAAGGCAGCGGGGAGAGGTGAGGGAGGCAGCATGGACCTCAGTCTCTAACTCTGGGGTTGGGGTGGGCGCTGAGGGTTCACGGGTTCACTCTTTGTCGGTGTATGAAAGGCATGACAGTGGGACCGGGGCGAGGAGGGGGCAGCAAGGGAATGCAGCCGGGCAGCGGGCTGTCCCGGTCACCCACCGCTTTCTCCCCAGCGGAATTCTGCGGGTAGGCGGCTGGGCTCCTTATCTCGGCCGCCGAGCTGGCGATGTGATAAGCCGGAGGTGGGTGTCTTTGAAGCGGCCGTCAGAGCTGCACGCCAGGCTCCCCCGGGTCCCCTCCTGCCCCACGGCTCTGGCTCCAGAAGGAAGCCGGGATGACTCAGGGCCGGGCTGTGTCCATGGGGGTCATGCCCCCCGGGTCTGGGGACATCTGGGGGGGACCACCCGCTCCGAGTCCTCGCTGGCTCGGACGGCCTGTGCCCAGTCTCTCCGCACTTAGCCGCGTGCATTGCAGAGATTCCACAGGCAGTTTCAAAGGCTCCCGATCTGCTTATCACGTCCCAAGGATGCCTTCTTAACTCCTTGCACATTAAAATACCAAAATCCGGCTGGTTTGCTCTGAAGGAAAGTGGGGGGTCGGTGAGCCACAGTGAGACTAGATGTTCAGAGCAGTGGCCTGTCCGCCTTTGAGGCCCCGGCCTCGCACCCCAGACCTGACAGCAGCTCGCGGGGGCTGGGACGCAGGGACCGGACTTTTCAGCTGTCTGATGGGTAGAGCTGCAGAGGCGGAAAGCCCTGTCTCCGGGTGGGCCTCGGCAACTTTGTATGACATTAAGTTTGAAACTTTGTATCTATAGACATTAAGTTTGAAACTTTGTATCCATAGACATTAAGTTTGAACCTTTGTATCTACAGACACATTACACTTGCTGGGAAATCTGTACTGTCAGGCTCCTGCTGAGAGCCAGTCCCTGCCGCCTCCTGCTTGCTGTCCCTCCGGCGGGGAGGGGGGGCGGGAGGACATGTGCTAAGGGGCAGGAGAGGCGCGGCGGCGTCCCAGGCCTGGCACACTGGGGACAGTCATGGCAGGGGAAGGAAGCCTCTGTCTTGTGAGGAGGGGTAACCTTTCTGGATTCCTGATTTCTCAATGTAAAAGCGCCCCAAACAATTGTGTTTTAGCTTGAGGTTTTGCTGGTCTTTGAAATGATATAAAAGGTGGTTTGAATTTTATAGTCCCACTGAATGCGGAAACGTGCGGAAGGATGACAGACAGACAGGGTTGGGGAGAAGCCCAGCCTCGGTCAGTAACTCAGAGCTCTGGTTGCAGGCGAGCCCAGCTGTCCTCGTTGGCAGTCACACTGGCCTGGATGCCCACCGGCCCGGGGACAGCCTCTGAGCCCACATTGCGGGTGTGTGTGGGGTGGTGGGGGGAGGGCGGGGAGCTGGCGCGCTGCGCCCTCTGGCGGCGAGAAGGCCAGTGCGGTCCGCGAGCCTCCGCGACTCGTTGAGCACCAACTCCTGGTTAGGAGAAAGTTCCTTTTGGGGGAAAACCAGAAGCTGCTTGGGTTTGCCGCGGCCGCTCGAGGACCTGGACAGCGGTGGGTGGCTCTCTGCATGACGCGGCAGAGGCGTGTGGGCAGTTTCCTGCCTACCAGCCGATGCCCCATGTTTGTGGTTGTGGCCGAATCCATCAGAGCCTGTTTCCCGTTCCTGGGATGGTGGGGCCACCCCGGCTGCTCCCCTCAGACCCATGTCTTGAGCTCTGTCCTCTCGGGATCTGTGCCCCTCGCCCACCCTCCAGCTCCTGCAGGTCTCTCCAGGCTGAAGCTCTCCCCCACTGCTCTCAGCAGGGCACGGGCCTCAGACTCATCCTGCCTTCGAGACTACCAGGCCAGAGGCCGGAGAAGAAACCCCTGCGGGTGCTATAGCTCGTTAATGATCAGTACAAGACTCCAAGCCGGTTCTAATGCGCCAATAATCAGCAGAACCCTGGGAGGGATAGAAAGAGGACACACGGTCCACGCAAGGCACATTCAGCGTCGGACGCCCGGGCTCCCAGACGGGCTCATGTCCTGCTACCTGCTTGCACACCTGTTTCCAGCGGTCATAGGTCAGAGCTCACAGGGCTCACCTAGAGTTTCCCTGCTGCTCCGGATCGTGAGAAACAGCACTCTCTCTTTCCTGTTTTGCCAGCGGAGAGCCCACAGTTCAGAAAAAGCACCAAATCACAAAATCTAGAGCCCCACCACAGGCCCCCGGGTTCGTCCAGTACTGGGTCAGGGGAGGTATTCAGTGGCAGATGCGTGCTGCTAGGTTTCCCGAAGGAGTCTGGATTCAGGAGTGCGTCCCAGGCCCAGGCTCCCGCCACACCCCACGCTCTCCCCTTACCCTCAGGCACCGTGGCCCCTGCCGGGCCCGGCTCTCGTCCACATGGACCTTCTCACTGTTGTTTCTGCGTGTGCATGAGGGTGGATCCGGGTTCTGCGGAGACACGGGCCGGTGGTGTGTGTATGTGCTGTCGGCACGCAGGCACACTCTCTCCCTCAGTTTACCTCAAGGAATTAGCTCCTAAGACTGTGGGATCTAGCAAACCTGAAGCCCAAAGGGGAGATTGGATTTCCTGATCCCGGAACTGAGCTGTCCTGGAGGCTGGACGGTCCGGTGCAACTATGGACACGGGTTCTGGAATGGAGACGGGAGAGGAGAGGCGTCGGGGCAGAGCCGGCCACCAGATGGCACTGTTGTCCGGCGAAAGAAAGCGGCTCCAGGGCCTCAGGGTCCCGGGAAGGGGTGGCAGGGGACACTGGCCTGGGAGGGACCCACCTAGGCGGGCGGGGAGGGCCGTCCACATGGCAGGGCGAGATGGGGCAGCGGGCCCTTGGGGAGCTGTGACTGGGTTTTCCCGTGAGGTGCTGGGTGTCCCCCTTAGAGCAGGCTGACCTGAGAAGCACCAGATTTTCCTGGAGGCTCATCGTTTGCCTCCTGGGTCAGGATGCCGGGCCCCATCTCCCCAGCCACCTGCCCTGACCCTCCCCGCCCCGGATGCGCACGCTGTAGGCATTGTCAGTGTGTCCCCTGTCTTTCTTTTTCGCCTGCTCTGTCTGCCCTCAGCCTCCAACCTTCGGTGAGGAGTCGTTGTCCTGAACCCCGAGCTGGGAGCTCAGACAGGACGCACCGGGCACCCCGTCAGCGGGTTCGGAGTGAGCCCACGGAATAGCATCAGGCATCTTAAGGGTCCCCTGGGTCTGTGTCCCTCCCTCCCCCTGGAGGGCAGAAGCATGGGCACCTGGGCGAGAGGTCCCTGGGCCTGTGATAGCCCTTGTCTGCTTGTCTGTTTACCTCGTCTTGAGTCGGTGGCCTGGGACCCCACACCGCACAGCTCGGATCGGGCCGTGGCTCTGGCAAGAGGGTGAAGTGAGCTCGGGTCTCTCGTCGGCTCTCGCGGTGCTGGGAAGGAAGCAAGTGGGGGCCCGTCAAACGCGGGGGTCCTCCTCGGGCGGCCATCACGCAGCCGGACTCCGAGGCCCAGGCCCTCCCCGGCCGGCCCTAGAGCCCCCGTCCTGCTGTGTGTCCGGCGGCCTACAGAGCCCAGGCGCCACGTGCCACTTGCAGCTTCGGCTCTACCTGGGCCGCGCCGTCTCTCAGCTGGGCCTTTCCTGGGCTCAGAACCATTAGCCCCGCGCGGACCAGACTCTGGGAAGGGGCTGTGCGGCCGTCGGGAGAGGGACCCTGTGCTGGTCTCTGGGTCGTGGCCGCTGGGATGTTCACTTATTCACTTCGGGCCGTGATCCCTTAGCTCAAAGCCCACCCGCACCAAACTCAAATTTTGACACATTCGTTATTTTGAAAATTAGCCCAAACAAGCAGACTGTAGCCCTTTAAGTGCCAGCCTGCTCTCTAGGGCCTCACACGCTTGGGGAGTTCTCCTCCTGCGGGGGGTCTGGCGACTGAGGACGTGATCGCAGGTCGGTGCTGGGCCTGCCCGGAGCTGGGTTTGAGCTGACGGTCGATCATTTGTCATTTTCCCATACCCCCAGCTCTAACCGGTACACGGCCCTGCTGTGCTCTGCCCCCAGGAATCTGGGCTCAGCAGTGTCCGGAAAGTTCCGTGCCCGTGGAAGGCCACGGCTGTCTGGGGAAGGCCGGTAGGTGTGGGTGCACATCAAGCGAGGGCTGGTCTGCTGAGCTCACCTGTCCCCGGCCGCCGACACGAAGGATTTGGCTCCTTGGTCCTTCGTGGTGGGGAGATGCTACTGGCCCTCACGCGCAGGGTACGCCGCGGGGGTGTCCCTGCAAAGATATGATGGAACCAGTAGAAGAGACAGCTGGTTGCTGGAAAACCAAATGATGTAACGAATATTCTCTACCTAAACCCCAAAAGCACTTTAGAGAACTTAATGCCCACTTATAACAAAACCCAGGGTCAAACAAAGGCAGGAAGAAGCTGCGCGCTTGGTTTCAGAGGCCAGTGGAAGCGCGACTTAAAACTACGAGACCCAACGCGTCGTCCCTAAGACGAGGATGAAATCAGACTTTCCTGGAGAGTCACCGTCACCCTTCATCCCGGTGCTTGTGCTGCTGGGCGGGTGCCTTGGGTCTGGGGCTGGTGCTGGTGGGGCTCGTGGCGCGTGCGGAAGAAGGGAACAGCCTGCCACGTGGGGTGCCCGGGTGGAAGGCTTGTGGCCTGACCTCTTGTTTGCTATTGACAAAGTACTCGTAGACGTTCGAACTCGCTCCGACCGCTGGGTTGCCCGGTCAGCCCCAGCCCAAGGGGTTTCTGGACACTTGATGTGTGAAAGCGACAAGAGTGCCTGGCACTGGGGACACGTAGGTTGTCCTCCGGGCCGTGACGGATGGGACCCCCGCACCTCCGTCAACCCAGGAAGGATGAGCTCGCTTGCGGCTTCCTTCGTACGTGTGCGACCCCCTGGGCTCTCTGCGATGGCCCTGGCCATCAGCGTTTCTTCTTACACGTGAATTGCCCATTTACATTATCTGTCCCTGTTTCCACTAGTCCTTTTATTTTTGTCTTTTTAATTTGAATTGCAGATATCCTCCGGCTCTTCAAGCCCATATTGGATCTCAGTCTTCGCCGAAGCGTGTCCGTGTGATTCCCAAGCGCGGATGTCTGCCCCGCCGCACTTCGTGTCATGGAAACAGCAAAACAATACAAAACAGACGATCTGGAAATAACGTGATTTTCCACCAATAGGGTGATTCTTTCATGCACGTGACACACCTACGTGAGGGAACATGTGCAACCGTGGGACGGAACGAGCCGCACCGACACACGCCGGCCGAGAGAATTCCTGGTCTGCAGACACACGAGGTGTATCGGCGCACGTGGCCACCCTAGCTCGCAACGTGGCGAGAGTTTGCTCCCAACACCGGCTCACGTCGTCCGCGCACGGTGGGGACCCGAGGGAGCTCGCAGAAGCCTTCCCTCTTCGCCCATTTGCCACCATGTCACCTCGTAACCCCAACCGGACCGTCCTTCTGGAAAGACAGCGATTCACAGAGTAAGGGGATCTCGTCACGCTGCGAGACATCGCCCGCCTGGGACCCTCCCGCTCAGTTAAAACAGTTCATAGGTGAATCGGAGACACAGTTTCTAACCGAATAAATACAAAAAAAAATAATAGTACAAGAAAGAAAGAAGGAAAGAAAAAGGAAATGAATGGGTAAAGAGAAAGGCATACATTAAAGAAACAGGAAAGAAAGAAAATCCAGAGATTTTGACAGAACGGAGGGCTGGTGTTCGGTCCTCGACAAGGTCCTGGTGAGTCTGGCTGGCCCAAAGCCGGTGGCCCGGGGGCTGGAGGCTGTGGGCGCCACCGTCCCCCAGAGGGACCGAGACGTGTTTACACGCGTGGGAACAGTGGGACGTGTCGTCACCGCACCTGCCATCGCCAGGAGCCCAAGGGGCCGAGTGTGACCAGATACACATTTAACAGAAAGATACAGAGCCACGGCCTCGGGCTTGGACACCAAATTAACTCACTTTATCAGTAAAATATAGGGAAGGAAGGAAAGCCGCACCACAGATCTGTTCTGGGAGATGCACCCCCTGGAGGCCCGTGGCGCCCCGCCCCTGTGGCCTCATTCACACAGTCCCCAAGAGAAAACCCCATCACAGTCCTCGGTCTAGTCTCCGACGCTTTTAGCTTTTATTCTAAGTACAGCGGGAGCCACTGAGGCTTGGAAGAGGGAGCGCGGGGGGCCAGCTCGGGTTGGTTAGAGGCCCCATCGCTGCCCTGTGAAGACAGAGGAGGAGGGATAGGGGGACCCGCCAAGTGCCCGGGCGCCTTACAGGGGATGGTGGCTGTGACGGCCGGAGGGGGCCATCAGCCAGCTCTGAGACTGCATCTTGGAGCAGGAGTGAGCTCGTCCCCAGCAGGACAAGCGGGCCGGCTACTCACCAGGGGCCGGGGGCACCCGCTCCCACGATGCGGGGAGGTGGCCGGACAGTGTGCGGGGACGCACGTGTCTGAGAGGCTCCTGGAGTGCCAGGCACGGAGTGGGCTGTGCTCACGCTGCGGGCTCGGGGGTGGTGTCGGCTCTTGGACGCACCGATGACAAGGACAGAAGAGCAGGGACGGGGCCAGAAGGGGGAGGGGAAGAGAACGGAAAGGGGACGGGGGAGAAGCAGCAGGAGCAGGAGGGAGCAGTGAGGCCCTGAGGAGCTCCATGCCGAGGAGACCAGGAGAAGCAGCTGAAGGAGGCCGGAGCAGAGCCGGGGGCCGGGCCGGAGCAGAGAGCCGGGGAGCCGGGCCGGAGCAGAGAGCCGGGGGCCAGGCCGGGGTCTGTTCGGGGGAAAGGCGGCTGAGAGGGTGACTGGGCGCTGAGGGACAGGAGAACTGAAAAATGTCTTTGGTGGCTTGGAAGATCTGTGCTGAGTGACAGGTACCATCGGACTCAGAGGCCAACAGACAGCCACACTCGCTGTGGCCCACAGCCTCTGGCCACCGGTATCACGCAGGAAGCTGTTGCTCCTGCAGAAGGACCTTGCTCTGGCCAGCGCCCATTCATCCCGGGTCAGACAAAGGACTCCCTGCTGCCCGGAAACCCACACTCTCTCGCTGGCGGCCCATTCTTCACCCCCAGGTGCCCAGCAGGGCTGGGGACACCATGACAATGGGCTCCGGGGCTGTGCCCACAGCCGGGAACATTGTAGCCAACAGCAGCATAGCACACAGCACAGCTGGCACCCTGTGTCCACCCCTGCCCCACTGGACAGTAAGCGTGCAGCCAGCAGAAGCATACAGTGAGCTAACTCATCTCCCAGCCTGGGCACAGGCAGCCCCTGGGTGGTCACACTGCAGTCGACTCCCCCGCCACGGAGTCTCCTGTGTGACTGGCTAGAGAAAGGGCTCCGCGTCAGGGGACAGTCAGATCTTGCGGTCTGGAGCACAAGGACATGCATGGATGCTCGGGCCCACCACCGCCTGCGTGGCCGCAAAGTAACAGGACGTGAATTACAGGCTTCATTCTGTCAGCATCCTGGTCTCAGGTGTTCCCTGAAGGCCAAGGTTTGCCAGGACACCGCTGCTCATGTGCGCAGGACGCTGGGCTGGGTTCCAGGCTCCCCTACGGCAGGGCGGGGCCATGGGAGAGGGGGACGCACCGGGCCTCCAGCCAGGCTGCGGTCATCGGCCCTACATCCAGAATCACAGCGTCCCACCGGCCCAGGGATTGCTTTTCCTCGAGAACCTTCTCTGGGACGAAGCCACCGGTTCTGGACACCGAGACGAGCCTTACTGTTCCCGACGGCCGCCGACAGCCGCTGCGGGCCACGGTGGGTCAGCGGGGCGGGGGCCTGCAGGACGCGTGTGTGCTCCGGAATGACAGAGAGGGGCCCTTCCCAGCCGTGACAGGCCGGAGGGGCGATGACAGGGTTCAGCCCCCGCACGACCGTGCGCACCGAGTCTCTCCATCAGCGCCGGCGACCCGTGTTTATCGTTCCCCGCCTGCCCGTCCGCGTGGCCGCTGAGAAAAGACATGGGCTTCCTCTCACAACGTCACACACGGAGGCACGGTTGGCGTCCGTCCCCCCGGGCACGTGCCGCTCCGTCATTAAAGCAAACACAGGCTCTGAGAAACCGCCCGAGCTGGGTTCGCAGCCGCCAGGCCCGAGTGCGGGAAAAGGCCAGCTCGGCGCGACGTCCAAGCTTGCCGCCCTTCCTGCAGGAGAGCGTGAGGATTCAAGCACCAGACCCGCCGGAAAGGAGCAAAAGGGAACGTCCCTCCCCCCCACCCCCACCCCGCCTCGAGCGGGAGACCTCGAACCGTCTGGTCAGAGCCGCAGGACAGAAGGCGCTGAGACTACCGTCCAGCTCGGCACATCCCGTGCTTTCCCACGACAGAGAGGCGGCATTCGGACCCGTCCCCGGGTCGTGGTTGTGTGTGAGGGGGCAGCTGGAGCCACAAACCCCGAGGGAAGGGGGCGGCAGCCAGACAGGACTCGGGTCTGGGTCACAGCTACCCCAGGGTAGAGCCTTAGACCCCTGGGGCCGGGACCCAGGGGCAGCCGGGCTCAGGCACTGTCTTCTGTCCCCTGAGCCGTGGGGGCTGACGGGCTGACGCGTCTGGGTCTCTGGACGGGGAGCTGCAGACAGCCAGGGTCCGGGGAGGCCGGTGTCCCCTCTGACTGCTGAGTGCTGGAATTGGGGGGGGTGGGTGTGTGTGTCCGTGCCCGACAGGACGGAGTAGACAACGCTGTCTGCGGACCCACTGCCCTGAGTCGGCATGTGGGGGTGCCCGGCGGAGGACGCTGTGCTCCCCGACCTGGGTGTTCCCGTGGGGTGTGAGGCCTTCAGTAGACGGTCACAGGGCGGGGGGCTGCAGCTCAGACAAGCTCCGTGGGAGCATGGAGACTCGGTCCAGACACAGCTGGGTGTCCCAGAAGGTGCCGGAAGGACCGTGGGTCTGAAGCACCGGTGGGGTCACGCCCCTGGGCATGGGACCACCTGGGCGTGTCCAGCGGCCTGAGGACAGAGACCCCAGGACGTCCCGTTCGGCAGCGTGTGGGGCCGGAGGGGTCCCCTGGTCCAGAGTGGGGGTCTGCAGAGGGAGCGCCGGCCCCCAGGAGCGTGAGGAGGGGGCCCGAGTCCGGAGAGCCCCGGCGCCCGGGCCCCTGCGGTCGTGCTGCCCGGCATCCGAGGGTGAGAGGGACACTAGGCCCAGGGGAGGCAGCACACGGCCCAGGGACCCTGGTCGGGGAGGGCAGAATGCGTGTCCCGAGGACCACAGAGGACCAGCTAACTGCGGGAGGGGCCGCGCTCCCAGGTGACAGAAGAGGAAGGGGGCGATTGTCACAGGGGAGGGGACGGTGGCGGGACGTGGACTGGAAGGAGAGGTGCGGTCCAGCCCCGGAGAAGGAGGGCCTGAGGTCGGCCTCTGGGGCCGGGTGCAACCAGTGGACGCCTGGCCTGGGGAGGGGGGCTTCCCGGGAGTCTGGGGACAGCCGCAGGCGTCTCTCGCCACACCCGCAGCCCAGCGGCCCCAGGAGCAGCCCGGCAGCCCGTGGTTCTAGCAGCCCGAGGGCAGAGCGGCTCGGACGGGCAGGTGCGGAGGAGAGAGGTCGGGGCCTGCCGTAGGGGACAGGAACCCCGTGAGCCCTCCGTGGCCGTGCCTTCCCAGGCCGTTCCTCTCGGGCTGCCCCGACCCCCACACGCCCCTGCGGTCGCTGTCACTGCTGTGGACCCCGGGTCCCCAGTGCACGGGGCCCTCGCTCGGTCTGTGGACAACCCCGGGTCCGGCCGCCCCCTCCAGCCTCTGCTCTCAGGACGCCCCAGAGGCTTCGGCCATGGTGTCCAGCGTCCTGCCACGACGCTGGTCGCGGGGGCTGGCGAAGGCCTCCCGGCCTCCTCCTGGGCCTGCTCCCCGGGCCGACGGCCGGCTGCGTTGTCTCCACCTGCACGGCCGGCCCGGGCTGCGGCTGACCACCCGGGTGGCCGGGCCGGGGGCTGATGCGTCCCCCAGATGGGGCCGTTTTCGGAGATGGCGAGCCTCGCGTGATGGCGCAGACGGTCCCCGGGGACCCCGCAGACCTGCAGAACATTACCCCAAATGAAAGGGAAGAGAGGGAGAGACAGACGCGGTGTCCTGTAAACAGTCTGATTTCTCGATGTAAACCAGATTCGGGCCCGGGACGTCAGGTAAGCATCTGTGCCAGAGCCCGGGCCCCCCACCCCCGGGGAGGCCCGGCGGTCTGCATCGCCTACTCTGGGACACGTCAGAGGGACCGCCGAGACATTTCGTAATTAGGCAAAATTGGTCTTGCATTCCTTCCCTAAATCCCCCAGATCTCCGCAATTTCAGGTCTTCTCAAAAACGAAAACATTTGGTAATTCAATGACACAAGTGAAAAAAGCATAGGATGTTCTCTCAACTGGAAAATACCAATTAAGGAAGCAATTCTGACTTTCCACCCACCTCGGGCCGAGCGGGGAGCTTCTCTCCGGGGAGAGGGGTCTGCGGGGACCGGGGCCCCGCGAGGGCCGAGGCCGGGGCTGCTGCCGGTGGCTTCCCGAGAGCGCTGCCCCGCGTCCGGGCTCCGGGGAGGGCCGGGGGCGGCTGCGGGGACGCAGGGGAGGGGTGCGGGGGTCCTGCCGTCTGAGGTGGGCATTTGGGGAGGGGCCGAGACGGCCTCCCGCTGTGTGGCAGCACCAAGGACAGTGTCTGGGCCCTGGGCAGCCGCGGGGGTGGTCGGTTTCCCTGCAGCCTGGCCGCGTCCCCCACCTGGTCGTGGCTCCTGCGGGACCCCGGGCCCCTCTGCGGAGGGCAGTGTGGTCTAGTCACTGACCATCCCCACTGTTTGGCCTCGGCACCTCCTCCTGCTCATGGCCTGGCTCAGTGCATCGTCCTGACCCATGCAGTGTCCTCCGGTCTGTGAGTTGTGTGTGGATCCCGCCGGGGGCTGCTCTGCTAACTCGGGGTTTTGAGCCTCTCGCTGCTACAGAGCCGGGGTCCTTGGGGTCTTCTTCGCGTCCAAACCCCACACTGGTGCTACAGACTCCACGGCAGGGGACGTGGTCCTGCGTCCTGTGGGTGACCGTGACCCCCAGGACCGGCTTGGAGCCGGTGTCCCGCTCGGCCCTGCCTCGGTGTGGCCCACACCCTCACAGTCACTTCTTCATTTCAGACGGTTGAGTAAGAATCAAGCACAGAATAGCACGTTGTGACACAGGAAAATTACACAGCGTTCTGATTTCAGTGGCCGCACGAGCCGTGGAGGGGGCACCCAGCCTTTCCCGACCGTCCTCGGCCACCTTCCGGCTGTGAAGGCAGAGCTGGCCGGGGGACTCCATCGACACAAAGCGAGAAACCTTTAAAATTTCTTTCAAGAGAGGAAGAGGGTTTCTCTGGAGCTGGAGCCGGGGTGAGGCCAGCTCAGGCTGCATGGTTTCCCGGGATGGGGGGGCTTGGGGAAGGGAGGGGGGACTCGGGGTTATCGACAGTCTCTGTTGCACCAAGACTCACAAACTTTCAGGACAAAGGACTCACTCGATGTCGTGTGCTCGGGACGTGCGAGGTTGCGGCTGCGGAGCTCTGGGATGGAAACCCGGGGAGATTTCTCCTCTTATCTTTAGACTGAAATGTTTCCTTTAGGTTATTTGCTGACGAGGCAGATGCACAGTTCTCGGCAGAAATAGAGCCCGTGTTTTGAGGTTTGGTGAAGTCATTCTGACCTTGGTGGAAGTTCACGTGTAGCTTTCCTGGAGGCCCGGGGCCTGCTGACACGGAAACCTGAAAGTGTCCTTTGTGACCCCTGAGACCCTGTGGCCTGCAGAGCCTGAAATACCCATTTTCTGGGGCTGCTGCGTCCTGAGCCAAGTCCACACGCAGAAACTGTCCAGGCCCGGGGCTGAAAGGCGCCGGCCTCGGTCTCCACCTGCGCCGAGCGACCCCCTCTCAGGGGAGCGGACGCACCTGCAGAAGGTGCTGCTTCCGGCCCAAGCGCAGCTGCGCAGACACGCCCGTCAGGGCACACACGTTCCCGACACCCGCTTGTGGCAGGCCATCAGGCGGGGAGACGGAGACGTGGCCCTGGTCTTCACGGGCGTCTCCGTCCTCCCATAAAGACCCAGAAGTCCGTCCCCCGGAGCCCGGCTGCGGCCTGGACGCTAGGCCGGGAGGGCCGATAGTTCCAGCTCCAGAGGAGGGACCCGGATCACGTAGGTGAACCGCTCGGGGTGCTGGGTCCGTCCGCGCCAGGGAGCAGGGTTCTGAGCCAGCAGTTACGGGGGCGGGGCTCGTTCTTTTTTCTTAGAACATAATTGCTGGGTTCAGTGAGGTGACAATGACAGGGTCCTAGTGACACGCAGACACAGACACACAGACACAGACACACAGAGATACAGACAGACACGCAGACGGGCAGACACACACGCACGGTCTGGGCATGGCCCCGGCACTGCACGGCGCCCCACGGCCCGAGCATGTACGGGAGCACAGCTGGGCCGGGATGGGGGTGTGTTGCGGGCACTACAGGAGTGAGCCCGAAGCTGCGGTCACTCTGCAGGCCTGAGCTGGAAGCAAGAACGGGTCCCGCGTCAAGCGCGCTGACAGCGCGGGCAGAGCAAGAAGGACCTGCCATGGACGCTGGGGCCTCTGGGCAGAGCGGCGGCCCTGGGAGGAGCCGGTGTGGGGCTCTGACGAGGGGCGGGCCGTCGCAGGGTGGGTGCTCATCCGTCCTGTCCCCGTCCCCCCCGGCCCTGCCTGCCCTGGGCGGACTCCGGATGCATTTCCCGTCACCCACTCATGCCAGACGGCCTCGCGACCAGCCCCAGGCCCGCGTCTGCGCCCCGGCCCCGTTTCCCGAGTGAGGAGACTGAGGCTCCCAGAAACCAAGCAGGCAGCCCAAGGTCGCAGGCAGCCCAAGGTCGCAGGCAGCCCAAGGTCACAGGTGGTCCAGGGTCACAGGCGACGAGGGGCCGGGGCCGTCATCTCTGAGGGCCGATTGCATCAGACCCGTGCGCGGACGTCGGTAACGGATCCAGATGAGGTAAGCCCCGGCAGAGCCAAGCACATTTTCTTCTGGCAGCAGGAAAAGTACAGCGGGTCACGGTGAGTCAGTCAAGGCCGGCGTGCTGTTCCCCCCCACCACCACGTGGCCCCTTCCCGGGTCTCCACGGACAGCCTGGGCCCCTCACATTGGCCGGCCTCCCCGGCCCTCGCGCTGAAACCTCTCCCTGGGACAGCGGCCTCCGAGCAGCTGTGTCCTTGGCCGCTTTCTTACGCCACGCACGCACGGCCCACTGCTGGGGCCCCGTGAGGACCGCTTCTCCCTGGGAATGCGGGCCTCCAGCCTTCCCTGGGAGTCATATCAGTCAGCCCTCTCCAGAGAGCAGAGCCGGCAGAAGCAGAGATAAATACGGGCAGCCACATCTCTGAAAGAGGAGCCTCGTGCGGTCGTGGGGGCCGGCGAGTCCAGACCTTGCAGGGCCCGCCCGAGACCCAGGAGACCCGGCAAGCACAGAAGGCCGTCTGCGGGGCAATGCCTCTGGCGGGGGAGTTAGTCTTTGTTCTATCCAGGCCTTCGGCTGATTGGATGAGGCCCACCCACACCGCGGAGGGCAACTTGCTTTACTCAGAGTCCACGGTTTTAAATGTTCGTCTCCCCAGATGCCCAACAAGCTGATGCACGAAAGTAACCCTCACAGAATCGTTAACGTTTGTCTCGTGATGTTCAAAACGAGACTTTTCAACTTGACATTCAGCTCGAAGGTCAGGCTTGGCCAGGGAGAGAGGGAGGAGTGTGCAGAACCACGCCGGGGACGCTCCGACCGTGGTCCCCACTCTGACGCGTGCTCGGACAAGGAGGAGGACCGACTGCGGAGGCCGAGGGGCAGCCTCCCCGCGCGGACGTGGACGCAGACGGGGCCTCCTGCTCGAGGCCTCGGCCTCGGAAGAACTCGGACGCAGGTGCGCGCTGCGCGGCGGGGAGACGGCGTGACAGCGCTGAGCTGTGCCCACGTGTGTATGTGGCTCAGAGGGTAAATGTCACGTCACGTGTATTTTAACAGTAAAAACGTGCTAAGGGAATCTTTACGGAGGCGCACATGGGTACAGTGAGCTACAGGTGAAGTGTGTAATTTTACGAACGTTGACACGTGTTCACCCACGAAACTGTCAGCGCGACCGGGAGGGACGCACCGTCACCCCAAAGGCTCCTCGTGCCCTCAGCCGCCGTCCTCCCGCCGCCCGGCCCCCCAGCCGGCTTGCCCGCCGGTCCTCCTGCCCGCGCGCGTGCTCTGCCGGTTTCAGAGACGTGAGATCATTGAACACGGTGGGTTCTTCTCTCCGTCGCCCCGAGGGGCACGGCGGGCTGGGTCCGGGCGCATCCAGGTCCGGCTGTTGCAAGGAAGCGGCCGTCACGGAGTGCGGGAGCCTCTTGGCCACAGCCCCCGTGTCTCTGTCACACCCGGGGCAGGAGTCCAGTCCCCGGGAAGGTGCTCGCTCCCGCGGCTGAGAACCCCCAACCCTCCTCCGAAGCAGCTGTCTCCCTGCGCGTCCCCAGCCCCAAGCCGGCCGGGCCCCCACCTGTAGCCCACCGGGGCCGGAGCCCGTCCTGGCAGCTGCAGTGCTCTGGGGTGAGGACACGCTGTGGCCCGAGCTCCCCGGACGCGCGGTCTCCTCACGCGCTCCCTTCCCATCTGCGCATTTCCGTGACGGGACTGTTCCTTTGTCCCCGATTTTAAATCGGCACGTTTTCCTCCCGTTGGAGCCGCCGCAGTTATTTTTACATCCTGGACGCGAGCCCTCTCAGCTCGGCGGCCGGCAGACGCCCCTCATCTGTGCTAGCCTTTCCCTCCCCTGCGCGTGTCTTCCGAGGCGCTGAGGCTGCAGGTTTTAATTCTGGTGGCGTCTAATTGATGGGCTTGTTCTAGACCGTGCCTCTGGCGCTGCATCCGGAAGCCCGGCCCGGCCGTGGCACAGAGGCCGCCGCTGACATTTCGTTCAGGGGCTTCTAGCGTCTTGCCGCGCACTCAGACCTGACGCTGCTCAGCGTCGCAAGCCGAGCATTTCACTGTATCTTTAGGCAAACGAGCATCCCCTGGTTCAGCCACTGGCTACCAACCCGTGTCGGGAAGACTGTCCTTCTCCACCGGACTCGCGTGGCAGCGCCGCTGAGATCGCCGGCCGGGGCCCGCGCCCGCCCTCCACGGTCCCGCCCGCACCTGCGTGTCTCTCCTGAGGTCGACTCTGCCCCTCTGAGCTGCTGCAGCCTCACGGACACGGGCCCCCCGCCTTTCCGATTCCTCTTCTCAAAGTGCTTTTTTTCTCTCTAGGTCCCTCGCGTGCCCACGACCTCCGGGGACCGCGCAACCAGCGGCAGAGTTCCACAGAGAAACAGAGCTCCTGCCGGCCGGCTGCTGGCACCGCGTCGGGTTGTGACCCAGGGACAAGATGCGTGTCTCTGGGCACTTGATGCGTGTCCCGTTCTGTGCGTAGAGGCTCGTGCTTCTTGCTGAACGGGTCTTGCACACCTTTTGTGTGACTCATTCCTCAAGACTTCAGATTTTCCTCTAGTTTTACATGTTTTTTTTCTCTTAGTTTCAGTCGTTAATCGGAGGAATACAGAGATACACTTGATGTTAACAGGCCTGTGGAGATACACTCCGTGTACCATGGCACGGACCCACCGACGGCAGCGAGCCTGTGGTTTTCGGTATGTTCGCAGGCAGGGCACCGTCCCCATCTCGTGATGCAATTCTGGAACATTCTCATGACCCCCGTTTGGACGCGGTCTTAGGTCTCTCGGTGTGTACAGGACCGGGACTGCCAGGCACCGGGGCGGGGGGGCTGCCAAACTGGTTTCCAACATCCCCGCACCGTCTTACAGTCCCGGCGACAATGTACGGGGTTCCCGTGCGGCCACGTCCCTGAAGACGCGTCCTGGGCTCCCACCTGCTGGAGCCGGCGTGTCCGTGTCTGTGAGGCTGGTCTGTGGTCCGTCTGCTCTGGATGCGAGAGGGATCCCAGCTCCCAGAACTGCTCTCGCTTTCCCTGGGTGAGCCGTGGGGAGGCCACACCGTGTCTCTGCTGAAGGGGCTGAGACCCAGCTGTGGGGCTTCTGGTCCCTGCTTCTCCCCCGTCAGGAGACGTGTGACGACAATCGCCATTTCCTGAGCAGACCTCGGGCCGCGCGCTTTATCTGTTTTGCCTGTGGAGAGCTTTGATGGTTTTGTGTCTTTTAGGAAATTTGTCCCTGACACTGAAACCGTCAAATGCCTTGACAGAAAGTTGTTGGTTAGACGCCCCGTTCCCTCTGCAGCGCCGTGACCGCGCCCTCCGGATTCGCTCTCTTCCCGTTATTGATCAGACCAGGAAGGGAAGCCTCAGTGTCGGCGGCTTTCTCGAATTCTGAGAGATGAGGGATCCGGGTAGAGCCCGCGGCAGGGTGGGCTGCGCACCCCCCAGACCCTGGAGGCCGGAGCCTCGGGGGACCGCTGGGCGCCGCTGTCTTGGACACTCTGCTGGGCACCTTGCACGCTCGGAGCCCCCGAAATCCGCCTCGTATTCTCGGTTAGTGTCCCGAGGGGCACCTCCCCACGCCAGTCCGGCCGGGAAGAGGCTGATCCTGGGGCAGGAGGGAAGGACCTGGAGGAGATGCTCAGTGGGAGGGAGGAGGGGTTCGTCTAGACTCTTGGCCCCGTGTCAGACGTGGGCTCGTGGGCGTCCTGCTGGGGAATGCCATGCATTGCCGCGGGGTCAAGGCAAAAACAGGCGGGAGTGCCAACATGCGCAGCAATCAGCATTACCGCACCAAGCTGCGCTTCCCACCAGCTTCTCAAATCCTCTGCCGGTGGAAGGCTCCCCAGCAGGGCTGAAGACCCCTGAGCCCAGCACTGGGGTCCACCCCCAGGCCCCAGCCTTTGCCTCTCTGCCACCCCAAGAGCAGAATCTTGTGCGGCAGCTCACCTCCACACAGCTGCGTCTGGCCTCAGCGTCCCCCTTCCCTGCAGACCCCCCCAGGCAGAGCCGGAGGCCGGGCAGGGGCAGAACTGGAGGCGAGCGAGAGGGTCCCTAGAACCGCGCCCCTGCTGTAAAGCTGGGGTGACCTGAACCCCTTTACTCCCTAGGTTTACTTTTACTTAATTGCAAAACAGTAAACATGCTAAGCATGACCTAATTATAGTGACTAATGTCATTATTTTAAGACTAAAACAAACAAACAAATTTCTCTGGGTAATGGCATAAATAGACACAAGGAAGTGAGCAGGTGCCTGGAGACAGCCGGCAGGTGTATAAAGGGCCCCAGCCCAGGAGGCCCCACACCTGAGCACTGTCCTCTGCACCTGCTCCTCTGACCTGATCCACCCTCAACCCACCAGAATCATGGGCTGCTGTGGCTGTTCCGGGGGCTGTGGCTCCAGCTGTGGGGGCTGTGGCTCCGGCTGTGGGGGCTGCGGCTCCAGCTGTGGGGGCTGCTGTGTGCCCGTCTGCTGCTGCAAGCCTGTGTGCTGCTGTGTGCCAGCCTGTTCCTGCTCCAGCTGTGGCTCCTGTGGGGGTTCCAAGGGGGGCTGTGGCTCCTGTGGGGGCTGCAAGGGGGGCTGTGGCTCCTGTGGCTCCTGTGGCTGCTCCCAGTCCAGCTGCTGTGTCCCCTGCTGCTGCCAGTCCAGCTGTTGCAAGCCCTGCTGCTCCCAGTCCTGCTGCTGCAAGCCCTGCTGCTCCCAGTCCTGCTGCTGCAAGCCCTGCTGCTCCCAGTCCAGCTGCTGTGTCCCAGTTTGCTGCCAGTGCAAGATCTGAGCTCCGACCAGAGACCCCCGTGGCTGGGAGCTGTGAACCAGTGTGTTCAAGTGTCCCCCACCTCCTTCTACCAGTAGGTCCCCATCTCGTGTGTAAAACCAAATGCCACAGCATGTCTAAATAAAGTCTTTCTCTAAACCCAGAGATCTGTCCTCGCTGCTCTTTTATCCAAGCTAACACGCAGAGATACCCTCCTGTGTCCCAGGCGTGTCCAACCGGTCTCCCCTCACGTGTATTCATGGGCCGCAGGGGCCGTGCTCGGGAGCGGGGCGGGCGACAGGTGGGGGATCCTCTCCAAAAATGAGCAGGAAAGGGCTGAGGGATGAAAATATGAAAGGAAAAAGAAGTGATATGACTGGAGGTCCACCTCATCCACGATGGGATTTGAAACGGAAAATACTCTGGGGGAGAAAAAATCATGGAGAGAAGTTCTCCCAGAGCTAAAGAAAGACTTTATTTCTTTTGAAAGAAAGAAAGAAAGAGGGAGAGAGGAAGGGAGGAGGGAAGGAAGACCCTTTTGTGGAAAGGGCTGGAGAAGCAGCGAGCCGCCCGCCGCGTGTCGGTAACGTGCGGACACAGCGAAGACGAAGCGGGGCTCCCCGGGTGGAGAGTCGCTGCCACGGCAGCGAGCGCCAGGCTGGCCCAAAGGAACCTTCAACAGAAAATATCATTTCCAGACAAAAATACTTGGAACCGGGAGTGGATGATAACGTGAGGGTGTCAAGAAACGTTCTCAGACAAACACGGAGTCTGGAGAATTATCCTACAAAACCGCTCTGCAAAAACACGAAATGATTAAAGAAAAATATCCAGTACAATAGAATGGGATGATCAAATATTTTTTCTTTACTAAACTCATTACCTTTAGGGAGAAAAAAGGTAAGAACCAGATAATAAAAATTATATTCTTGCATTTTCTGTGCAATAGTCACGTGTGGGGATAAAAATGAGAGTTGGCAAAGGCACGGGTTCTGTTACCTTGAAGACATAGACGCTGTTTTGTTTAAATTAAAAGTTAAGTGTAACCATGTAACCACCGTAAGAATAAAAACAATGTATATGTGCTAAGCCCGCAGGACCAAACTTGGTGCGTCCGCCTCCGCGGTACTGAGTAAGAAGCAGCACACGGACACGGGCCAGCGGCAGACAGGACTGCGGAGGGCGGGAGCACGTCCCGGCCTGGAGGAGCCACCACAGGAGCGCGCATTGGCCCGCCGAGGCGACAGCTTAAATGAAAGGACCCCGCGCTGGGCGATCTGTGAGAGCCGTGGCGGGCTTGACGGGCAGCTCCGAGGAGGGTCCGGGCAGCGGTCTCGGGAACAAGGCCCGGGCGGGGTTTCTGAGAGGTGGGGGTGAGCACGCAGAGCACATGTCCTGCCACCCTGAGACAGAAGCGTGAGAAACCGAGTCACAAAAGCGGTAGCTAAATTACTCTGTAAACTCGGGGTTAAAGAGGCACTCACAGGCGGAAGTATGAAATAATTAAAATAACGTTGATAAAAGCAGCGCACTTCAGAATGAACGGAATGCAGCACGCGGAGCCCGTCCTCGCTGGGGAATGTACGATGTTAAGTAAATAAACGTGGCATCGAATAAATCCATCACGAGTCCCGAGTCGGGGGCTGCCTGCTCGGTCACTTTGCCGGCTCCTAATTAGCTCGTTCGTGTGGCTGCTACCAGAAGCTTCCGTGTGCACAGACGCGCATTCCGGACGCAATCCCGTCACAGGCCCACGGTGTGCGAATGCCGCCTCCCAACCCGCGGCTTATCTTGTTCTTTCCTGAGTGGCGTCTTTGTAACCATAACAGAACGTTAACTTGTCTGTGTTTTCTGCGACAGATGACACTTTGCTGCTGTGTCTGCGGAATCGCGCCCAGACGGAGGCCGCGAACGGCTTCCCCGCGTCTCCTCCTGTCAGTCTTGCTCTCAGCCCTCACTCGCCTCCTCAAGCCTCCTGGCACTCACCTCCGCGGCCGCCCGAGGGGGCTCCCAGCGTGCTCCTTTGCACGGGCACATCCAGGTGCCTGCGCGGCGGAGGTAAAAAGGCAATTTTTTCCCCGTCGAATTGCCTTTGCGCTTGTGGCGAGCGCTCCCAGGCAGTAAACGCGAGGGTAATTTCTGGATTCCCGGTGCCGCCGCGCTCCTTTGGTGCGTCTACCAGTCCCCGGCACGGCCGCGTCTCAGTGGCCGTGACCACACAGCCAGTTCCGAGACCGGGAAGTGACCACACGGCCAGTTCCGAGACCGGGAAGGGACCACACGGCCAATTCCGAGACCGGGAAGGGACCACACGGCCAGTTCCGAGACCGGGAAGGGACCACACGGCCAGTTCCGAGACCGGGAAGGGACCACACGGCCAGTTCCGAGACCGGGAAGGGACCACACGGCCAGTTCCGAGACCGGGAAGGGACCACACGGCCAGTTCCGAGCCTGGGAAGTGACCACACGGCCAGTTCCGAGACCGGGAAGGGACCACACGGCCAGTTCCGAGACCGGGAAGTGACCACACGGCCAGTTCCGAGACCGGGAAGGGACCACACGGCCAGTTCCGAGACCGGGAAGTGACCACACGGCCAGTTCCGAGACCGGGAAGGGACCACACGGCCAGTTCCGAGACCGGGAAGGGACCGGCCCGCTCTCTTTGCTCTTCGGAACTATTTGTCTCCACGGGGTCTTCTGTTTCCCTATCAACATGAGGGTTGGTTTGGGAACCTTTGCACATAGGCCTGCTGGGACGGCGACAGGGCTTTGAACTTCCGAGTCACTTCTGGGGTGAACTCCCGTTGCCCAGGAGCACGGCGTGCGCCCCACGTGCTGAGCCGTCCTCGTGTCGCCGGCCACGCCAGGGAAGCCAGCACGTGGTCTGGCCCCGACGCTGCTGCTGGAATCCTTACGTATCTTCCTCTTTGTATCGCCGTCACGAACGGAACCGGTTTCTTAATTTCATGTTCAGAGTGTTTGTCGCTACGCAACGACCTTCAGTGGCCCTCAGTCTGGGGACGCGGGCACCCGCCGCCTCGCCAGCCTGGCGCGTCACCTGGGACAGGTGTGCACACGTGTGTCCGGCTGGGGGCTCTCCGTGGTTCAGGAATCTGTGGTTTGTCGTCTCTCAGGACTTTGGGGGAACCGTGGCCACTGTCCTTCAGGGACTGTCTTCCCCGTCGTGCTGCGGTTCGCACCGTCCTCTGCCACGGGCTCCGGGGCTTAGGCTCTCGCCCACGTCCTGCTCTTGCCCGCATCTTGCCCGGGCCGCTGGGGATTCCTGCGTTGTTTCCACGCGACCGTTTTCGGTGTGTTTTCATTTACCTGCTGGAATTCCTCCCTTGTGAGTGCGTGTGTCCTACTTCCCCCACCCCAGGTCCCGCCGCGGGCCGGTCTGTTATTGTCACGTCCCTGTGGGAGAGCCTCGCCGTGTGCACATGCCCCATGCAGCTGCCTGACAACAGGCTTCCCGCCATCTGGGCATCTTTGGACCTGCCTCGCTGTCACTTCATAAGCCATCAGTGGCCCGTGATGCATGGCAGAGACCAAGGCGCCCGCAGACCAGAGCAAGGCTGTGTGGCCTGCGGCAGGGCCTCAGGGTAGGGGGCCGTGTCTGGCTGCACGGCTCCCACATCTGGGCTGCATCTCCGGCAGCGGTCACGGCCTCAGGCCTCCGCGTGGGGCCTGGGCACCAGCCGGGGCTCCTCAGTGTCCACCACCCCCATCAGCGAGCCCGCCACCCCCAGGCCACGGAGTGGGGGGGCCTCCATGTCCTTGCTGGTCATTCACTCACTTATGCAACGGGTTATTTATTGAGCATCTATTACGTCGGGGTGCCGAGCCAAATACGAGTTATTCCAGGAAGATAGACAGAAAACAACCTGCTTGGGTAATCCCAAAGCGTCTAGAACCGTTGATCTGTGAGTGTCTGGATCCTCAGCTGCAGAGGCTTGTAAGGTCGACACAGTTCCACGCCCAAACACTCCGAGCTCAATGTTTGGTGTTTAGAAGTAAGGGGAAGCCTGACTGGTTGCCAGTATCCTTGTCTTCTGAGAGATGTCCACCAGAGATGGCCACTGGCCCTCAGGTAAACGGGAAACGTTTGAAGAAAGCAGCTTCTATGATTTTTTTTGCTGCCACAGCGCAGGGACAGGACGGAGGGTGACCGGGCGCGGAACGTCTAAGGGCAGGGAGGCCACGGCGAGCAAACACCCGTGTGGCACTCGACACCACAGACCAACAGACTTTTGTGTGCCGTGTGTAGAAAACATGTGGCTTTCCCCATTCATAAGCGATAGGGAATTCCCAAGAGAAAAACTAAAATAGATGAAAAAAATTAATTTAAAAAAAGTCTTAGGAGTCGACTCGCCCCAAATTTAAATAAAGGGTGAGAAATCCTTTGTTTTATGCTTGGAAAGACTTTGCACTTGAGTTCTGCGAGTGTGAATCTACAAATTTCATTCCATCCCACTTAAGCGATGATTTCCATGTGACCAAGTTTCCCTCAGAGTCTCAGCGAAGAGTGTGTCCGCGGAGAGGCCTGGGCGGTTTTGAAAGCAACATGAAAAGAAAGAATAACAAGAATCATTTTCCAAACAGACACGAGCGCGCGGACTCGGGGTCAGAGGCAAGTGAGGTGGTGGCGCGGAACCAGCGGATGGATGGACGGACGGACGGACAGATGAGTGGCGCCCCAGTTGGCAGGATAGCCCGTGGCCACGACGGCAAGGCCATCGCCGTGATCACTAACTCATCGGGGGCAAGATGTCTGGGTCCCGACCGACACACGGCAGGAAGCTAAAGGCAACCAGAACCCACAGAGACACACTTACCTACGACATTTCCTGCAGGACACGGGTGGGGTCGGCAAGACAAGCACGGATGCCGGGGTCCGCGGCTCAGCTCTTCCTCCGTGAACATCTCTCTGCCGTGGCCCCCGCAGACCAGAAAAACACATTTCAAGCAAATGTAACAGTGAAAATGTTGATATCCCAATCGCCACATTGGCTACATAAATCCCTAAATCAGAGACGGGCGCTGCACAGAGAAACATGCTGAGCACAGAGGAGCGGGTTTCCGGCGACAGCGCGGGCGACACCATGTGCCTCATTACGCTGGTGAACGTAGGAAATGGTTGTCGGGATTTTTCCTACCTTGATCCGTGCAGAATTAACCCAGTTCCTATCAAAACACAGGGACTATCTTTTTGTGGAAAGAGAAAAACCGATTCTAAAATTCATAGAAGACAAGAAAGCTAGGTCAGCTCCACTTTTTTTGTAAAGCAGAATCAGGTGGAGGGAACGAGCAGCGTGCTGAGCTCTGGGAAGCGGCAGCGACTAGTGTGCGTCGGGAGGGGCGGGATGGAGCCCTCGGAGGGACCCACAGGCTGACCCTGCGGCACACAGCTGGCCGGCGACAGAGGAAGGACGGGCTTTTCGGCAAATGGCGCTGCCGTAACCGGACGTCCGTGGAGGGGAGAGAAAGACCCCTGACCGGAACCTCACGCCACCTTATAAAAAGAGTGAACTCCAAGTGGATCATAAATTTAAACACAAAATAAAAGGCTTTAAAAACAATAGGAGAAAATCTTCAGGACCCGGCCCTGGGCAGAGCTCTTAAACGTAACCCCAAAAGCATGATCTGTTACAATATTTTTTAAATCTGTGAGTTAGACTTAGTCAGAATTAAAAACTTTTGTCCGGCAGAAAGAATGCCGTTAACTGCACCGGAATGAGAACTTTTGTCCTGCCGGAGGCCCCGCGCGCAGCCCGCGACCCCGCGACCAGGAGAAAGTCCTCACAGCCACAGCTGCGACCACAGACGCGCACCCGGACACAGAAAGGACGGAAGCGAGACAGGACGAGGACGGACGCGGAGACACGCCGGCGACGGGGTGGGAGGGCGAGTAGACACACGGACGCGCACGACCCTGGCTACCGGGGACGGGCGGGTCCGGCTGCGCCACAGGTCGCCGCCGATCGGCCGTCAGAGCCGCTCAGAGACGGGCTCGGGACATCGGCCGGAGCTGCCACCGGCAGCCGGGGGATCGCGGCCACAGGAGCTGCTGGGACTGTGGAACGCGACCCCAGGGTCCCTGCAGGGTCATTGGACAGTTTCTTAAAAAACGAAACCTACACTCACCCCGTGGCTGGGCAGTTCCGCTCCCGGACACGCACCCTGAGAAACGAACACCCGACCTCGCAAACAGGAAACCGCCCACGACGGCTCGTCGCAGCTGCCGTATAGCCCAGCTGCAAACTAGCCTCCTGCACAGCTGACAGCTGGACACACGCTGCCCTGGAGACCG
Organism: Mustela erminea; assembly: GCF_009829155.1. Lineage (NCBI taxonomy): Eukaryota > Metazoa > Chordata > Mammalia > Carnivora > Mustelidae > Mustela > Mustela erminea. The sequence continues at coordinate 112,779,807 of NC_045622.1, read as the reverse complement.
TGAGACACACCTGTCACACGCACCACGGGGGACACACACGACGAGCTCGAAGGACCTCACCGCCATCTGCTCCAGGAAGAGAACCCCAACCTTGCGAGATCGCAGGCCGTGTGGTTCTGCCCACGCCTCATTCTCAGGATGACGCTATTTTAGCCACAGGAGGCAGGTCATGGGTAGCAAGGGGACCGTGACTGTGGCGGGATGGACAGTCGTGTCACTGAGCTGCCACGTGACGCATGAGGCCACGGTGAGGCCGGCTTCCTGCCCGGACCTGGGCGCTAGCTGGCTGGGATGTCCCCTGGGGGGGGATGGCTGGACGGAACACGAGTGTCCCTGTGTCGGAAATTCCTGCGAATCTCTAACTATTTCAAAATAAAGAGGTTCCTCCTAATGATGAGTATGAAGAGGAGAACACACCGCGTTATCCCTCCGTGTGAGAGAGAAGCAGCAGCAGCAACGGGCAGGTGAGAACTTAACCGACAGCAAAACCCCCAGGGAAGGCCACCAGAGCCAGCGGCCGGGGCTGAGGGGACGTCCAACGCTCCCACCGTTTCTGTCAAACAGATGACATGGACAGACCGGCCATGTGCGACGGACCAAACGGGGTTGACGTGACCTCTGCAGCATCCGCTGACTTCCCATTTGCGGCTGCGTCCTGCTCAGCGCCCTGCCCTCCGCGGAGGGGCCCGGGGTCCCGCAGGAGCCACGACCAGGTGGGGGACGCGGCCAGGCTGCAGGGAAACCGACCACCCCCGCGGCTGCCCAGGGCCCAGACACTGTCCTTGGTGCTGCCACTCAGCGGGAGGCCGTCTCGGCCCCTCCCCAAATGCCCACCTCAGACGGCAGGACCCCCGCACCCCTCCCCTGCGTCCCCGCAGCCGCCCCCGGCCCTCCCCGGAGCCCGGACGCGGGGCAGCGCTCTCGGGAAGCCACCGGCAGCAGCCCCGGCCTCGGCCCTCGCGGGGCCCCGGTCCCCGCAGACCCCTCTCCCCGGAGAGAAGCTCCCCGCTCGGCCCGAGGTGGGTGGAAAGTCAGAATTGCTTCCTTAATTGGTATTTTCCAGTTGAGAGAACATCCTATGCTTTTTTCACTTGTGTCATTGAATTACCAAATGTTTTCGTTTTTGAGAAGACCTGAAATTGCGGAGATCTGGGGGATTTAGGGAAGGAATGCAAGACCAATTTTGCCTAATTACGAAATGTCTCGGCGGTCCCTCTGACGTGTCCCAGAGTAGGCGATGCAGACCGCCGGGCCTCCCCGGGGGTGGGGGGCCCGGGCTCTGGCACAGATGCTTACCTGACGTCCCGGGCCCGAATCTGGTTTACATCGAGAAATCAGACTGTTTACAGGACACCGCGTCTGTCTCTCCCTCTCTTCCCTTTCATTTGGGGTAATGTTCTGCAGGTCTGCGGGGTCCCCGGGGACCGTCTGCGCCATCACGCGAGGCTCGCCATCTCCGAAAACGGCCCCATCTGGGGGACGCATCAGCCCCCGGCCCGGCCACCCGGGTGGTCAGCCGCAGCCCGGGCCGGCCGTGCAGGTGGAGACAACGCAGCCGGCCGTCGGCCCGGGGAGCAGGCCCAGGAGGAGGCCGGGAGGCCTTCGCCAGCCCCCGCGACCAGCGTCGTGGCAGGACGCTGGACACCATGGCCGAAGCCTCTGGGGCGTCCTGAGAGCAGAGGCTGGAGGGGGCGGCCGGACCCGGGGTTGTCCACAGACCGAGCGAGGGCCCCGTGCACTGGGGACCCGGGGTCCACAGCAGTGACAGCGACCGCAGGGGCGTGTGGGGGTCGGGGCAGCCCGAGAGGAACGGCCTGGGAAGGCACGGCCACGGAGGGCTCACGGGGTTCCTGTCCCCTACGGCAGGCCCCGACCTCTCTCCTCCGCACCTGCCCGTCCGAGCCGCTCTGCCCTCGGGCTGCTAGAACCACGGGCTGCCGGGCTGCTCCTGGGGCCGCTGGGCTGCGGGTGTGGCGAGAGACGCCTGCGGCTGTCCCCAGACTCCCGGGAAGCCCCCCTCCCCAGGCCAGGCGTCCACTGGTTGCACCCGGCCCCAGAGGCCGACCTCAGGCCCTCCTTCTCCGGGGCTGGACCGCACCTCTCCTTCCAGTCCACGTCCCGCCACCGTCCCCTCCCCTGTGACAATCGCCCCCTTCCTCTTCTGTCACCTGGGAGCGCGGCCCCTCCCGCAGTTAGCTGGTCCTCTGTGGTCCTCGGGACACGCATTCTGCCCTCCCCGACCAGGGTCCCTGGGCCGTGTGCTGCCTCCCCTGGGCCTAGTGTCCCTCTCACCCTCGGATGCCGGGCAGCACGACCGCCGGGGCCGGGGCGCCGGGGCTCTCCGGACTCGGGCCCCCTCCTCACGCTCCTGGGGGCCGGCGCTCCCTCTGCAGACCCCCACTCTGAACCAGGGGACCCCTCCGGCCCCACACGCTGCCGAACGGGACGTCCTGGGGTCTCTGTCCTCAGGCCGCTGGACACGCCCAGGTGGTCCCATGCCCAGGGGCGTGACCCCACCGGTGCTTCAGACCCACGGTCCTTCCGGCACCTTCTGGGACACCCAGCTGTGTCTGGACCGAGTCTCCATGCTCCCACGGAGCTTGTCTGAGCTGCAGCCCCCCGCCCTGTGACCATCTACTGAAGGCCTCACACCCCACGGGAACACCCAGGTCGGGGAGCACAGCGTCCTCCGCCGGGCACCCCCACATGCCGGCTCAGGGCAGTGGGTCCGCAGACAGCGTCGTCTACTCCGTCCTGTCGGGCACGGACACACACACCCACCCCCCCCAATTCCAGCACTCAGCAGTCAGAGGGGACACCGGCCTCCCCGGACCCTGGCTGTCTGCAGCTCCCCGTCCAGAGACCCAGACGCGTCAGCCCGTCAGCCCCCACGGCTCAGGGGACAGAAGACAGTGCCTGAGCCCGGCTGCCCCTGGGTCCCGGCCCCAGGGGTCTAAGGCTCTACCCTGGGGTAGCTGTGACCCAGACCCGAGTCCTGTCTGGCTGCCGCCCCCTTCCCTCGGGGTTTGTGGCTCCAGCTGCCCCCTCACACACAACCACGACCCGGGGACGGGTACGAATGCCGCCTCTCTGTCGTGGGAAAGCACGGGATGTGCCGAGCTGGACGGTAGTCTCAGCGCCTTCTGTCCTGCGGCTCTGACCAGACGGTTCGAGGTCTCCCGCTCGAGGCGGGGGGGGGGGGGGGGGGGGGGACATTCCCTTTTGCTCCTTTCCGGCGGGTCTGGTGCTTGAATCCTCAAGCTCTCCTGCAGGAAGGGCGGCAATCTTGGACGTCGCGCCGAGCTGGCCTTTTCCCGCACTCGGGCCTGGCGACTGCGAACCCAGCTCGGGCGGTTTCTCAGAGCCTGTGTTTGCTTTAATGACGGAGCGGCACGTGCCCGGGGGGACGGAGGCCAACCGTGCCTCCGTGTGTGACGTTGTGAGAGGAAGCCCATGTCTTTTCTCAGCGGCCACGCGGACGGGCAGGTGGGGAACGATAAACACGGGTCGCCGGCGCTGATGGAGAGACTCGGTGCGCACGGTCGTGCGGGGGCTGAACCCTGTCATCGCCCCTCCGGCCTGTCACGGCTGGGAAGGGCCCCTCTCTGTCATTCCGGAGCACACACGCGTCCTGCAGGCCCCGCCCCGCTGACCCACCGTGGCCCGCAGCGGCTGTCGGCGGCCGTCGGGAACACTAAGGCTCGTCTCGGTGTCCAGAACCGGTGGCTTCGTCCCAGAGAAGGTTCTCGAGGAAAAGCAATCCCTAGGCCGGTGGGACGCTGTGATTCTGGATGTAGGGCCGATGACCGCAGCCTGGCTGGAGGCCCTGTGTGTCCCCCTCTCCCATGGCCCCGCCCTGCCGTGGCCCAAGAGCAAATCACCAATCAGTTCAGGACATTGTGACCACCTGCAGGTCCTGGCCTGATGTCCCCCCGCCTTGGTGGCCCCAACCCGGCTCTAGGCCTGCGGAGGAGTGGAGCTGGCTAAGGGCTGAGGGTGGGGAATCCAACACTGCCTTCCCATGCCCACAGTGCCCAGGCCCAGGTGTGCCCATCCTGGGCTTGCTTGCCCGGCTTCCAAGGGTCCCGACCCCAGGACTGAATCAGGCCCTCAGGGCAGGGCCCCAGGCACAGTGTGTGTAGGTGTTTGGAGCAGAGACTTTGTCCCCTGGCTTTGGCCACAGAGATCATGTCCCTCGACCTTCTTCCTCTGCTGTTCACCCACTCCTCACGTCTAGCATTTATGTGGCACCGACTGTGTGCAGAGCACGTTGCAGAGAAACATGGTTTCCACCCTGGCGGAGGGGCGTGGTGCATGCCGAGGAGGGAGGGGCTGGCCCCGGTTTCAGTTTGGTCTGGGTCCCGCTGCCTGGAGTGGAGCCAGCTGTCCTGATCTGATGCGGGGCTCGCTGTGGCCGGAACCGTGTCCTCTGCAACCACCACAGGGTGTCGGGACGTGGGGCCTCCGGCAGGTGATTTGGGGTAAATGAGGTCAGGAGGGTGCGCCCTGCCGTAGGATTCGTGTCCTTGCCGAAGCCGAGACCACCGCCTCTCCTCAGGGAGGACCCTAGAAGGCAGAGGGGTCCCCTCCGGAGCCTCCCTCCGCTGACCCCCTGACCTCGGGCTTCGACCTCCAGGACTGTGAGCAGTGGACGGAGGGTAGGGCCTGTCTGCGGGGTCTCAGCTGGGTGAGCTGCTGGGACCATGTAGCCGGCGTCGAAGGTGCTGTCCGGGGAGGGGGAGCTGCAGCGGGCCTTAGGAGGGACCAGGGCCCGGGAAGCAGGGGTGCACAGCAGCAGCAGACGTCACGCGGCCACCACCTTACGAAGAGCCTCTGTGCGGCCGGCAGGTGCCTTCGTGACTGTGACTCCCCACGGCAGCCCCGAGAGGAGGCCGTCCATCCTGGGTCGTCCGTCAGCAACCGAAGCCAGAGGCTCGGGCCCTCGTCAGCGTCACCCAGCTTGGGGGACAAAGGGCCCTTTCTCCATCCGAGCAGGCCGCCAGGTCGTCCACGGGGTCTGACTCCACGGCTGTTGGCCAGCGGAAAGAGTAAATTCTCCAGTCCGTGGGAAAGTTCGGGAGGGAGCCCCCTCCTCCCCAGGGCCTTTCCTCAAGTCGGCCGTGGCCCACTAAGTTGATGGTGGAGGCGCGCCGGAGAGGAGGGGACAGACACCCAGGCCCTTAGCAGGCAGGACCCCGGCAGGGGAGCCCCCATGGCAGGTGGGAAGCAGGGGAGCCCACCCCAGGGGTCAGGGCTGAGATCTCAGCCAGCCCCACGCGACCCCCACCCGGGAGCCACGGGCACCCTGTCCCAGCACCGTCGGGGGCCTCCGGTCCCACCTCACGCAGCCCGCTGCCTCCCACTCTGAGCGACCCGACAGGCGACAGGCGGGGCGGCCCACACTTGCCCGGAGTCGCCCTCCCTGACCTCGCCCCGACCTCCGGCTGTGCCGGCTCAGCGGGTGGCCCCAGGAAGGCAGCCGCAGAAACCGCATTTTAAGGATGTGCTGTTCGTTCTCAAGCAGCCTGGAAGGCGCTGAGGTCGGGAAGATCGAAACCCGCCAGCACGCTTCTGGGCGGTTTTGGTTCCGCGTGTCTCGCCCGGGGCGGCCAGCGGAGGAGAGCCTCCAGGCACGTCCGCCGTCCCTCCTGGGCCCCCGGGGACGCGGCTCCTTGGGAGGCAGGGGCACTCCCGCAGGCCCCAGACCCCGAGGTCACCGTCCCCAGGCAGAGCCCGCGCAGGGAGAGACCGCGCATGTGCAGATGCTGCCACCAGGTGGCGCCCCCCGGAGCGCGCGGAGCCGGGCCTGCACCTGCCCGAGGGGTGCGCGCGTTCACGGGGCGCGTTCACGGCGCGGGGGGCGGGGCGCGATGCCTACGGCGACTTGAGAGGGAGAAAGGGAGGCACAGAGAGCGTCGGTAACTTGGCGACAGTCACGGTGGGGACCAGAGTCTACCCAGGACACAGCCCCCGAGTGATGGGGATGGGGAGCTTCGGTGTGGGCTCCCGGGGCAGGAGGGCAGGGGCGGGGCTGGGGGGCACCCAGAGACGGGGAAGGCCTGTACCAGGGGCCCGCGGCCAGTGCCCGGGGAACCCAGGGGAGCCCTGGAGGGACGGCGGGTGCTGTGGTGACCCAGAGGGCGGCCAGCCCCCCAGGCCACCCAGGGCGCCCGCACAAGGAGCTGCCTGACCCGCGGGGGGGAGGGGCCTTGCTCTCCCCACGCTCCCCTGCCCCGTCCCTGCCTGGGGGAGCACAGTCAGCCCTGGGGGAGCGCGGCAAGGTCAGCAGGCCTCAATACCCAGCTCGGCAGGAAAGGGAGGGACCCAGTGGGGCTACTCCAAGGCCTCTCCTGGGCGGAGCACGGTTGGCTCCGGGCTGTCCTGGCCTCTGAGCCCCTGGCAGGCCTGCTGCCCTCTCAGGGTGTGTGCAGGCCCGGCCTCATGGGCGCCGGGGGCCAGCATGGGGCTCCCACGCCTTCTGCTCCCACCGCTTCTTCCCACGCCCCGTGTTCCTCCCAGCACCCTGCCCTCAGCCCTCAGGCCTGCCGAGGATTCGGGAGGAATGGGGGGCAGCTGTGCCAGGGGAGCGTGGTGGGTGCTGGGGACTGGGCAAGTGCTCTAGGGGGGCATTGGAGGATGGGCTGTGCTCTGGGGGGTGCAGGTTGTGCTGGGAGGAACAGGGACCATGCCAGACCGCGGACCCCAGAGTCCACGGAGAGCAAGGGTAAGCGGACACCTGCGCTCCTGCTGGGAGCCTGGGGCCTGCGGCTCTATTTTTGTTTCATTCACTGGCACCCGGCAATCTCCCCTTCCCTCACCGAGTCCCCCCTTACGGACAAACAGAGTCCCAGAGAGGGTCCAGGATGGCTCAGGTCCGACGGCTAGAGGGAGTGGAGATGGAGATTGCACTGTCTGTGGCTCTACAAGGGATGCGGTTCCAGCCATGAGGCCTGTGGCCCCCCCAGGACATCCTGCAGCTCCCGGCCCATCCTGAGAGGCTGTGGGCAGGGGTGGGCACAGACGCCTCTGCTGGGGGCGGGTGGACGCACAGGCCGGCGGATGGGTGAGGGCTTGGTCTCCGCTCTCCGGCACCTTCTGGACTCTGCATTTCTGTCTCACCGCCGTCTCCCCCCACAGGGAAGGGAAGCCATGAGGTGTTTGTCTTCCTCTGGCTCGTCTCAGCACAATGTCCTCCCCGTTTATCCGCGCTATAACGTGGGCCAGAATTCCTTTTTTCTTTAAAGGCGAGTGACCTTCCGTGGCGTGCACGTCACACTTCCTTTACTTCCATCCACCGACGGGCACGTCGGTGGGTCCGAGTCTTGGCTGCTGTGAACGCTGCTGCGGCGAAGGGCGCGGCAGACCTCGCTGTGAGAGGGAAGGGGGTCCCTCCCTGCAGGTGCACACCCCACAGAGGCCCCGGGCTCGCAGGGCCGTCCTGGGCTTGCCGGGCCGCACCGGTTTGCATCCCCACGGGCCACACACGGGAGCCCGTCCGCTGCCACCCTCGCCGGCACGTGTTGTCTCTTGGCTTTCGGACGGCGGCCGTCCGTCCCGACAGGTGTGAGGCGACCGCCGCTCCTGACTTCTTTGAAGATTTTATTCATTTGACAGAGACGCAGCGAGAGCGGGAACACAAGCAGGGGGAGGGGCAGGGGGGAAGCAGACTCCCCGCCGAGCAGGGAGCCCGATGCGGGACTCGATCCTAGGACCCCGGGATCACGACCCGAGCCGAAGGCAGACGTCCGACGACGGAGCCCCCCGGGCGCCCCATCTGCTCTTGAATTTCTTCCGTTTTCAGACCAGGGCCTCTGCAGCTTCCTTTCGCAGAGGTCCCGCGAATTTGGAAGCTGGTCCTCAGTCTGTGCCCCCTTCGGTGCGGGGACCCTCCACCTCTGCCCTCTGCCCTTCTCCCCTGTCGCGGGCCTCCGAGGACACCTCACTGGCACGCCTCTGCCCCCCAGCATCTGAAGGACACCGTCAGCGACAGCGTGTCTGGCAGTCATGTTGGGCTGCCCAGGGTGGCGTTCGTGGGCTCATGGCTGCGTCCTGCACCTGGGGTGGGGGCAGGGCCTCGTCCACAGCGTGGGCCCCCCTTGCCCATCCAGCCTGACGGGAGCAGGGGCCCCTCAGCTGCTGGGCGCCGTGGCACGCTGCCGTTGCTTCCTCGCTCTACGGGCCCACTTGGAGCGTGTCCAATCTTGCAAGAGGTGAACAAAATACCACCTCCAAGCCCTAAACAAGCGATTCCTGAGCCAGCCAGTCCTGCCCTGTCCTGACCCTGAGTGCCACCCTGATTCTGAATTCTGTCCTGATCCCGAGTCGTTTCCTAGTCCTGGGTCCTGTCCTGACCTTCAGTCCTGTTCTTCCCAGAGGCGACAGGACGGGACTGACCGGTCCAGAGCATTTCCCTGGACTCCATCCCCTGTGCCTTCTGTGGACACTCCCTGGGCTTTCACGGTCAGGGCAGCACCAGGGGCGACGTCAGGAACATAATGAGACGGTGCAGGGGATCGAACCGTGTCCTTCTGGAACTTCAGAGTACGCCCTCATTGGGACATCAGGTCTTTGCAGGCGGAGCCAAGCTGAGGTTGTCCCGGACAAGGCGACGACCTAACTGAAGGCCGGTGTCCTCGTGAGAGCAAAGAGGAGAGGTGCGGTGCAGACGCACGGGAGAAAGGCCACGTGAAGAGGGCTCAGGCTCCAGCACGACGCAGGGCACATCAAGGATGCCGGCAGCCCAGGAGCCGGAAGAGGCAGCAGCGATCCTCCCGCAGCCTCAGGGAGCCCACGACCCTGCTGACCCCGCCGAGGACCTGCGGCCTCCAGACTGCGGGAGCAGGAACGTCCGCTGTCAAGCCGTCCCCCTGTGGCCGCCTGCTCTGGAGCCCCAGGAGACCAGTACAGGTCGCTGAGATGAGCCCGGCCTCCAAGCCAAGAGCCCTGCTCCCATCACCGTCCGCGGACACACGGACGGACGGCTTTCCCGTCTGTCAGGGAGCACATGAGGGGAAACGGTGGACTGAAGGAAAAGTGCAAAACTACGACCGCACTGAGGTTATTTTCAGATTAAAAACAAACAAACAAATACGATTTCCCTGGGGAAGTGGCACAACAGGAACCAGGAAGTGGCCGTGTGTCCAGCATCTCAGCTGACCCTGGGCAGGTGTATAAAGGGCTCCCGGCCCAGGAGGCCCCACACCTGAGCACTGTCCTCCGCACCTGCTCCTCTGACCTGATCCACCCTCAACCCACCAGAACCATGGGCTGTTGTGGCTGTTCCGGGGGCTGTGGCTCCAGCTGTGGGGGCTGCGGCTCTAGCTGTGGGGGCTGCTGTGTGCCCGTCTGCTGCTGCAAGCCCGTGTGCTGCTGTGTGCCAGCCTGTTCCTGCTCCAGCTGTGGCTCGTGTGGGGGCTCCAAAGGGGGCTGTGGCTCTTGTGGGGGTTGCAAGGGTGGCTGTGGCTCCTGCGGGGGCTCCAAGGGTGGCTGTGGCTCCTGTGGGGGCTGTGGCTCCTGTGGTTCCTGTGGCTGCTCCCAGTCCAGCTGCTGCAAGCCCTGCTGCTCCCAGTCCTGCTGCTGTACCCCCTGTTGCTCCCAGTCCAGCTGCTGTGTCCCCTGCTGCTGCCAGTCCAGCTGCTGCAAGCCCTGCTGCTGCCAGTCCAGCTGCTGCAAACCCTGCTGCTCCCAGTCCAGCTGCTGCAAACCCTGCTGCTCCCAGTCCAGCTGCTGCAAGCCCTGCTGCTCCCAGTCCAGCTGCTGTGTCCCCGTCTGCTGTCAGTGCAAGATCTGAGATGCTGACCATAAGACTCAGGTAAGCTCAGGGTCCCCAGGAAGACTTCCTTCCTCATTTCCGCTCTGGGCTGCTCTCGACCCAGGGACAGTTTTCTCTGAGTCCTAAGGATGGAAATGACCCTGTCATAGTCCTTGGTTTATCCTGTGACCCCCTTTGCAGTTACTTATCAGGAGGACCTCGTCCTCCTCACCCCATCCCTCCCGGCATCCAACACCTGTACCCTGAAATTTCCTCCACGAGCACTTACCTCCGTGTCTGCTGGCTCCTGGTGACCCTCACTCTTTGTCCCTTCCCGTCGTGGTCCCCACGGAGCCAGTCCTGCGGCCACGATCAGAACTAAGGGTGCAAGCTCTAGCTGAGACTCTTAGGGTCCAATTAGGTCTTCAGTCCCTTTAAATAAAATGTTCTGCACCTGCCAGCCTTGTTCTCATTGTGGTTCTTTCCCTAATGTCTCCGTCACTGGACTCTGCTTGTCCGTTGTCTTGCCTCTGCTGCGTCTCAGGCTCTCTGCTCCGCCCTTGGGTGCCCAGCAGAAAGGGAAACAAAGACCCTCGGCCCCGGCCCTGCTCCGGGGGGGGTGGCCCACTGTTCTCCAGCAAGGCTGGCACCATGGCTTCCGCATCTCCGGGGCTGAGCCCGGCGTGGAGCGGGCACACACCTGGGGGAGACCCAGGGCACGGGTGGACAGCTTCACGGCTAACCCTTCCCTCTGGCGGCATGTCCTGCTCGTGACCAGGACAGAAGCTCTAGCTGGTGCCACGGGCTTCAATTTATGCAAGACGGCGGGAGGACAGAGGCGTCATGGCAAGGGCACGTCCTCCGTGCTGGAAGGCGACAGCTGCCCCACGTCTCGCGGACCAGCCTTGGGTGTCAGAAACGATGCATCTTTCTGCCTGGCTGTCCTTGGCCGGGCGTGCTCTGTGCAGGCCAGAGGTGCCGCTTCATCTGGACCTGATGCAGCATCTCCCTTCATCTGAGAACCGTGGTCAACCAACATGTAGCCGACTTCTGAGTGTCCTGTGCTGGGCCGCATGGGAACTTATTGGGCGTCACGTGCCAAGCCGGGGAATGTTTGTATACTGTGTCCCAACTGATCATTAAAACAACAGGCAACCAGGATGGAAAGGAATTTTCCTGAAGCTACAGAGCCAGTAAGCCCGTAGCTGGCTTCTAAGCTGCGTCACTCCGTCCCCAAGGCCTGATGCTGGCCTGCCCTGCTGGGGTGCTAGCGGAGGCACCCAGAGGGTGTAGATTATCTCAGGCGTTCTGCAAGAGTATGACCCCCAAAGGAAAGCTCCAGGACGTCACGGTCCCGGGTCCAGCGAGACGACGGCCAAGGAGCCCGGTTTTTGCTGTGATCTCCCTAGCAACCGAGAGGTGCCACACAGGCCTATCGCCGAGGAGAGGGAGCAGAGAGGTTCACAGGGCATCACCCTCATGACATGTCAGAGTGAGGAGTCACAGGGGGTGATGGGCCCCAGAGTAGAGGGCGCCCTACAGGGCATGGGGTGTCCAGGCCCGCTTCAGCGAGACTCGAAGGACCGAGTCACAGGCCTGATTCGGAAGAGCAGCACTTCTGCAAGTCTCAAGCTGGATGCATTCACCCGCAGGACAATGGACGTGAAGTCGATGTCCCCGCAGCGCGTGACTGGTCTGACACAGAGCAAGGACGTGACTGACACATTCCCGAGTGTGAGGCTTGATTTGATGTGTCTGCTTGGCTGGGCCACGGCTCCCAGATATTTTGGTCAGATGTTACTCCTGAAGCGTCCATGAGAGTGTTTTGGGATGAGATGCTATTTCAATCTGTGGACTTTGAATAAAGCAGACGATGGGCCTTGGTGTGGGTGGGCCTTGTCCAATCAGTTGAAGGCTCGCATAGAACAAAAGACAGACTGCCCCAAGCAACGGGGAATTCTGCCAGTGGACAGCCTCTGGGTTCCATCAGCAATTCTGGCTCCTACTGGTTTGCCGGCAGAAGGCCTTTGTCTTCCCACCCCGCTTCCCACCTCAGTCTCCGGGGCTGGTCTTCCCGCCCAGACTTCGGGCTCGCCCCGCCTCCACAGCGGCATGAGCCAATTCCTTAGAATAAGCGTCTTTCTCTGTCCACACATCCTGTCGGATCCATCGCTCTGGAGAACACTGCCCAGTACACTGCCCGGTGGCCGCAGGGACGCTGCCCGCAGACGGGTGTGGCCAGCCCGAGCCTCTTCCACGGGATGCCATCCAGGTCAGGGAGGCCAGAGTTCAACTAGCCCGAGCTGGGAAGGATTCCCGTGCGAAGACTCGGACACTTCCCCTCAGCAGGTGTACCCGCCTGGCGGGACCACGCTGGCCTCCTGGGGTGCTCGGCCAGGGGAAGATGTCCGTGAGCTTCGGAGAGCCCGCGGGAGAGGCGTCAGCCTCAACATCAAAGTCTCCGCGGGGGCGTGGGAGAGGGCAGGTCCGCCGCCTCCCAGCCCTCGGACTTCCTTGCCCTGTCCCCCGGGGCGAGAGGGCGCAGCCTGGGAAGTCTGTGGAGGAGAGCAGGGGGGCGGGGGAGGGGGACCTGCCGCCCTCACGGGGAAGACCTGGTTCTTCCAGGCTGCGCCCCAGAAACACCAGAAGGCACACAACCCGAAAAATCCTGGATCCTTAAATCTTTAAAGAAATGTAGCTGTGGGGTAATAAGCAAAATCCTTTTCAGTCTTCAGCTGGACGTATTAAAGTAGGGCGGTCACGGTCACAGTGAAGCAGACGCGGGGGTGGGTGTGGAGAAGAGTGACCGCCTGGTCCCGGGCGTGCGCGGGCGCTGCTGGCACGGACCCGAACATGTTTGCTTCTTGCTGCTGCCGCACCGTGTGGAAGTGAAGCCACGGGAGACGGGGCCCCGGGAAGTAGCGCTCACTGGCCTTTCCCAAGCCCTCCTAGAGCCGCCCTCTGATCAGGAACATTCCGGCACCTCAGGAGTCACTGCCCTCAGCCCCGGAGGGCCGCCCCCTGACTTTCCTAGGAGCCTGTGGGCGCTGCCTGTTCGCTACTGAAGGTCAGTGCAACCGCAGGGTCCACGGGCGCTCTCCAGTGACCCCCACGGGCTCGCACCCCAGACTTTGGAAGGAGGGCCGGAGGCAATGGCCCTGCACGGTGGGCTCCTGCACGCGGCTGGCGCTCCCAGGGGCAGGGAGAGTGGACCCCCACCCACTGTCTGAGGTCCGGGTGTGAGAACGTGTCCCCTACCCCCCCTTCTCCCCCCACCAAAGGGACTTCTTCAGGTCCACAGGTGGGACCCGAGGAGGAGGGGTGCCCCCAGCTCTCAGGCACACTCACCCAGAAGCATCCTCGAAACCCGGGGGCTGGGGGCAGGATGAGGGGTGCGGACAAAGTGCGGAGGGCGACCCGCTTCGCCGCCACGGGGCGGGGTCCAGAGCGGACCTGAGCCGGGGCAGGGAGGGAGGCACCCGTCTCGGTTCAAACACCCCAGACTCACGGTTTGTACCAGCTTTTAGTAGGTTTTTATTGAACAAATGTCACTTCATTTGAGATGACAATTGAGCCATTGCCAAAGACTGAGTGACCGTTGATATTTTCTGTTTCCCCCGGGGGCGATCTGTGTAGCTCCGGTGATGTCCTGCTGAGGGCAGAGTCGCCGTCCCTTTATTACTAAGTGACCTCTTAAGATCACCATGCGCTCCCCAAAGGCTAGACGTTTGGTGAAGAAGTTGAAGAAGACAAACGTCCCTTGCAAAGGGACAGGTCGGTGACCCCCAACCCCAACGCCGGCTTTCCCTCCTGCCTTCGGCGAGAACAGGACGGAAGGACCACATTACCGTCCCCCGTGCGTCCGGACGCAGCGACTCCCACCGGTTCCTTGGTTCTCCTGCGCGCTGCGCTTCCGACTCGGGCTCACAGAAGTGTCTGTGGCTCCGCTCCCAACGCGCCGCCCCTGCACGCGCTGCACATTTGGGTCCATGAGGGACCGAGCCTTCATTCCATACAAACGTGGGCTCCGGCCTCTGCGGTGCGGCTGCGACCTGCTCCTGTCCCCCAGCGGGCTGCCTTTGTGCCTCCATCGGAGCTCGGGCGACTTCGAGGGTGTCCGGACCCGGCGCCCGCGCCCCGCACCGCCCTGCGCACGACCGGCCAGGGCCCGTATAGCTAATGTGGGCTTAAAGTCGGGGAACACCTTCCTCCTGCTTCATTTCCATCTTCAGAGTTGTTTCGGCTTCCCACCGCACGTGTCTCCACAGACTTCATTTTGTCTTTATCCACCAGAGAATTCCGCTAAGGTTTTTACTGGAATCCCACTAAATCTGCCCACGAGGGTGGGGCGCGTGGACACGTTTTCGGTGTTGGATCTTCCCACCCGCACGCCCGTCCCTGCAGCCGCTTGGTGGGGCGTCTTTGGTTTCCTTTGTGTCACGTGAAGCAGACAATTCTGACTGCGTTTAACTGGGTTTTACCTAAATATTTCATTTGGGGAGCTATTTTTCTTAAGATTTTATTTATTTATTTGACAGAGATCACAAGCAGGCAGAGAGGCAGGCGGGGGGGGGGGGGGGGAAGCAGGCTCCCCGCTGAGCAGAGAGCCCGATGCGGGACTCGATCCCAGGACCCTGCGATCATGACCTGAGCCGAAGGCAGAGGCTTAACCCACTGAGCCACCCAGGCGCCCTGAGGGGAGCTATTTTTTGAAAAATAGACGTTATTTATTTTAAAGTAGACTTTCTTTTTTAGAATAGTGTTTGGTTCGCAGCAAAATTGGGAGGAAAGTAGACACGTGGCCACGCACCCTTCTTCCCGCACAAGCCTCCCACTTCCCACGCCCCCACCACGAGGTGTGCCCGCGACCCTGCACGGACACGCCGTCCTCACCGGAAGCCCACGGTTTACACCAGGGTTCACTCTCAGGGTTGCATGGGGTTTTTTTTGTGGAAAAAAGAGTCAAATTTTAACTCTAACTGACCCAACTGCGTCCAGGAACGTCTCCAGACCCCAAGACGACAGAAACATGAAGAAATGCTCCTGGGGAAGGAACACGCCTGTACCAGCCCCGGCGCTGCTGAGGGTCAGGCCTGGAGCAGCCCGTCCGCCAGGCTGGTTCTGTCTCCCACGCGGGGCTCTCATCCCGAGGGGACGGCTGGGCATGTGCCCCCAATGCAGGGGACTCTTGAGAAGTCACTGATGGGGCAACCGTTGTGGACTGGGCTGTGTGTGCCCCCCAGATTCACGTGTTGAAGCCCTAACTCCATGGTCTCAGAATGGGACCTCATTTGAGAGGTAATCAGGTTAAAACGGTCCCCAGGGTGGCCCTGATCCCGTGGGACCGGGGTCCTAATAGGAAGAGGGGATCAGGACACAGACACGCACGGAGGGACGACCCCGTAAGGACCCGGGGGAGCACGGCCATCCGCACACGAGGAGCGAGGCCTCGGGGGACCCCGCCCTGCCCACCCTGCACCGCGGGCGTGGGCCTCCGGGACCAGAGGGACAGCCCACGGTGCTGCGGCGGCCCCCATGACAGGGCGCGGCCTGGCCCGCAGCATCCACAGCGCCGAGGCCAGGACAGCACGCGGGGGAGGCAGGGTAGCCCAAACACAAGGTCTGAGGACGGGCTCCCGGAGGAAAGGACAGGGGACGGTGTTCTCAGCAGAAGGCGTGGGCGGAGGACGGTCCACGCGCGAACGAGGTCTGGGGCGCACGTCCTGCGCCAAATGCAGAAACCCCTCCACGCGGGTCCCGGGTCGGAATGCAAAGTGTGACAGAGAATCTTCATGACCCCGGTTGGGCAAAACGTCTCCGCTATGGTGTCCGCAGACTGAAAACGTGCACCGGGCCGCCTCCGCCCGCAGCCCCGGCTCGGAAGGCACCGCTGGGAGGAGACGCCCCGCGGGAGGAGACGCCGGAGAACGCACCCCGCCGCGCCCGGCAACGCGCGCCCTCCCCGGTCCGCAAGACCGAAGCAGCGGTATGAAGCCGTGGGCTGAGGACGTGAAGGGGCCCCTCCCCAAAGGGGCCACGCGGACGGCCAGGGACGCAGGGGGGAGGCCCCGACGTGGCCAGTGAGGAGGGACACGCACGTGAGAGCCGCGGGCGGGGACACGCTGCGGACTTCGCAGAGCGGCTGGAATGAACGCCGCCCACGCCGGCTCGGGCGCAGGCGGAGCCGCTGGCTGGGCGCAGCGGGGACTGTGCCTCGCGGGATGGCCTGGACGGATCCTCCTAGAATGGACACACGCCTCGTGACTCAGTCCTGCTCACAGACACTGATCCGAGGGGAGAAGAAGTCCATGTCCACTCAAGTGCTACCTGCGTGCGGGTGTTGATCTGTGACCTCCGACAGGCAGGGGCAGTGGGACGGTCCCTCTGCCTGGGGGTGGACACACGGCGGGGCAGCCGCATCGGGGACCTCTTCATGGCACCTGCCACAGTAGGAAGGGCTCGGGGGCGTTATCGAGACCAGAGCAGACAGACTAGAAAGGGGATGGGTTGCATGATGCTGTTTTGATGGTGTTTTGGGGACAGAAAAGTCATCAGTGGTTGCCGGGGCCTGGGGTGGGGGGC
The DNA here is from genome assembly GCF_009829155.1 of Mustela erminea. Classification (NCBI taxonomy): domain Eukaryota; kingdom Metazoa; phylum Chordata; class Mammalia; order Carnivora; family Mustelidae; genus Mustela; species Mustela erminea. The sequence goes on along the minus strand of NC_045622.1, from coordinate 112,763,474 downwards.
GCCTTGACCACAAGATGGCACGGGGGAGTTTTTTGTGATGTGGATCTGCTCTGCATCTTGGCTCTGGTGGGGGGGTGGGTGTCCATAGATGTGTCAAAACTGAAAGGTCGGGGGACTTTACTGTATGTAAATCATACATTAAATTTTTTGTGGAAAAAGAAGTCCAATCCCAAGACAACCCCCAGACCCCACCAGGATGTCTGCTTGTTGGGTGATTCTACAGGGCTACGGTGTCCCCTGCCTTATCAGTCCCCACACATCACTGCCGGCATTACGTGAGAAGCAGCCCCTGTCACCTGGCAGCCAGGTGACAAGATGGGGACATGCTTGCGGGGACAGGCATTGCCCAGTGTGGGAGGGGCCTCGACAGCATCCTCCAGGGTCCAGGAGGGCTGGCTCCTACCTCAGAGGGGGTCCACCTCCGCAGGTGGCTGCCGAGTCTGTGTCCTCGGATGCACCCATCCGTGTGTCTCCATCTCTGTTCTCAGGATCCCTCACATCCTGGTTCTTTGTCACTGGACGGGACGTAGCCGGCCGACTCTGCTGTCTCTGGGGGCCTGTGCCCTGAGTTCCCCAAACACCTGCGTCATCACACCTGCCCTGGGCTCTCCTCCAGCGCGACTTCTGCCCATCGTCACCCATGAAACCCTTAACAACGGGGTCTCCAGGGCATTCCTGGAGCCGTCCGTGCCCCCTCCAGCAGCCGGAATGGGGGCGCCTCAGTCACGGCCCCCCCACCCCCCCTGCTCTCAGAACCTCCTGCGCGTCTGGGTCTTCCAGGGAACGAACCCCGGGGGGACCCCCCAGCGGATGTCCCCGGGGAAACGGCTGCAAGAGAGAAGGTGGGAGGGAGCCTAGGCCGAGACAGCGTGGGACGAACCTGCACCTGACCCTGAAGGAGCAGAGGGAAGCGCGCCGGCGAGACCGGGCTGCGGACACGGGGGGCCGAGCACGGTCTTCGGGGCGCGGAAGCTGGCGTCTCCCGCAGAGGAGGACGCCCGCGAAGGACCTGCCCCGCCAGCCCCTCGGCGGCGTCAGGGCCAACAGGGTGAGGCTTCAGGGCGCGGCAGCCTCTGGCCGACCGCTGCCCCCTTCGCGAAGCCCATGAGCGCACGGAAGACCCAAATCCGACCCGCAGGTCACGCCGAAAGCCCGACTCCGATGTGCGAAAGCGCGTGTTTAGAAGGACGTTCTGACACAGTAGCAGGAGAGCGGCGGTGAGGGACCCAACATTTCCGAAGACTGAAACCCTGTGTCCTTGCGCTCGGCTCCCGGGGAACACGGAACTAGAACATTCCCTGGCATGGACGAGCACGCAGTGCCGTTGCGGGGCTGCAGCTGCTGACGCCCCCGGTCCGGTCTGAGGCTGAAGGTGTGACGTTTGGCTCCTTCTACCCACAAAACAGCCGTCTCAAATGCTTCCGTCAAACGTAGTGAGGACACGTCGAAGCCTGGAGAGTGAGGTGAGTTCACGAGAGCCGCAAAAACCCCCGGCTTGACGCGCACCTGGGCCCGAGACGACTCGGCCGTTCGGCGAAAACCCTGCCGCTGGCGACGAACCGGAAGACAAAGTCATCGTCCCAAACACCAAAACTGCTTTAACAGACAGAAACTGGGAACTCGCAGCTCGGAGACACGGCGGGACGGCGGGGCGGACGCTGCGCGCCGGCAGTTCCGAGCTCTGCCACGGGCAGGACAGAGGCGGGGAGCCGGCCCCTGTCGCCCCGTCGCATGGCGCGTCCCCGTGTGGCGTCCAAGTCACATCGTAGGACATCACACGCTCTGACCCCACACGGTCGTGCTGAGCGAGGAACACGCGTCTTTGAAGCCGTAACGACGAAATATCCCTTCTCCTATTTATTTATGCAGCGCATCGGAGGGTGAGGAGTGGAACAGAAGTGGTTGCACTAAGGGTGGCAGGAACGGTCAGCGCCTCCCTGGGGCCGAGTCCCAGATCAGACGGTGGCTGGTGTCTAGGCAGAAGTGAGAGACCATGGGCACAAATGACTTAGGGATTTGCGGCGAGAGACCAGAAGCGGGAATGAGGAAACGGGGCACCAAGTAAAACAGGAACTACTAAAGATACTGAAACTAAATTAAACCTCCCCACGCAGAAGACAGGGCCCACGGCTTCACCGGCTCATGCACCGAATACAAAATAGAAATAAAACCCCTTGATGGAAATCAGACTAGCGTCACCTTGATGCCCAGACTGACCAGGACGGCGTGCAGCTCCGCCGCACTCCCGGACTCAGAGGCAAAGAAGAAAAATCGCGACACACAGAGCAGTGTTTTTAAAATACGACCACAAAAGGAGCATTTTATTTATTTATTTTTTAAATTTCTTTTTAGCGTAACAGTATTCATTGTTTTTGCACCACACCCAGTGAAAAGGAGCATTTTAGATTTATTTCAGGCCTGCCAGGTTGTTTGAATATTGGAGAGAATCAAATGATGTACCTTGCGAGTGAACTTATTAAAAGAGGGAAATCATGCAATCAAATGAAAAGGCATGGAAAATGACTCGATCGTATTCGGGACTCGTTTAATAAAATCACAGCATTTCTGCTAAGATGCGTGCGCACAAGATGTGAGTTAGCCCCGAAGTGATGGGTAAGTAAAGAGCTTTTGGTCCGGAACAAGGACCCCGAGTGTGCAGACCCGATTTCCCCCAGCATATCAACGATGTCAGACTATTGAGGTTACCATGGTCACGGTGAGGGAGGAGGTCTTGGGGAGCATGAAGACCGTCAGGGGAGCCCGGGGCGTCCTGTGCGGGAGACGCCCTGGTGCGGGTGGGGAAGCGGAGAAGACACGCCTCGTGCTCAGGAAGTCTGGAAAGGGTTCTGCTCTGGGTCGGGGGATTAAACCGGGTGAAATCTGGAGCGACACCCTTCCGGACAGGTGGAAATAAGCATGGCAGCCGTGGGGAGGGGTGCCACGGGGGGCGCCGGCCGCCCGCCCTGGGGGACTGCGGGCAGCTGGCGCCTGCTGTTGGCCAGTCGCAGAGGTCCCCGGGGTCTGAGCCGTTGGCCCCCAAACCCGTGTTCCTGTCGCTCTCGTACTTGTAGTCCATGCTTTTGCAGAATTTGCAAGGTTTCTCCTGTCCGTGGCATTACGGCAGAAATGTCAATATTAGCATATTATGAACAACAGGGAAGGTCCTTCATGTCGTAGCGGCGGCCGACAAATTCCTAGAGCAAATGTCATCCCGAACCGAGCAGCCTGGAACGGTTCATCCGCGAGGCAAGGACGGCCTCTGGGTCACCGCGGAACGGAAGTCCAGGGAAGTAGGGAAACCGACGCGGCGGCTGCGGGTTAGAAGGGAGCGCTGGGAACTGCGCGTTTGCCGCGAACGGACGCCGGGGCTGGGTACGTGGGAAATGCAGAAGTTCCAGAAGCATGTCCTGAAAACAAAGAGCGTCTCAGGAAGGACGCGGAATACGGGACCGAGCCTTTCCCATGGGCAGCAGACGCCTGGGAGGGACCATGTCACGCGGTAGCACTTACAACGGCGTCAAAGTCAAATATCGGGACACAAATCTGACAAATTCTGTGGAAGACCTCCATGCGGGAGACTAGAGTGTCCTGGGGAGAGCGTCCCAAGGGCTCGAGTGGGGTGGTCAGGCGACTCGGGCTGGGGCGGGCTCCTGGGCGGGCTCCTCACTTAACGGAGTCGGCTGAGCATCCGACTTGGTTTCGGCTCAGATCTTGAATTCGGGGTCGTGAGACGGAGCCTGTGTCAGGATCTACGCTCAGCTGGGAGCCGGCTTGACTCTCTCTCGGTCTGCACATCCCCCGCCTTCTCTCTTGAATAAGTACAAAAACAAATCAATCTCTTTTTTTAAAAGGATGACATGCTTCCAGATTTGAAAAACCCAGGCTTATAAAAATGTCAGTTCCTCCCAAATGTGTCTCTGGACTTGATCAGAATCCCAGTGTGGTTCCCCCCTGCTTGATAAGCTGATTCTCTAATTCCGAGACTACGAGAAGCAGAATTGCCAGGCAGTTCTGCAGACGTCCGCTGTGGGAGCCCTGGGGGTTGTGGACTCACCACAAAGCTACGGTAATTCGGGTTCCAAGGTCCCAGCGCAGCCCGGAGACGGTCCCCGGCAAGAGGGACACCTGCTAGGTGGCAAACACCAAGGACGGCTCTCCAAACCTGGGAGGGAGCGGTGAACGGGGAAGGCGGGCAGCAGCGGGGGGCGGGGGTCCCTGGGGGGGGGGGCTGGTCTCCGTGACGGGTTAGAAGCCTACGTGGAGGTTGAGCGTCCAGGCGGGAGAGCCTGGCGAGGCTTGGGGAGACGGCGCCCGACCCCCTTCCCCACACCCGGGCCTGGGCGTGTCCTGCATCTGGTGCTGGCCCATGTGCCCTGTCGTGTCCTTCCGTCACAACAGCTGGTCTGCGCCAAGTGCACGCTTTCCCAGAGTCCCGTGAGCATCTCCCGGGCCCCATGGCTTGTCGCCGTCAGGCTCCTGCCCACCCCGTGCCCCCATCTGAGCCGGGGTCTCTGGTCTGTGGGAGCAGGGGGGGAGCTGAGAGCACATGGTGAGGAGAGCTTGTGGGTTCGGTGTCCAGAGAAGAGTCCAGAGAAGAGGGGTGAACCGCACAACACCCCCTCAGCACACAGGAGCGCACGCGCACACGCACACCCCTGCTCACCCGTCCACACACGCACACGGCCTGTCTCCGCCTTTAGACACACTTTCCATTCAGCCACTTGGTCTCGACCCTTTGAAGCAGGACAGTGGGCTGGAGGTCACGAGGTCAGTGGCAGGCCCGTCGGGGCAGCATGGGGGAGGGGGAGGGCAGGGAAAGGTGCCCCCAGAGACACAGGAACTGGGGCACATGGAGGACAGGAAGCTCCCTCGTTCCTGAAAGTGTTTCCCAAACTGAGTGAAAGCAGGAGTTGTGGGGACGGGGTGGGGCGGGGCAGGGCGCAGGGAGGGCGGGAAGCGCGGGGGGGGCCTGAGGGGTAAAGACACGGACCTGGAGGCCAGAGACTGGGGCCGGACCCCGTGCCTGCCCGCCTGCTGGGGTGAAAGGCCACCAGACCCCACCACAGACACCCCCAAGCGAGAGCCAGCCCCTCTCCTGCATCCAAGGTCGGGGAGACAGCACCTCCGGGCTCCGGCCCCGCGCTGCCTGGGAAGGCCACGAACATCGCTGCCTGCAAGGCCACTGGGCCGTTTTGGCAACAAGAGGCCCAAAGCCAAGCTGGGTGGGGCGTGGCCCAGGGAAAAGCCAGCCAAGGCCTCCTTCCCGGGGGGGCATTTCCTCCAGGGACCGTCCCAGGGGGTCAGCCCACCAGCGGCGGCAAAGGCTCGGGGAAAATGAGCAAAGAACATTTCAGCGCTACGCTCCTGGCCCCACCAGGCGTAGTAAAGCCCCCGGGACCGCGGGGCAGGGCCTAGGTTCACGCGGTCGCCAGCTTCCCGGGTGCCCTCTGCATGGCATTCGGACCCAACGTCCTCCAGAAAGCTGCCGGGCAGTGATGGGAACCCACCTGGGCGTGATCTTGGAGGCTCTGGAAGACCCCCCGCCCCAGCCACTCTCCTGGGGACCATCTGGAAGGCTCCCTGCTCCCCTCCACGGGGTGACCACATTTAACTCCATGCAGGGGTCCCAGCTCCGCACCCCTAACCTGCCGCTGCCTGGGGTCAGGGGTCATGGCATGGTATTCTGTCCCTCCTCACCCCTCCTCCTGGGCTTCTGGGTCCGGCCAGGGGCTGGAGTCTTGCCCACTCACCCAGGCCCTCTCACCTGGGAACCAGGTCTCCAGACCGGATCTGCTGCTCCCGGGCCCTGCCGGACTGGCCCTCACAGAAACACCAGCCTCTCTGTGCAGCCCGACTCGGCGCGTGGAGCTGTGGACCCACCAGGACTCAAGTCCCAGAAGCCAGCACCCTCCCGTCCTCAGCGGAGGCTCAGCCTGGTGTTCTGCTCTCCAGCCCTGTTGACGCCTTCCTCCCGGTGAGTCTGCCGCAGCGGGACACCACATGGGAAAACCACGGGCCCCAGGATGCACGCCGTCAGCTGACCCTTGCCCGCTTCAGAGACCGGGAGCACAGGGCCCCACCCCTCGCCCAGTTCCTTTGCCCAGAAAAGACCCCAAACATCTCACTACCCACTGAGCCCTGCCTTGCTCCTGGCTGGCCCCCCTCTCCCAGGGAGATCAGAGGGGAACCCCAATTCTTGGCCCCACAGCTCCTCTGCCTCTGTCCTGGGGGAGGGGGTCACTCTCTGTTGTCTGGATGCCGCCAGACAGGGCCCCGTCTGCACCCTCTGAACTCCGACACCCGGGACCTCATGACCGCCGTGGTCACCAGGCCTGCTCCCAGGGGCTCTCCGTCACCAGCAACCCCAGGCTTGGCACCCCTGCCTCGCTTCTCCCTTCATGGACACTCACTGCTACGTCCCCGTCACTCCAAGCACAGCTCGGCCCCTCCTTGCTTGCTCCCCCCACACAGGCCCCTCAACCCAGCCGGCGCCTCTGGCCTTTCCAACCTCAGCGCTCCACACTCTTGGCTTTCCCTGGGGACGCCCGTCTTCCCGCCAGCCGTCCTGCAAGAGGCGGTGTTCCTCGGGCTCCGCGCCGGCTGGCACTACTCAGGCCGCCCGGGCTCCCCGCAGAGCCTCCAAACCCACGGCTTCAGCCCAGATGGCTTTTCTGCTCCCACAGGGCCCTCCTGGGTCCCCATATTAAGGCACAATCTGACCTGCAGGGACCCGCCATCTCCTCCCTGCCCGCCGCACTGCACGCCCAGCTTGTCCCCAGAATCCCTCAACCTCGCCTCTGAGACATATTAAAGACCCTCCCCCAGCACCCCCAGCCCTGGCCCACACACCAGGGGCTGTGCACCCCGCCTTGTCCCCCCCCAAGGGGTCCTGGATGCTCCCAAAGCACCATCCTCAAAACCCACAAAGCACGCCTGATCCCCGCCCTGCTGAGCACGCCCGTAGGCCGGGGGTCAAGTCTGCAGACCACCCTCCTTCCCTCTCAGCTCCTGAGCTGCCTGGACCACCACCTGGTTCCCCGGACCAGCCCGACCCCGTGCCACGGGGCTTGTCCCCTCCGGGGGGAGGCGCTGGTTTTCTTTGTTCTAACTTACAGCCAGGTGGGCAGCTGTGTTTGTGCTGCCTAACATTCTGGGGGGCTCGTGTTTGGGGCTCCCGCTGCCAACGCCCAGCTCAGTCCGCTGGCCTCACAGGCAGAAGACTGCCAGGTCACGGAGCAAAGCTTCCTCGGCAGAGTCAGCCCTGGGGGCCTGGACCACCAGGCAGTGCCAGATTGGGGTTCCCAACACTGTCAAGCCCCCGTGCCCACTCGGCTGTGGGACAGAGGCTGGGCTGGGGCCAGACAGGGACTTTATTGACAGTTCACAGACACAGAGCTCGAGCGGGGTCACAGCTCGGAGGGGTGGGGTCAGGGCAGACAGAGTGAGTCCCCAGAGGCTGGCAGCACCCCCCAAACTGGGAAGCTCCCACAGAAGCCCTTCTTGCTAGGTGTCAGGTCAGAGGGGCCCCAGGAGCCTTGGGGGGGGCACAGGAGGCCAGGGAGGGCAGCCAGTGGAAGCCAGGGTGCAGCCGCACAGACCCCAGACACGGGCAGAGGCGGAGGGTCAGGAGGCAGAGAGGGTGGGCTGGCCCCGAGCTCCCGCCCCCGTAGTGCGCAGAGCTTCTGATGGCCTCGCTGCCCAGGTCACAGCTTTAGGGGGGCTCCAGGGCACATGCCCTGAACTGCCCCAACCACACAGCATCTTGTGTCACAGCAGGCGTGACAACGAACATGTCTCAGTGCTTTGTCTCCACGGCTGGCGGGGCCCGGCAGGCCCTAGTAGTCGGAGAGCGGGTACCGCAGGAAGATGAGGACGAGGATAATGCAGGACGCCGCCAGGGCCGAGCTGGTGATGTTGAACAGTCGGGCCGTCTTGGCGTCTTCCACTGCTCCGTTCAGGTCATTGAGAAGCTTCTTGTCCCGCACCTGAGGCCAGAGGGAGGAGGTGAGGCCAGTGGCCAGAGAGAAGGAAAAGGCTAGTACCGGGGACTTCTGTGCAAAGGGCACACACGAATTCTTTGTATTTCTTTTCGCAACTTTTCGGTAGGTCTGAAATTATTTAAAATATAATGGGATTGTCGACAACGCTCTATGACTTGACTGAGTGCTGCTGAGAGCGCACCTGAAGTGTTCTTACCACCAAAAACCTACAGACTTCAAAAACAGTAATTGTGTGTGATGATGGACGTGCTAACCAGCCGCCTTGCTGCCATCGTCACGCGGCAGGTGCGCGTCTCGAATCGCCACGCCGTGGACACCATCGGACTCACGCAGTGCCACATGTCAGCTGTATCTCAATAAAGCTGGAATCCGTAAGTGAACACATAAGATACAGAAGGAAGCTGGTTGCAGAGTTTTATGATCAGACAATGGAGGATGTAAGTGTGCTCTATTCTGAACGAAGTGCCTAATCTAAAACCAATAGGGATTACCTGAAAATAGGCGCTATGCACAGACAGAATAAGTGGTAGTCCCTACGGTCTCGAGGAAGGGATGTGAAGATACAGGGAGTGAGCTGGAGCCCAGGAGGTCCTGGGAAGACAGTGACCGTGGGCAGAGCTGGACCCGCTTTCAAGACTCTCTGGTTAGGAAGACACGTTCCTGAAGAGGAGGCCACCCTCACCCAGGATAAATCTTGGGATTTCCTTCTCTTCGGCACTTTTCTCTTCCGCAGAGTCCAGAGAAGCGTAGCTGGGTGTGTGGACGGGTGAGAAGGGAGAGTAGAAAAAAAGAGTGCGCGGGGCTCAGGGATGGAGGAGACGAGGGAAACGGAGCGCAGGTGAGCAAGGGTGAGTGTGAAGACAGGGACGTGGCAATGGACGCGCCTGGCTCAGCTAGAGGAGCAGAGGGGATGGCGGAGGGCGGGAAGGATGAGCGGGTGCGCTGCTGTGTTAGGTCGGAGGATGGGCGGACGGAGGGCTGGCAGGTAGAGCTGGTAAGTAAGATGGAGAAAGTTACTTAGAAGTTGAGGTTAGGTTAATAGTTAAGTGCATTGATATGTAAAACGGTGGGACGAGATGGGGAGAGTAGGGAAGGGAGGAGGCCGCGTAAGGAACTTCTATAAACACCGATGAATGGAGGGTTCAGTGATTCTATGGTTGGGGTGAAGACAATAAAAGATGGTGGATCGATGTATAAGGGATCGTGGGTGGATTGATGGATGGATGGATGGATGCACGGACGGACGGGTGGGTGGCTGGGTGGATGGGTGAATGTGTGGATGATTCGGTGGGTGGTGGTTGGATGGGTGGATGGATGGTGGATGGCTGAATGGCTGGATGGGTGGGTGGCTGGGTGGATGGGTGGGTGGAGGGATGGGCAGGCAGATGGATGGATGGGGGGATGGGTGGGTGGATGGTTGGATGAGGGAGTAGATAGGTGGGTGGGCAGGTGGATGGATGGGCAGGTGGATGGTTGGATGAGTGGATGGCTGGATGGGTGGGTGGACAGATGGTTGAGTGAATGGATGGTTGGATGCGTAGGTGGATGCGTGGGCGGGCAGATGCATGGATGGGTGGTGGATGGTTTGATGGTTGGATTTTTGGATGGGTGGATGGGTGAGTAGATGAATGGGTGGTTGGATGGCTGGATGGGTGGGTGGCTGGGTGGGTGGGTGAATGGATAGATGGATGGTTGGTTGGTTGGATGGATGGATGGATGGATGGGTAGATGGGGGGTAGATGAATGGATGGTGGAATTGTTGGATGGGCAGGTGGCTGGGTGGGTGGGTGGATAAATGGGCAGGTGGACGGTTGGATGGGTGGGCGTGGGTGGGTGGGTGGGTGGATAGATGGTGGGGTGGTTGGACAGGCAGGTGGCTGGGTGGGTGGGTGGATAGTTAGATGGGTGGGTGGGTGGTGGATGATGTTGATATTCAGAAAGCAAGTAATGGGGAAATATGATTATACAAAAATTGTCATGGTACTGCCCCTCCTAACCAACCTCTTTTACTTTCCTGTTACCAGGAGGTCCATAATCTCTTAGGCCAGATTGAGCAGACACCGTGTCATTGTATTTGCTTCTCCTCTCCCCCATCCCTCCCCTAACCCACGCCATGCGCTCCTTTCCTGGCCACCGCACTGGAACGCTAACTGTGCTCTGCCCCTGGGCTTCTCTTGTCCCTCTCCTGCACGTGGGTTGCAGGTTTTATAGCCCTGGCCGTATCTTCCCTTTCTGTGTCTTACACAGAATGGAATCCAAACTCCTCACATAATTTTTCAGATCCTCCCTGCATGGCCATGTCCGGCTTTCCGGGACCATCTTCTCGTCCCCCACAGAAGATGGGGGCCCTGCACCCCTCCCAGGTCGCCCCACCTTCATGTCCTGGAACCTGTCCCCTTACCCCCCTTGCCCGGTGAAAACGATGCCCCCTCCCGTCCGTCTCCCACACCTGGCTCCAAACTCGTCCCAAATCAGGAATGATTTTCTTTTTCTGAAACTCGGAGGCACTTCCTGTCTTGGAGGGGTCCTCCGTCCCCTCCGCCCGTTCCTACAGCACCCTCTGACCCCTGCCATGGCCAACCCTGCCTCGGCACCCGTGACAGCAAGATGAAGGGGCGGCTGTGGCTGGGCGGGTGGCCATCCCTGCGGCAGGGGGGTCCCTGCTGGGAAGCGGGGGCTCGGCCACAGTGAGTACGTGGAGTCTCTGCGGACAGAAAGCCCTCAGGCTGCGGGAGCGGCACGGGCTGACCGAGGTGTGCTCCGGGGGGGCTGGGGCAGGGCGCGGGTGGCGAGGGTGAGCTATGGCAGAGGATGGAGCTTGAAGAGCCTTGAACGCTGAGGTGAGGACTCTGGGCTAACGGGGCAGGGCGGGCCAGGGTCATTACAAGCCACTTGTGCCGACTGCAAGTGCAGAGCTGACATCCTGCGTCTCTGCCTTCCCTGGACACGAGGCTCCGCGACACGAGCCTTCACAGTCCGCGCGCTGCCCGCCCAGCTGCCCCGAACCGCCCCAGCCCGTGTGGTTGGAGAGGGCGGACGGACGGCGTGATGGGTGGATGGACAGTCACAGGCAGACAGGGACACAGGGGTTTTCACAGCCACGAAACGCCAGCCTCGGCCCTGCCCAGGTGTGCTTACTCGAACGCTGCTCCTTTTCGGTTTGTTTTGTGAGCGGATGAAGGAAGGAGCTCAGGTGAGGCGCCCGTCAAGAGCCCACCACCCGCAGGGACCCGGCTGGGACTCGGGCCCAGGCCTTCGGACCCCAAGCCTGTCTGGCGCCCTCGGAAGTGGCCCTGCCTGGCTACACATGGGGTGGGGTGCAGCGGGCTGGGGGGCATGCAGCGGGCTGGACAGATGGACGCGTTCCCAGGGGCAGGAGTCGGAGCCAGCCCGCCCGCCCTGTCCCTGCCCCCCGCCCGCCACTCAGGCCAGAGACAACTCACCTTCCACCCCCTTCCCTGCAAGCCTCAAGCTTTTCCTTCCCTGGCTGTCCCCCAGGAAGGACGTGGGGGAGCAGCCCTGGGGAGGGGGAGTCATTGTGGACTCCCGTCTGCCCCTCAGAAGCACTAATTCCTACCCACCCCCACTCCAGTGCAAATCCGGCACCATTGAGAAATCTGTGACCTACCTACAACCTGCACCAGATGGGCCGGCTCCGGGCCAGCCCGCGCCACAGCCAAGCCAAGGCGGGGAGGGGACAGCTTCCGGACAGGAGCCCACGCTCCGGGCCCGTTCTACAGGCCGCTGTCGGGGCCTGGCAAGGGACCCCCGGGCAAGCAGAGCCCTGCCGGCTGCCCCCACAATCCCGCGCCCATGGAGCCAGAGCTGAGGGAGGTCTGGGGCCTCCAGCCCCCAATCTCTAGGGCCCCTTCCCTTTGCTGCCTCCACAGCACACACAGGCACACACGTGCGTGCACACACGCACACGCACACACGCAATTGCACACGCACACTGAAGCCCATGACACACACAGTTCACACGCACACATACTCACTGTACTTCCACGTCCACACCCGTACACACTCACGCTACAGGGGCACACACACTCGTGAATACATGCACACTCACACACACGCACTCGGGCCCCACACGGCGGAGCCCGGAGCTCAGCGCCCAGGCTGGGAGCGAAGGTACGCCTGGCGGCAGTGACGCTGACGATGAGTCAGGAGGTGGGGAAAGCCAGGTGGCTGGGGCGCGGGAGGCCAGGGGAGGGGTGCGGCTCAGGGATGCACAGAGGCAGAGCCGGCCAGCTTCTGCCCTTCTTCCTGGGCCAGCCTCCCTGGCCTAGACCCTCCCCTCCCTCCAGCCCCACATTCAGCCCCCACCTCACTGGGCGCCGCCATCGGTGACGCGCACCTGGGCTTGGACCCGCGATCTGGCGACCGTGACGATCTGGCCGGACACGAGCCGGTCCCTTCCGGAGTGACAGGGAGACGGGTCTTGGCCGTGGGGCCCTTCAGTCCTTACACATTTGCACAGAGCTCCCCGCTCCAAATGTGAGTGGGCCACAGCCTCTCCCCTGCAATCTTAGTCCACTGCTTTCGGCCTTGCCCCGGGGACATGAGGCCCGTCTTCCTGGCACCCTGCTTGGCTCCCAGCCAGCTCCTCTCACAGCGGTGAGGGGCTTTTGGAAATTGTACCCACTCCAGGTTGGGCGTCAGGGGTGTATGGGACACGCTTGTGGCTCTCTGTCCCTGGGCACTCTGGCCACCAGGAGAGACTGTCTAGAAACCGTGTGGGAGAGGGAAGGCAAAAAGCAGTGACTTGAGCGAGACCCTGTGTACCGTGAGCTCTTTCTGAATGCCTGCCTGATTTCAGGGCCCCAGGGAGGGTCTTGGAGAGGAAGGTCTCCATGCTGTCCCCCTGTCAACAGGGAAGGGCTCCAAGGGTCTTCATCGGGGAGCTGGCTCCATCCCCGCCTCCCCAGGGACAGCTCAGCGACCCCGGCCCAGAGGATAGGACATTGAGCCCTGGGTCTGCTCTGCAAGGAGGAAGCTGGCTGGGTAGAGAATGCAGGCCCGGGGCCCCTGAGCCCCGCAAGGCAGCCTGGAAGCTTCCGCAGCTCAGGACTGGGAAGGGCAGCCCCTCCCTGCCGGCTCAGAGCTAGCCGACAGCCATGTGTCTCTGGATCCCACGAGGTGCCCCCGCCTGCCCCCCCACCCCCCGCTGCTCTGGCCCCCTCCCCTGCCCCACTCACTTTGAGGGAGTAGGCCAGCGCGATGAAGCCCAGGCAGCAGAAGTTGAGGTAGACGAAGTTGAAGATGGACCACAGGTAGTAATCGTTGACCTCGGTGGTGTCCGGGTAGACTTCGATGACCGTGGTGGGGTTCGTCGTGGTCTTCTTCTCGGCAAGGTGCTTGCAGGCCTGGGGGGCGCCCGAGGCCCGCACGCTGTCCGCCTTGCTGCTCTTCGACTCCATGGGGAACAGGGTGGGCGCCATGGGGGGCGACGCTGAGGGCTCGGGGGCCGGGGCCGCCGGAGCCTGCAGGGCCGGGGGCTTGGACACGCAGGCAAAGCAACCCTTGGGTGAGCCTGCCGGGGGCCTTGGAATCCAGAAGGCCCCGTCCAGGGGGACTCGGGCTTCCTGGGCGCCGTCCGTGGTGCTGGCCGGGGCTCCCAGCGAGGCTGGGCACTGGCCGGGGCCCTGGGCCTGGAGGGAGGGGAGAGGAAGAACGAGCTGGGTCCTGCCGCCCTGTAGGGCTTGCCCCGGTGTCCTGCAGCATCTCCCCTGCAGACTCACAAGCGGCCCCAAAGGAGACGGAAATCCCCACCGAGGCAGCCAGCTGCCCGCCTGCCACCTGCCTCCCCCCCACCCCCGGCCCCAGCCACCCCGATGCCAAAGCCCTTCCCAGCAGCCTTGGCAGGAGCACCGGGGGCTTTTCCTCACTTTGCCGTCTGCGCACAAACACTCACCCACTGACACACAACAGCAACACCCCCCTATGCCCAGCAACGCCCCAGCCGACAGGCTGTGCAACAAACAGAGCACACGGGCATCCCAAACGCCCCGGCACACACAGGACACGCAAACCCACAATGACAGCGTCTCAGCCACGGTCTGGCAGGACGAGCAGAGCTCTCCGAGCACTGGCAGGCTGACACCGCTGACACATCGGACCCCAAGGCTCGCCAGACCCCGGGGCACGCCCCTGCGCTCAGATGCTTCCAGGTAAACAGCTCTGCACTGTGACACGCAGCGTAGACACACACAGCCACACAGGCTCGGACGCAATCGCCGGGGCATGGAAATGGCCACTGCGGGCGCCTCAAACCCGTGCGCGCCGTCCCCGCCCCCCACCGCTGCCCGAGAGCGGCTGCTGGGACCCCAAGCGCTCCCTCGCAGGGAGCCCCCAAGCCAGTGCCACGGACAGACGCACAAGGACACTGCGCGAAACGCGCACTTGTCCAGGCAGGCACCAAGGCACCCCCGCGCCCCGCGCCCTCCCCCCACCCCGGGGGGTCTGCGCCGTCACCCGGGTACCGGCCCAGGGCTGCTGTGGCCACATGGACGGCGCGCCCCGCGCCCTCACCTGCTGGCGACTCCTTGGCGGGCGGGCCAACCCCTGCGCCGCGGTCCGCGCGTCCTTCCGCCGGCCGCGGCTCGCTGTCTGTCCCGGCGCTCCGCGTCCCGGCGGCCCAGCCTCGGCGGGGGGAGCACGCGGGGCTGGCGGCGCCGCTGTCCCCGCTCCTGCGCTCCCTCCGCAGCGCCAGGCCGGCCGCGCGGCTGCAGCCCAGCCTGACTCACGGCGCCGGCGGGCGCCGCCACCTCCCCGCCTCCTCCCGCCCGCAGGGTGGGGGCCTCGGGCGCCCGCGGGAAGCCGGACCCTCGGGGGCTACAGAGCCGGCGTGGGGGGGGGCTTGGGGGGATGGGTCCTCCTACAGTGCCACCCGGTGTCCCCACGCTGAGCCTCCCCTGCCCCTCCCTCTTGCTGGCCCCCCAGTCTCTCTCGCCACTGTCTCTCCAGGAGGTGACCCTCCATCCCCCCACTGGCCCCCTCGTCCCACCGCAGCGACCAGGACCGCTGGCTGAGCCCCTTCCCCTCCGCTGCCCCTTCTCCCACTGCCCAGTCCCTCCTCTCCCCACGTCTCAGTCCTTGTCCCTCTTCAAGAACTAGTGCTGGCCTGGCGGGGCCCCCACCCTGCCCAGAGCCCAGGGACCCCCACCTGCACTCCTCCCCAGCCCACCCCCAAATGGAGCCTCGCTCTGAGGCCCTAGCCCCAGAGGCTATCAAATCCAGCGGTCCCTGAACCTTGGTGGCCTCCAAGCAGCCCCATCCTTTCTGACCCCACAGAAACTCCTGACCCCTTCTGACCCTACGCAACCCAGACCCAGACCCCTCAGCCCGACCTCCTGAATTTGAAGCCCTCACGAGTCCAGTCTTGAAGGCCCTGACCTCTCACTGGTTGGCTCCCTCGGCCCATGGGGCCAGATGTTCTCCAAGCCCCTAACGGCACTTGTCTCTGTGGGGACAAGTCCACTCACCTGCCCATGTCTCTCTGCCAGTCCTGCCTGTCCCACCTGGGCCACAACCCTGGCAGATGCCCCTTCCTCCAGCCAACACCCCCCGCCCAGCCGCAGCCCCAGCCCCCTCTGAGAGCCTCCAGTCACTCTACACCCTCTTGCTCTCTCTCACACTTGTCCCCAGATGACCTCTCCTTCCCGCAAAAGTCCCAGTGAGTCCCATCAGCAAGGGAAAAGGAAGCCCTAACCCTCTCCGCCTCTCCCGAAGCCCCTCCCCTCCCCGTGCGAGTGCCCTCTTCACCAACCCACCAGCCTCCACAGACCCCAGACCCTCCAAAGCCCCCCAGAAGCTGTGCCTGTGTGTGGTAGCCCTACACTTCCTCCCCCCCACCCCAGCTTCCCCCAAGCCCCTGTCCCCTCAGAGGCCCTGGCTGCTCCCTGACCAGCCGACCTGCCGTCTCCAGGAGCCTCTCCTCCGAGTCCGGGTCTTCTCAGGGGCAGTGCTCACCCGTCTCTGCCCGGGGCCTCTGCCGAGCCCTGCTCTCCCCAAACCTCTGAGTCTGAGGCCTTCTGGGAACCCCCTCGCTGGACAGGCCCCAGCTCCTCCCCGAGCCCTCCCCTGCCAGCCCCGCCCCCGGCCACCCTGGTCCAGCCTCCTCCGTGGCTGTCCGGAACCCCAGGGACCTCCAGGAGGTTGATGAAAGCCCTGGTGAGCAGGAGAGGCCCCAAGAACCAGCGCCGCACCCCCATCCTGGCCACGCCCTCGGCAGGGCCCGGCCCGGTCCAAGGCCCACAGGCATGAGGAGGATGGGGACGGTGGTGGGGACGAGGATTCGGTTCTCCCTCATGCCGCACCCGCTGCCCCCTTCCCAAGGGCACACGTGGCGTGCACCCCAGGCCTCAGGCCGAGGCAGACATGCGGAGCCACAGCTCGCCCAGCTCACCCGCGGCCCCACCTGCCACAGGCTCGGCCCGGGGGCGGCTGCAGCGGCCAGTGTGGCTGGTGGGCACAGGAGCCCGCTAGTCCTCAGACAGCAGGGGAGGGCTGCCTGCCCCAGGTCCCAGGGCGGGCTCGGGGCCCCAGGACCCAGAGCGGCAGGAGTGAGGGGAGGGAGCGATAGCCCCCGCTGGCCTCCACCCGGTGGGTGAGGGAAGGCGCTCTCCTCGGGCCGGGCATCCTCCGGGCAAGGGTAGAGGCAGGAAATGCCCACTGGGGCTGCTGGACTGGAGCAGAGCACGGCCGGCCAGCCGGGAGTGGGGCCAGGTGTTGAGCTGGCGGGGGGGAGGCGGCCTATCGTCACCCAGCTTCTAGGGTCAGACCAGAGGCTTGGGGTTGGGTCACAGAGCTGGATGTGAGCCGGGAGTCGGACACTAGGGTCCAGAGGACCCAGCCAGCAGCACAGGGCAGTCGTCCTGGTCCTGGGCTCGAGCATCAGCACCCGATCCATGGCCGGATGGGGGCTGGAGGCTCAGCCTGGGCACAGGGCCACCCTGCTGTGCTCGCCCCCACGTTCCAGAGAGGGGGTGGAGGTGGCCCCGAGCTGAGGGTCACAATGGCAGGGCCAGCAGCGTGGGAGCCGCCCTCCAAGGCCCTGGCAGGCAGAGGCAGGTCCAGGGCAGCCAGCAGGGACTGGAAGTGGGGGCAGGGCAGGGCCATCTCCTTCCTGGCCAGCTCTGACTCCAGGTGTCCCAGGGCACAAAGGCTTGGATGACACCGTCTCCCCAGCAGGCCCGCCAGCTCCCTGCTCATGTTTCCGGTGCAGGGAACACAGGGCATGTGTTTGTAAGCCTCCTTGCAAATCTGGTCGAGTGTCTGTTGAAGGAGCCAGCTAGGGCCTGGCTCTGGGGTGCAGTCCCTGCCTCCCTAGGGCCAGGCCAAGGACAGCCACAGCACTGAAGGCTGAGAAGCCCCAGGACGTGGACATCGGTCGTATTTGCTATTTCCCTTACACCTGCGGGGGTGGGGGAGGCTCCAGGCAAGTGTCCGGAGTCGCTGATCCCAGCGGGAATCGTCCCAGTGGCTCAGAAACTCCCATTCATCCCTTCAAACCTCCTGCCTGTGCGGCTGCCTCTGGGCTGATGAGCCCAAGCCCCCCTCAGTGAACTCCCAAGAGGCCAGATCTGCGGGGAGGTCAATGCAGCCTGAGGGGACTCCTAACTTGGGACCCCTGAACCCTGAGACTCAGGCCCCCAGGCCGGCATGCTCCAACGTCGACTTGCTTTGCGCAGAGATGGCGTCCAGATGTGGCCAGGAGGCCCAGAGGGAGGCAGGCTGCCCACTTGCCATCAGCCCTTCGCCAGCCTGCGTCCTGGGCTCTCATGGGCGTCAGGGGGCTGGGGAAGCCCGGGGCCCCGCTGCTGGTGAAATGTCGTCCGGGGAAGCATGGCAGCCACTCACCTGGGCCACTCCCCTTGACCCGTGCCCAGAGCAGGCCCTGGCAACCTCGCCAGCCCCACCCCAACCCTCCCGCCAAGGCCACATCCTGCGGCTCCAGGCCCCAGCCCTCAGGACGCGCCAGGCCTCCGCCAGCGAGGCTGGGCAGCAAGCTCGAGCCTGCAGGATCCTGTTTCAGGGCAGGGGGTCTGAGGGCTGGGGTCTGGGAGCCGGGGCACCTCCAAAGCTTCCCCCTGCCCCCCGCCCGGCTGTGAGTCAGCCCTCGGGAACCACGGCCTCACACCAGCCACTCCAGCTCCTTCCCACGGCCAGACTCAGAACCGCCCTCCCCCCGCCGCCAACAAAACACGCCAACACAGAAAAGAGAGGCCCAGACGACTATATTTCCATGTTCACTTTGGCTCCTGGTCACTCAAGAGGGGAAAAGCTCACAGAAGGTGGCACCAGCCCCCCTCCTCCCCTTCTTCCCCAACCGGCACCAGCAAACACCCTCCTGGATGGGGTCGAGCCCCAGGAGGACCCCAAAGGCATCACAAGGCTGCCTTTTGTCCCTGAGTCCCGACCCTTCCAACCCCTTCCTGCTTGTCCTTAGGCCCCTTCCACGATGGGCCACACGGGAAGATGGGCCAGCAGTGCCCCGCTCTGGACCCCAGGCCAGACCCCAGGAGGAGAAGCCCAGAGAACAGCCTGGCCTGGGGTGGGGGCTCAGTCCAGAAGTCCTGCCTGGGCAGCCAGGCCCCCGAGGCACGGGCTGGGGGTGGGGTGGGGGAGGGGGGTCCCGGCTGCAAGACGACGGGCGGCCAAGCCAGGCTGGGGCTTCCCAGTCAGTCACGTGGCTCCAGACTCGGGGTCAGCCTAGCGGCTGCTGCCCCACACCCCGCCCTCTACTAGACAGACAGACACGCCAAGGCCGGGGAAACCACAGAACAAAACGGCAGCCCGACAGCCCGGCGCCTGCAGAGCTGGGCTGTGAGTGTGAGTCTGAGCGTGAGTGTGTGCGGCAGGGGTGGCCGGGAGGGTGGGGGCGGCCAGCCTCCTCCTGCAGACCCCTTACTCCCCAGCGGGCGGGCAGCTAGAGCCTGGTGGCCTCGGCCAGGCCCACGCGGTTCTGGTCCCGGTCGAACACAGTGTAGTAGCGGCCGATGAAGACGTCCCCCAGGATCCAGAGCGGCCCGCCAGGCGGGGGGATGTCCATGCCCATGAAGCCGCTCAAGCAGATGGTCTTCCCGCCCTGCGACACCTGAGCGGGCCACTGTGGTCAGCATCCGGCCCGCAGCCCCAGGGGCCTCCGCCCCGCCCCGCCCCGGCCCCCGCTGACCTTGAGCGTGTAGTCCTCTGACGACAGCTTGTAGGGTTTGCCGCCCAGCTTCAGGGTGACCTCGGGCAGGGTGGACACCTTCTCACAGGGGATCATGTACTGAGGGAGAGAAAACGGAACAGCTCGGGGGGCACCGAGGGCACCCCGTCCATGCGGCCCACTCACCCCGTCCACGCGGCCCGGCCCGCTCACCTCGCCCTGGATCAACGGCACGGCCCCGATGGCCTTCTGCAGCTCGCGCACCTCGTCCACAGGACCCACGATGAGGGAGGTGCCCGTGTCCACGATGGCCTCGCAGCCCCCCTTGCACAAGGTCAGGCTGCTGCCCACGTCCACCCTGCAGGGAAGGGGGTGTGAGCACGCTAGCCTGGGCCTGGGCTCAGGGCGGGCCTTGGGGGACAGTCCTACCTCCACACCGCAGCCCTGCGGGGACCCTGCCTGCCCCCACTCTGGCTGTGCGCAGCGGCGGCGCGGACTCAAGAGATCAAGAGTGGGTTAACTGCCGGCCTCGAGATCGCAAGCAGAGGGTCAGAGCCCAGGGGCCAGGAGCACAGCTGGGCACCAGGAGGTGGGAACGGACACCCAGGGCCAGGGCCCGAGGGCTGTAGCTACCCAGAGGCCGGCTGAGTGGGCGGCTGGGCAGGGCCCCGCACGCCAGGCTCCCCGCGGGTCCGAGCTCCGGCCTCCCTGCCCAGCACTCACTGTTCCATGTGGACCTGCCAGTACGCCTTGCGGGTCACGTTGAGGTAGGACAGGGGACCCTTGTAGTACTTGGAGTCTGTGCCGCCCAGCATGAGCTCACCCCCGGGCTGTGCGCCGGGGTCCCTGGGGGAAGAGAGGGTGGGAGTCAGCCGCGCTCGCTCCTGGGGCGCGGGCTGCCCACGCCCGCCCTGTGGGTCCAGCCTGACTGCTGACAGGACAGCCACACGCTGGGGCCAAGCCAGGAGGGGGGGCGGCGCTGCAGAGACGTAAAGACCCGGAGGGAGCACAGGAGGGGAGGACTCCCTTCTTGAGGGGCAGGGCTCCGACCCCACACCCGGTGAGGCCTGCAGAGGTGCCCAGCCCGCCAGTGAGCAAGGCCGGGGGCAGGCGAGCGGCCGGGGGTAGTGAATGCTGGGAGCCCAAGGAAGGGGGCCGCAGCTGCCTGAGAAAAACCAACCAGGGAAGGCTTCCGGGGGAGGCACTGGGCAGCACGGGGAGTTGAGCCCGCTCATTCCTGCCCCAGGGCCTTTGTACCTACTGTTCCCAAGGATGCCCTTGCCCTCACCCAACTGCTCCCGCTCCCCCTCACCTCTCAGCTTCCCCACATACAGCCTGCACTGCTGGCCCTGCTCCCGCCTCCAGACTGCTCCAGACTCTGCGCCGGACTCACCTTCCTCCTGGCCGGGCCCCACTCAGAAACACCCGGCCAAGCCCCGTCCGCCTGCCCTCCCCCAGGCTTCACCCCTGAAATCCCGGCAGGGAAACCACACGGCTGGCTTCCATCTGCTCCGCACCTGCTGCCCTGCCCCTCCACCCTCACCCAGGGAGGCCTGAGCCTGGGCCCGAGGGCTCACAGGAAAGACCCCACCCTATTCAGCGGCCTGGGGTCACCTGGCCTCTGGCAGGGGACTCTGCCTCACATGGCTGCTGAACTACCCCTGAGGGTGGCCCCCATGCTGACGGGAGGAGCCGGGCAAGAGGGGAGGCTTCCGGGCAGGCACTCGGCCGGAGTGCCTGGGGCTGGACCCCGAGGGTGAGGAGGGGGCATGCAGACAGTGGCCACCAGCCGTCAGGGGTCACCTACATCCGTCCTTAGCACACCCTCATCGGGACCTGTGGCACTGCCCCGACGGAGACCGGGGGCCTCTTCTCGAGGGCGCAGCACACAGATCACCCACCCTTCCGTGCAGGGCCAAGGCCACTGGGACACTCGGCATAGCTGCCAAGGGGCGGCTGGTGGGGGCCGCTCCCCACCATCAACCCTAGGCCGTGGTTCCCTCTAGCAGCATCTGGCACTGAGGGCCCCACCGGGGTCACCTCCTCTGGGAAGCCCCTCACCTCTGGAGGTCTGGCCACAGTTTGGAGCTTGTGGCTCTGTTCCCTCTGGGCCGTCAGTGACTCTGGGGCCACATCGCCCACCATCAGACTCAGGGAAGCCCGGGCTGATTGACCATGAGCCCTGACCAAGGTCTGGCTCTGCCGGAGGGGGGCCCACTGAGCGAGATCCTGGGCCCACAGCCCGAGCCGCTGACGGGAAGCCCCGGCCCCACAGCCTGTCCAGAGGGCTCCCCACTCGTCTGTAAAGGAGTGACCAGTCCCCTTCCCGGTCAGAGGCTGCAGGTCAGGAGCCGCAGCCCGGTGCCGAGAGGGGAGGTGGGCAGCCCAAGCCCCCAGTGTTGAGCCCCGCAGAGCTGGGAGGAGGGGTGAGGCCCGAGCCCCTCCCCCCGGGGGCCGAGCCCCTCCCACGCCACCTGTTCAGGTAGAAAGAGAAGATGTTCTTCTCCACCAGCTTCTGCTGCATCAGGTTATCAAAGACGGGAAGCACGTTGTTGACCGAGATGCGGGGGTAGGCCATGCCCAGGATGCCGTCGAACTTGGCCGCGATGAAGGTGATGCCCGGCTGCTTGGTGGCTTCCCCGAACGTCTGCCTCTCCACCTTGACGCCAGCCAGGCTCGACAGACCCGACTTACAGGGCACCTGTGGGCCGAGGAGGACGGTCAGCGGGCCATGGGAACCTCGGAACCCAAGCCCTGGGCCCCGCGTGTGTGTGCACCCAAGCCCCAGTCATCACCCGAGACCTCGCACAAAGCCCAGGAGGAAAGGCTGGCGACACCGGGTGGGGACACAGCTGAGTAGAGGGACACAGGGGTCCAAGATCGTCAGGACACCTGCCATCGGAGTTAACAGATAGGTGGGCCAGCCCCACCCAAGCCTGCTCCTGACCTTGGGCTTCTGGATCCCCATGACCCAACTATGACCCAACTCAGCAGACTCAAGGCCACACCACCCCTCCCCCACCACAGGCCAGGCAGCAGCTGACAAACACTGAGCAGGATGTGGGGAGAAACGGGCTGTTTGGGGCCGACACCTGACAGCGGGCACAGGGCAGTGTCCTCGCCAACATCCTCTTTTGGGCCACAGAGATCAGGAGGAGAACCCAGCAGGGCAGGTGGGGCCGGGAAGGGGCCGTGCTGCTGCAGGAGGGGCCGCAGCCACCGTGCCCCATCGCCTTCCTGCTGGGGCTGGGGCTGGGGCTGGGGGGCCAGAGGCCGCGGGGCAGGGGCTGTGCCATGTTCTGCTTTGCTCCTCTGCCCCCAGGACTCTCAGTCCTGACCCTTCTGGTGGCTGCACACCAAGAGGTCTCACAGAGGCGTGGGCAGGTCCATCCAGGGCCTGCCTCCCTGCTTCACCCCAAAGATTCTCTGCGGCAGGCACGGTGCCCGGAGGGACCGCCAGTGTCCTCTACGGGGACCCCCGGCACATCTCTGCCCTCCCCTCCCAGTGGCCAAGGCATCGGAACAGAAGTCAGTCCCTTGCGACCGGCTCCCCCACCCAGCTGTCGGCCGCGACCCAAGGAGGAGCCTCATTTGAATCACTTCTGGGTCCTGGTCCCAGACTCGGCCCACGGCTCTCGCACCCACGCCCTCGTGGCTCCGCTTTCCCTACAGCCCTCCAGGCTGTCACGGTGCACGTAACCCAGAAACGCACAGCACCGGGTCCGCTGCCCGAGCCCCGAGCCAACCCCCCCCCCCCCGCCACGCTCCTGCTCGCGCCTCAGAGGCCCTGCCCTGGGGGGCTGTCACCACGCCGTCGGAGCGCCCCGGGGCCCAGGGGCAGCGTCAGCAGGGACTCACCGACACGGTGTCCTGGCTCAGGTACCCGGAGAGGCTGCCGGAGCCGTAGTGGATGTCGAAGCTGGTGCCGTTCTTCACGTAGGTGCTGGACTTGCCGCTGTTGTACTTGTGGTGGATCCCTGCGCGGCCGAGGCCCGTCAGCCGCCGCCCGGCCCGCCGTGGAGTCCCCCACCAGGCCACCCGCTGGTGTCGGCCAGACCCGTGACCCCAGGCTCGGTGTCGGCCGGCAGTGGTCGGGCCTGCCCTGCCCCATCCTCTGCCGCCACGGTCCCAGCCAGGACGCGAAGCTAGGCTGCCGTGAACGGGTTCCCCTGGAAAGTGGGGTGCCCTGGGGCAGGGCGGCGGGGCCAGGCCCACCCGGTGTGGCCGAGACGCGTCAGTGGCCGACAGGGGCCGAGGCAGGGCCACCGAAGGCCCGGGGCCCGGGGTGGGGGGCTTGCTTCCCTGCCAGGTGGCGGCCGGGCCCCGTCCCCCTGCCCGCACCCCCGCTGCACGAGGCCGCGCGGAGACTCACAGCAGGCGATGTCCAGCAGCTTGCAGTGGATTGAGGGGACCCACAGGTTGGAGGAGCCCGTGTCAAAGACGACGGTGAAGCACTGCGGGGGCGTCCCGATGCCGATCTCTCCGTAGTACTGCGCCTGCGCGGGGCGGGGGCCGTCAGGGCCGTGGGCTCCGCGCCCCTGGTTAGCCTGCGGCCAGACCTCGCGAGGCCCAGGCCAGAGGACGGACACCCGGGCTCCGCTCCCGCCCCTCCGCGGCCCTTGGTCCTCACACCCCTGGGCGCTGTGGGTCGGGGACGACCACCCCATGTAAAAGGTGAGACCAGCAGTCACAGCGGCTCGGCGGACCCAGGGCCCCGGAGGACCCGCCGGGAAGACACCTCTGCCCCAGGCCCCCAGCAGGGGCGACTGCCTCCCCACACCGGGGGGCACATCAGGGCTCGCCTCTGGCACCTCACTCCCACCCTGTCCTTGCCCCACCGGACCAAGCCTGGTGGGCTCCTAGGCAGAGGCATGAGGACAACCAAAGGGAGGAGGTACACCCTGGAGGCCAGAGCGTTGGCTCAGATCCCTCCCTGCTAAGAGACCCTGCCTTCGCACCCAGGGCCTCAGTTTCTTCATCAGTACACGGGGGAGGAGGCAGCCTGTGGGAAGCCCGGGGCCACTGAGCCACGGGCACAGGTGAGCATGAAGGGGGCACATGCCCCTTGGACCCTCAAAGGGAAACCCGGTCACTGGGGCTCTCCCAGGTCAGAGGACGCGGTGGCTTGGAGGAAAACGTGTGCTTGGGGCCCCCTGGGCCCTGCCAGCCTGGGCACCCCTTCTCCAGGGACGGAGGCTGGGCCCTGGGTCACTAAGGGATTCCAGCTCCAGTCCCTGCAGGAGCGTGTCTCCTGCTACTTGGCTCCAGGGACAAGCAGCAGCTGCTGCCTCATGACCTGGAATAAGTGTCCAGATTTGGGGGGCTGGGGGATGACTCAGCAAATCTCCGTGTGTGTGTGTGTGTGTGTGTGTGTGTGTGTCCACACAAGAGCTTGCACTAGGGGATCAGGAACTGGTTGCTCAGGCCCCGAGACAGATGCCCCCCCTCCCAGCCCAGTCACATGCCTGTGAGGCCACAGCTTCCTGGCACGGCGGGTGCTCCGGCCAGACAGGGCAGAGGGCATGGCCACATGTCCCAACCCCAGGTGGACCAGCGTCCGGATAGCAGCGAGGAGCTATGTCCACCATGCGGGGGCGGGCCACGCAGGAAGACGCCACCTGGGCCGCCCCAGAGATGCAGGCGGGGTCCCAGGACCTGACCCCGAGCTGGGACCAGGCTGACCCAGCCCTGGCTCGGTTTGGGGCTTACAGCATGTCCCGACTCCAACCTGTCTGCCCTCGGGGAGCACTGGGTGCGATCAGCACTGGCTGCTGACCAGTGAGGAAGGAGGGTTGGAGGCAGGAGAGGGTCATGGGGAGTGCCAGGCCTTCCAGCAGGACAGGCAGAAACAAAAGAACTCCAGAGCCATTAATTAGGCCTGGACAGGCAGGCCCAGGTGACCGGAGCACAAGGACCCCGCAGCCCCTTGGGGCCTGAGTCTGATTTGGGCTCCTCCACACCCAACTGATGACCACGGGCCCAGCTCGCTTATCTGCAGCCCGTGACCCTGTCCCCCACACCCACAGGCTGGCCTGAAGAACAAGACAGCTCCCGATGCCCTTGTCAGTGGGACGCAGGGGGAGAGGTCACGGAGAAGCCAAGGGCACCCCCACCTCCCTGCACGCCCCGCCCCCAGGGCCAGGACCCTCATGGGGACACAGGTGGGAGTCCCCAAGGGGCAGGGGTAGTGGGAGGAGCACCCAGCAGGGAAGGGCGGGGCTGGGCAGAAGCCCCTCCCCCCACGGAGCAGGTGACTCCTGCAAAACCGCAAGGTGCAGAGGAGAGGGCCTCCAGCCCACTCACTCAGAGCTTTCCCCGAGAGCCAGCTCCGTCCTAACCCGGGCTTGCTGTCCACCCAGCCCACGCCCCGAGAGGACGAGCCCCATACTCACGTCCATGTAGTTCCTGAGCACCTCCGGAACGGGATCCCCCACCACACTGGGCACCCCCTGGGAGTATTTTGAAATGGGGCCTCTGGCGATCAGATCCTCCACGGGGCCCCCCAACTCCGACATGGTCCGGCGCACAGAGGTGAACTTGTACAGCGGGATTCTGTCAAGAGGAGCGACAGGGGCTCATCAGGGCTCGCCTCCTCCTCCCCTCGGACTGCTCCGTACCCTCCCCCATCCCTTGTCCACAGTCTGTGCCTCCTCCGGTCCCTCCCGGGACAGCGGCCCGTGGGGTCCGTTAGGGCATGGGCGCCCATGCGTCACACCTGCCCCATGCCCTCTGAGGGGACCCATTCACCTGCCCTCCGAATCTGCTGCTCTCCACGCAGCCCCCACGAAGAGGTGGTGCCCACTTCCCTGCCCGGCCACCAGGGCAGGCTATGCCTGGTCATCAGATGGGACTTCAATACCACCACCTCTGAGAAGCCCTCCTTGGCCATCCTTCAATGTGACCCTGTTTCCCCCCAGGGCCCTCGCAGTAGTGAATTCATTTCCTGCCGATGCGTCCGCTGTCCCCATCATGGTGCAGACCCCAGGAAGGCAAGGCCTGCCCTGGGGTGGTGGAGGTCTCTGCCTCTGGGTCTGCCTTCCCCTGAGATGCCCACGGCTCCCCCAGTGCCAGCCCCTCCCAGCCTTGGCAGTCTGCCTGGGCAGAGAGAGCACGGGGTTGAGGTCAGATGACCGGTTCTTGTGCATGTGGGTCCCTCCCTGGCCTGGGACCTTGCTCCTGGGTTTCAGCTTGCTCCCAGCTCCGACGGTGCAGGGGACAGGAAAACACCCCCGAGCACACCCCAACCCTTGGACGGCAGGTCTTCCCAGCCCAGGCGATTTGGGAATTCAAGGTCACAGCTGGCCCTTCCTGGCACACCAAGGGCGTGCTTAAGGAAGACAGGCTCTTGCCCAAGACCTAGTAGGCTGTGAGAGTCCACAGTTCTCCCCGGGGGAAGGGGACACGCCCTCCAGTAACCCAGGAAACAGGTGCCATCAGTCCCACAGGGCCGGGAGGCGGTGTGAGGGGCTCTGGTCTGGCTGCGAGGCCCGCACAGCCGCATCCTCCGCTCCCCACAGCCGTCCATTCCCGGCGGGGAGGCCTGTGGGTGGCACCAGGGTAGGCGCAGCCCTACAGGTGCCTCTCCACAAAGACTCCATTTGGGGCTACGTGCCCCCAAGCCACAGCCCATGGTAAAGCCCACGCCGAGTGGCCTTCTGGCAAGGGTGAGTCCCACTCGGCCCCCAGCCAGCTCCCACAGCTCTGTGACCTCACCCACCTGCCCACGGGCAAAAGGCCCATGGCAAAGGTACAGGATGCCTTCCCAGGCACCAAGGCCCCATGGGGAAGGGTGGGTGCAGGGCCAGAAGGGGCTGGCCCTCTGTACCCACCCCCCCTTATCTGGGAAAGCAGGCTGCCTGGCAAGAGTGGGAGGGTGGGCGGTGGCCGTGCTGGTCCTCGGCCTGGCTCGGCCGCATCCAGGCCCGGCGGTGGATGCACTGCCCTGGTACCGGGGACAGGGCCCTGGGCCTGAGGAAGGTGTGGTCCTCACGAGGGCAGGGGCCGGTGCGGAAGGCTGCTGCAGCACGGCCACTCACCCAGACCCTCCCCTTAGGCTTCCTCCCTTGTGTCTCTCCCGCGCCACAGGGTCCCCCGCCCCAGAGCCCCTGGCACGGACCGAGGCAACCACGCCCAGTTCACAGCCGGCAAAGGAGGCGGCCAAGCGGGCGCTGGGGCTGTGCGGGCTGCACGCGGGGGTCCCGGCCTCCGCACGCGGCCGCGAGCGCAGGGACCGCGATGCACCTGTCCTGGGGACGCTCGGTCGGCCCGGGCCCCAGCCGCCCTCGCCCGCGCAGCCGCCGCCCCCCACGGCCGAGCGCACTGCAGCAGGGCAGGAAGGGGCCCGGGGCCGCGGGGGAGGCCCCGCAGCAGGCGGCGCGGGCGCACGGCCGCATTCCGGAGCCGGGGCGCGCGGAGGGCGCCGGGGCGCGCGGGGCCTCACCGGACGAGCGCGGCGGCGGGCGCAGCGAGCAGCCCGAGGACGAGCAGCAGCAGGCTGGGGGGCTGCATGGTGGCGGCGGCGGGGTCGGAGCCGAGCGCCGGGAGGCCGCGCGCTTATAGCCGGGATGACGGCGCACTCGGCCGAGTCAGCTGACCGCGCTGTTTGCACCCGGCGGGTCACGCGGGCCGCGGCCGGCGTGCGCGGGGCGGGGCCGGGGCGGGGCCATCCGGGCCGGCCCCCCGCGGGGCCGCGCACGCCGCTCGAGGGCGCGCACGCAGGGCGGCGAGTTCGCGGAGCGCCGCAGCCCGAGGGGCGCGCGGGCGGGGCGGCGGGGGACCGGGCTTGGGACCCTGGGGACCGGCAGCCGGGCAGCCCCCGAGCCCGCGGCTCCGTCGCCGCCCCGAACCCGCGGGCCGTGCGCCGCGCGAGGCCAGGCCGCGCCGCCCTTCCCAGCCCCGCCCCCTCCACTGCACCTGCTGCGACGCCGGCCTCCGCCCAGGCCTCCTCGTCCACCACCGCCAGCCACTCTTCTTCGACCCGGCGTCCTGCAGACCTCATCCTGTCTCCCAAGTGTTCCTAGGCGTCCCCTTCCAGCTCCCCAGAGCAGCACCCGCCTGACCCTACCCCGGGTCCTCCGTCCTCTGGGGGCCCACGGTCCCCTCCAGGCCCATTTCCAAGGATGCTGGGCGGCGGGATCACATAAGGAACCGGGTCTCTCACCTTGAGCGATTGGGGTCGTCTTCACCAGCCTCGGGAGAATCCCTCCCTGGGGCCCGTGCTCAGTCCTACTGAGGCCGCAGTGACCCTGGGCCCTCCAGGACCTCCCACCTCCCCCAGTCACTAAGGCATGCCAGCTTGCTGTCGGAGGGGAGGGCCCTGTCCACTTCTCCAGGCAGAGGCCGGGCAGGCATGAAAGAGGAAGGGAGTCTGGGCAGGTGACTTTGGAGAGGGTGCATGCTGAGAACGTGCTAGAAAGTGACCCTCGCTGGGAGCAGGCCCCTCTGGGGAGGTGACATTTGAGAAGGTGTGAACAATGAGGACATTTCCTCACCGGACTCGCCTATAGGGCACTTGTTCTCAGGTGGTCCTGCGGGCTGCCCCACTTAAAGGCGGGCAAATGGGTTCTGTGGTCCATGGCGGGACGGACGGGAGTCCCCATCTTTTCTGCGACCACCAAATCAGTCAGGACCCTGACCCCAGCCGTCACCCTCCACCCCGGTCAGCCTGATGGCCACAGATTAAGGACCACGGCCTCGCCCTGCCTCCACACCTGCCTGTTGCCCACGTTTGTACTGGATTCACCTGGTTCGGTTCCAGCTATGAGGACTGGGGCCAGGAGGGAAGCCGGCAAACACCCCTGCCTTCAGAATCTGCCCCCAGGTGTGCAGGCCCCGGAGTGGGACCCTGACTTGGGACATTATCACCTCCCTGCTGGTGGGCCGCTGTCTCAGACGGGGCAGCTGGGCTCCGATGGGCTGGACACCACATGCGCTCAAAGCTGGTCCCAGCTGGTTTCCCTCTGGGTCCCCACTGCCCACAAGACTACATGTGTCGTGATGTTCAGATATAGATGTGAGAAAACAGCCTTGGGGGGGGGGGCATCTGCTTCGTCCACAGGGCACTTACAAAGCCAGCCACAGTGTGGACGGCGAGAGGGCCCAGCGGTGTGACGTGGCAGCCGGTTGTGTCTGGCTGGGGCAGGTGCCAGCCAGGTGGAGACCCTGGGCTTTCCCTGAGCAGGGAAGGGACCGCTGGCGGCCTAAAGCCTGGAGAGACCGAGTGTCCGGCTACTTCACACAGAGGGAGGACATTGTCTCTGTGCTGTTCCCGTGACCCCCCAGCACCCAGAGCGAGGCCTGGCATGGGGTGGGGGGCGCTCCTGGACAGTGACATGTGGAGAGATACACAGGCCCCCTAGACCCAGTCTTGTGCCCACCAAAATCCGTTGGTCCTGAGTGGTGTTCAGGGTTCTTGGCTGACTTCTGTGCTCCTTCCCTCCAAGACTTTCCACGGTGCCCTGATTCCTCACCTCACCAATACCCAGGAGAGGTTTGGGGCGGAAAAGGAGTGGGAGAGGCCGCCCCTGGGCCCTGCAGCTGCTCCCCAGAAGGCAACTCGGGGCTCCCTCCCAGGGGGGCATATCTGGGCCCTACTGGGCCTCCTCCAGCCAGCTCCAGAGAACGCCATGACCCACCTTCCACAGCTGCTCTGGTCTGGGGCCCCTTCTAAATGTGAGGCAAGGCTAGGGAGACGTACTCCCCTGGTGGACCAAAGGCAGTGGGCCCGGCACAGAACTACAGGGCTTAAGGGCATTCCAGTGCCCACTGACCAGGTGCCCTAGGGCAAACCTGGGGGGGGGGAACAGGACTCCCAAGTCCGTTCAGCAGGTGCAGAGTGTCCTAGAAATCTGAACGCAGTGAGGAGCCCAGAGTATGGCTCTGGTGTCTCTGACTCCTGGTGTGTGGGGGCCAGCGTCTAGAGACTGTCCTGCCCAACCCTGGACTCTCTAGCAGGGAGAGCCAAGGCCCCGATGGGTAGGGTAGGCCTGGGTGAGCCGGAGAATGAGAGTGGGTTAGCAGCCACATCCATCTGACCTCCACTCCCACACCTCACGGGTCAGGCCCCCGGGACCCTGTGCACCCATTTGTCTCTCTCCTGTGCAACCGTCCAGCACCATCGCGTGCCAGGCACTGCTCGGGGCACCAAGGAAATGCTGGGGACAGCTCAGGGGACGTGGGGCACGAGGAGGAACACATTGCATGAGAGGAGCTCATGTGAGCTGACGACGCAAGTGATGGGTCAGCAGACTGGGGCAGAGGCCGCTGAGCTCCGCGGAAGGGGTCAGAGGCGGGCCCGCCCGTTGGGGCACTCAGACTTGCAGCCACTGGGAGGCCCCTGGTTTGCCTCTGAGGGGGATGAGCTTAGGGTCCTGAGCGGATGCAGAGGCGGGCCTTGACCAGCATCTCCCTGCCACTGTTCTGAGATTGGGGCGGCTGGTGGGGGAGGGGCGGGAGGGAGGTGGTGCCTGGGTCAGGGCGGTGGGGGAGGAGGCAGGGAGAAGCGTTTCAGGACCCATTTCTGAGGCCAGGCAGTAGGATTCCCCGATGGGCTGGACAAGTGCTGTGTGAGAGAGGGGTCAATGCTGACTTGGGCTCTGGGCAAAATGTCCAGGGGGGTAGCGTGTTCTTGGCAGAGCCAGGAAGGGAGGCGGGAGCAGGGGACCCGGGAGGAGGACTGGGAGCTCTGTTCTGGATGCGTCCAGTTGAGCTCGTGCCCCTTTGGACGTGCACAGGGCGCTGTTGACGGGCAGCAGCTGCGGGAGCTGGAGCCTGAGGTTGGAGGCGGCCGGGGCGAAGTGTAGACACAGACGCGGAAGGCCGCCCGGCCGCTCGAGTCTGAGAGGTGAGGGGATCCAGAGGGAGCAGCAAGGAAGACTGAGCCTGAGCAGCCGGGACAGAAGAGACTGGGCGGGGGGCGGGTGCCTGGCAGCCAGCGGAGGGCTGTCCGAGGGTACTGTGGCCCGCCGTGCCGTGTGCCCCCGTCGCGGAGCAGGCGAGGATGGGACCGCACGCTGGCCCTGGATTCAGCAGTCTGACCTCGAGGAGAGCAGTGTCAGGCTGGGGTGTAGACCCCGTGATGAAGACAGCGTGGTGTTGACCCAGAGAAGACAGGTAGACGTTCAGGACAGGGGAGAGTCGCGCCTGCGGAGAAGGACAATCTTCTCCACGAACGGACGGGTCGGAGGATGTCGAGCCCGTCCTCACACCATACACGGCCGTCCACTCCAGGGGGGTCAGAGACCCGAACGCCAGCGGGGAATCCTCTCGGGGGAAGAAGACGCAGGAGAATGTCTTCTCGATCTTGGAATCATGAATTTAACCAACGAAGATTTGTTTAAGGAGGAAACACAAAAAATGCCAAACCTGCCAAAGACGTCGTCAAGACAACAAGACAGCCCTCACGTAGAAGAACGCCGCGGTGAGGTACACATCTGGTACAGGGCCGATCTCCACAGTACGTGAGGAACTCTCCAAACTCGGTAATAAGAAAACAAACAACCCACTCAAAAATGGGCCAAAGGCCTGAACGGGCACGTGGCCTCAGAAGAATCCAGAGGGTACGTTCGCACACGAGAAGGCGCTCCCGCCATGTAGGAAACGCACCTCAAACTACTCTACGTGCCTCCTAGGAAGGCCACAGTCCAGCCCCGGACAGCACGAAATGCCGGTGAGGACACAGGCCACCGGACATGGCTGTCCACTGCTGCTGGGGACGCGAGATGCTGCAGCGGCTCTGGGAGGCACAGCCCCGAACATCCGCGTCCGCGCGACGAGCCATCACGCTCCATGGCACACACCCAAAGGAGTCGAGGACTGATGTCCACACAGAAACCTGCACGTGGATGTTTCTAGAAGGTGTCCTCGTGATTGCCAGTGCTCGGAAGCAGCCGAGGCCCTTCGGCAAGTGGATGGGTGAACCCTGGTCCGTTCGGCACAGAAAAGGAGTGAGCTAGGAAGGCATGAAACTTCACGGAGGCAACTTACGTGTCTCTCACCATGTGAAGGAAACCCCACACTCTGTGATTTGAACGTGGGGACGTCCTGGAAGAGGCAAACTGTGGAGACAGGAGCGAGACCCCTGGTTGCTGGGAGTTTGGAAGGGAACAGGAGGAGGACAGAACCTCGCGGCCGGGAAACTACGCCGTGCGGGGCTGGAAGGGCGGACGCGGGACTCCCTACACTTGTCAAAACCCACCCAAGCTGCAACGGGGCGTGAGCCCGGCCGCCAGAGTTGGGCCTCGGTGAAGAGGGGAGCAGTGCCGGAGGGTCGGCCTCGACGGCCCCCGGGGAGAGACGTCCACAGCGCGGGAACCGTGCGCGAAGGAAGGATGGGTTTGGGACACGTCTGCCATCAGCCAGTCTTTCCGTAAACGTAAACCCGATTTAGAAATTAAAGTCTCCTAATGGCAAAAGAGGAGCATCAATGTCTCTTGGGGGAAAAGGATCCATTAGACTACACGAAAATTAGCAACTTCTGGTCCTTAAAACATACCCTGTGAAGAGCCAAGCCACCGCGAGAGGAAACAGACCCTCACTGCACCTGTGTGGCGGCCACTAGTGCCTGAGACCCAGGGACCGCAAGCCTAGAAGGCGGGCCACCCAGCAGAGAAGGAAGCGCTCCCCGTGACGACAGGCACGTTGCACCCACACAGAGGAAACCCATGACCCCGTGCTTGTCCTCATGCCCGGCAGCAAAGTGCAGACGCGAGCCCAGGTCTGCACCCTGCACGCCTGCGGGGAAAGCTACGGAGGAGACGCCGGAGAACCCCAGCCGGGGTCGGGACCGCGGGGCACTTGGCCCTTGCCAGCTTGCGGGATGGCACTCGGTACCTGCACCAACTCCCAGTGGCCTGTCCACTAAAGCCGGCCCCGAGTTGTCCTTGGCCAGTGGCATGTTTTCTAGGCCCCCAGCCACCCCGTCAGGGACAGGAACGCACATGCGCACGGTCGACAAGAGCCCCCCACGGGAAAGCTCCCCAAAGCCGGGAGAAGCTTGTCCCCAAGACCCGAGAAGGGATAAAGGATTTGGGACACAAGAGTAGGCTCGCAGCCTTGAGAATGAATGAATGAGCCCCTGGCGCCCCGCCAGGAACCCCGCAAACACGGAGCTGGGCGTCGCGCCCGAGGCCCTTCTCTCTCGCCCACCTCAGTTCAAGGGGGAGGAGGGTGAGGGCTTCTAGCTGGCCCTGCGCTGCCCTGGTCTCCCTGCCCAGGCCTGGGTGTCGCTGGGAGCCTGAGAGCCCGACAGCCCCCAGTGGGAATCTGCCCTCCCTGTCCCTCCCTCTCCTGGCGCTGTGCACCTGCGGCTTCCCGGGTGCCCCAGACGGAGAAGGGGGGTCTGCAGGTCCTGAGCGCGGAGCTCAGAGGGGGACCCAGAGCCGAGGGGGCTCGCCAAAGGGCAGAACCCCCAGGAGAGGATGAGGAAGGAAGTGGTTTCTCGCCAGGCCCTCCCACGGAGCCGCAAGAGAGCAGCTGAGCCGCTGCTGAGTCATGCCTGCCCCCGCTCCTCCTGCCCTGCCCTCCGCCTGGGCCTGAGTCACCCCAACCCTCAGAGGGAAGGTGCGGGTGCAGTGCCCCGGGGCCCCAGCCACAGGCCCAGCCTATTAGCTCTGCCAGGGTGCACAGGAGGCCAGGAGAGGAAACTGGCTTCCGGTCAGAGGACCTGGGACAGTGGTGGGGGTGCCGGGAGCGGCTGGCACAGAGGTGATGGGGGAGGGGTGCCCAGGCACAGGTGGAAGCAGCGGGGGTGGGGGTGCCGGGCCCCGGAAGAAGGACGGGGTGTGCCTGGGCACCGTTAGGGTCCCGATGGCTCAGAAGCCCATTGCAGTAGACCCTCCAGCCCCAGGGTGGAGCCCGAGTCGTGGTCTTCATCATGACGGCCCCAGGAGGTGGGTGGTGGGCTGGCAGCCACATGAGACCCTAGGGGCCCCCAGGGGCCCACGGGTCCGGGACCTTCCTCGGGAGCCCAGTACAGGTCTGGTCGTGCTGACTCTCTGGTCCCCAAGCTTGGCTGGGGACCCCTCTCTTTATTCTTTCTCAAAAGCCGCCGAACCAGAGGGCACCAGACACTGCGCTACACACGGGCTGAGCAGGACAGCCGCGGACCTGCCTTCCTGGGGCAGCTAGACCCAAACCAAGTCCTCAACCAACAGAGGGCCTAGTTACGGACAAGGGCATGGGCTGCGTGACCGTTGGGGACACTGCTCCAGGGTGAGGGGGCAGGCACTGGTTGATGGACAGGAGCCACCCCAGGAACAGCAGTGGGCTGGGGGTTGGAGGCTGGGGAAGGTAGGAAAGGCTTTTAGGTTGGGGACAGCATGTGCAAAGACCCCATATGGGACCGAGCCCAGCAAGCTCCAAAGATGGAGAGAAGCCCCCTGTGGCTGGGGGAGGCAGGGAGGATGCGTGAGGTAGGGCCAGAGGGATGACAGGGACCCGGTCAGCTGGTGTGCCCGAGGAGGCGCGTGCTGTGGCCAGGCCCCGGGAGCACACGGCTGGCCCAGCTCCGACTCGCCGGGGAGACGAGCTGCATCCCCACGGAAGGATGGGGGTCTGCAGGTGTTGAACTCCCCCTGGTGACCCAGGTCCTGGACGGGCCTTGTGGCAGGGGGTGGGGGTGTGTGCTGGGGTACAGGGACACGGGGGGCCGTGTGTGGGTGACCCGAGATGTTCAAGTGGGTGTCTGGGTTTGGGGTTCCATACGGTGGAGCTGCCTGGGGCTCATTTAGGGCTTTGCCTGTCGGCACGGAGATGAGGCAGCCCGCCCTTGGGACCTGCCGGCCAGGGAGGCTGTCCGCGTCCTGCGCTCTCTGAGCTCCACTTGGCGACAAGCTGGGGTGTGAATCTGGGAGCGTGAGGATGGAGACCGTTCTGCCCTTTGCAGACCTGCCACCCCAGAAGGATACCAGAGGGCGGATGTGCAGGGCAGTCCGGAGAGCCTCTGTTGGCACAGGCAGAGGAGATAGGAGCCCTGCTCTCGATGGGGCAGTGCAAGGGGTGACTCGTATCAACTTGGCCGGGTCACGGTGCCCAGAGCTTTGGTCCACAACATTTCACATGTTCCCCTGAAGGTATTTTTGGGAGGTGATTCACGTTTCCAGTCAGACATTTGGTAAAGCAGATCACCCTCCACGATATGGGTGGGCCGCATCCAATCAGTTGAAGGCCCTCAGAACCCAGGATGAGCACCCCCGTCCCAGGAGGAGGGAATTCTGGCTGCAGATGACCTTGGTCTGGAGCAGCAGTGTGGGCTCTTCCCTGGGTTCCAGCCTGCAGGCCACAGACTCAGCCCTGTGACGGTGAGAGAAACACGTCCTCTTGGTTTTGTTTCTCTGGAGAGCGGGGTTCAGGCGAGCCTTCCTGGGGACGGTGCCCCTGAGATGAGTAGCGAGCCAGGCTGGGGGCGGTGACCGGGCTGTGTATGCAGGGGGAGCCCCCCCACCTGCAGGGGCGGAGGTGACAGGAAGTCTGGTGCACAGTCTCCGGGCAAGGGCCATCAAGAGCAGCAGGTGATGTGGAAGGAGGCGGCGATCAGCTGGCGTTACGGCAGCGGCTGGGGCGCGCTTGGGGGGCCGGTCGGGGTCCTCAGTCAACTGCTAGGAGGTGAGGAAGAGGAGGAGGACAGGGTTCACTGTTTCCCCATCTGGCCCTCCTGAAAATAAGGAAGTCAGCCTGGTTGCGGCATGAGTCACCGGAGAAACAGAGCTGCCCATAGTGGCCCGTGGCCTGCAGCATGGTACCACGGCATGCGTGACTTCCGACAGCGCCGAGTGTTCTCTCCCAGCTCCCGAGGCCCTAGAATCCGAAGCCAGCCTCGCTGGGTTGACACGGAGGGGAGGTGTGGCAGGGCTACTTCCTGCGAATGCGGGGGTTGGGGGAGGGGGCCGCATTCCTTGGCTCTGCCTCCACCCTCCCCGCAGGGAGCCTCGCCAGGAGCCTCGCAGGTTCCCTGTGCCGTGACCCTCCCACCGTCCCCTGAGAAGCACCCGCCCAGGTGATGCAAGATAGTCCTGGTCTCAAGGTCATCGACCCCTTTGCCCTGTAAGGTCCTGCGTGCACAGGCTCGGGGGACTGGGACGGAGATGACTTGGGGGGGCCTTATTCCCTCCACATACGGACACCTGTCAAAATGGGGAACCCCACGGTGCAAGTGGCTCAGTTTGGGGCCCAGAGAGTGACGCTGCTGGTGGGCTGGACCTGCGGGGAATGGCGTCCCTGAGGTACCTGGGCGTGAGGGCCAAGGTCAGAGCTTGGGCAGGGGAGGGACAGTGGTGGGGGTAGGCTGACGGGGGCAGGCGCTGGTAGGGGCACAGGCGTGAAAGGTGCAGGTAAGAGGAGGGACAGAGCCTGAATCCTGGAGCGCCGGCGCCTGAGCGGTCCAGGACGGACCCCGGGGGCAGGAGGATGGACACCAGAGGGAGGCCGAGCTGCGGGGTGGGGCTGGCTCGGGTGGGGGCTGGACTTGGGGGTGTGGAGCAGGGCTGTGAGAAGGTGGGCCGCGGGGCTGGGCGGGGTGGGGTGGGTGGCTTGCTTGTGGGTGCGGGCTTTGCGAGTGTCAGGAAGAACCTGGCAATGCCTGTGGCTTCCCCTAAGTATCCTTGGCCTCTAAGTGTCCCACAGAACAAAGGTGCGACTTGTGCCCCGGCAGCTGGAGGCTGATGCCCTGGGGGCAGGGGGGCACTGCCCAAACACGGCAGCCGGCCCCACCCCACGGGACCAGAACCTACTTCCGGCAGTTGGCTGCCGCTGACCTCTCTCCGGAGGAGGTCGTGCTGGGCCAGCTGTCCGGTCGGGGGGTGGCCCTCCAGAGATGTCCTTGCAGCAGAGCACCGGGGGGTGTCCACAGGGGACCACCTGCTGGTGGGTGCACAGGTGGGTGGGGGCCGGAGCCCAGCTCGCTTCCACGGCCGGGAGAACCTGCTCTGCCCCCGCCTGACCGGGAAACAGGCGGGATCACCGCAGCAGCCCTCCACCCTCTGCCCACGGCCAGCAGGGCCGCCCGCCTCGTTCCCAGGGCTGGCTGTCAACTCCTGCCCGCTCCGGGGGACGCCGGCTCCCCTGCGGCACCCAGCCCTTCCCAGGCAGCCGGACAGACGGGTCTGGGGCTGCAGCGCCCCATCCCTGGGGAGCAGTGACTCAGAAGGGCAGGGAGGGTGGGCGGGGGCAGGTGGCTCCCGTGTCCCGTGAACAATGGCCCAATTCTTCCTCCGTGAACCCCCAGCCGGGACGGGGGCACAATGTTCTGGAGACTGGCCCAGAAAGTCCGTGAGCTGCGGGGCCGAGAGGATGGGCCCCTGCCACCATGGTCAGTGCTGGAGGGACGGGGACACGAACCCCCACCCTGCAGGGGACCCAGGGCTGTCCCACACACTTCCCACTATGGCTGCAGGGACACACGCGTTCCCACCCCCCACCCCCCTCTGGCAAGAGCTCGGGCAGACCCTCTGCTTCGCTAAGCCTTGGCCTCTCATCTGGGAAATGGGACCGTGACACAGACCGCCCCCAGCGCCAGGCGCGGCCCACCCCCCGTGTCCGAACGAGGACGGGGTCCCCCCTTCCCGCCCCACTCTGTGCTTTCTAGCTAATGAAGCTCCTCATTCTGGCTCCTCCCGGAACACGGGCAGAGACCCCCGGGGAAGAGTGCCCTGATGGGAACCGCAATGTGCCCTCCAGCACAAGGACGGCCGAGTCAGCGGGACGCCCGTGCGACTGCCCCCGAGGCGGTGACCGCCCTCGACTGCCCACCTGCACAGACCCCCAGCTTCATCATTATATATATATAATTCACATTACATAGATATAATACATAATATTATAATATGATAGAATATTAATATGTAATATAATATAGTATAGAATATAATATAATCTATATAATCACCCCACGTTCTCCTCACGTGAAACTGCCGGTGTTTTCAGTGCTCTGGAGGGTTTGAGGGGCCGGTCCGCGGTCCTCCCAGGAGGGGCCTCGCGGGAATGGAGCCCTGTCTTGTGTCGCCGCCGCTCGTCTGTTTGCCTCTGGGTTCTGTGAGGGGCGAGCCGCTGACCCACGCACTTTGGAGGGCCTGGAGCCGGGGGCCTCTGCAGCCCGCATCCCGGCTTCTCGTCCGCGCTGGCCGCAGGCTGAAGGGAGGACCCAGAGCGGGAGAGAAGTGTGGGGACCGCACTCGGGGGCTCAGAGGCCCGGGAGGTTGGCATCCAGGGAAGGGCAGCGGGGGCAGAAGGGGTTTTGCTGGTGAGAGCAGGCCCCGGAGGGGGCACACCTGGTCGGGGGCGCCGCGAGGGCAGGCAGGTGAATTCTGTGCGGCTCCTGCTGGCTGGGCTGGGGGGGAGGGTGCCCCGAGGGAGGGAGGGGGCTGCCTACCTGGAGGCTGGGGGGGCGGGTCACGTGGCACTGCGAGGTGCCTGGAGGGCCGAAGTCAGGGGCTGAGTCAGTTTACGGGCGACGCCGGCAGGAAGCAGACCCCCTCTCCCCGCCCCTGCCCACCACTCACCGGTCTGCCCTGAGGTTCCCAGGACAGCGGCCCTCCCTGGGGTGCTCTCAGAGGAGACTCAGGCCCTGGACAGAGGCCTCCGGGGGTCCCCGGGGAGCACCTGCTCCTCCTCCCTCTGGCTGGGCTGTAGGGATCCGCCACAGTAGTGCCCTCCGGAAGACCTGGGGCCCAAGAATCTCCGCAGGGGCGGCCACAAAGGGGAGAGGGCCTGCGGCGTCCACGCGGGGGCTGGGGACACGCCCTCCCTGCGCGATGGCCTGGGCTGGGGCAGGGGCGAGAGGGATAAACGTCCGAGTCGGGAGGGGACTGCGACTTCAGGGACCACGGAGGGAGGGCACAGGGCTCCGGCTGGGGAGAAGGTGAGCCTCCTGACCACTGGGGACAAGCGTCCTGGCCGAGGGACATGGCAGCAAGCGGGAAGGCCCACAGTGTTGGAGGGGGCAGAGGCCCCCCACCATGGAGCCTGGGGGCCGCCCTGAGGTGCTGGAGCTGCTCCTGGGGCGGCAGGGGTGGCGCCAACCCCAGGGAGGGTGGCGAGGAGGGGACAGAGGAGGGGCAGTGGCAACGGCTCGCTGTGGTCCCTGGAAGGACGCAGCCCACAGGGATGTGAGCACGAGGCCGGGGACATGGGAGACGTGTCCCCAGTGAGAGCCCTACAGGGGAAGAGCGAGTCAGAGAGAAGGAGGCAGGTCACCGGGGTGATTGCGGGGTCCCTGGGTGCCTGGCACGGGGCCGCTGGAAAGGCCCTGGGCCCTGCTGACCCTGAGCTCGTGATGAGAGGCCTTCGTGCCGTCGGCTCAGCCGGCAACTTCCTTCCCTTGCGGGAGACTAGTCTGGGCCCCAGGGCCCCCTCTGCCCTGCCCGATCCATGGCCGTGTGGCACCGCCTGGGGGAGGCAGCCCGTGCCCTGACCCCAGGGGCCTGTGCCTTTCTGCCGGACAGAGGCTCCCGAGGGCCCTTCAAACAGGCCTTGGCCCATGAGCCCTGCGGCTCCCATCTGGGCCTGCAGTTCCCCCGACAGCCCACGGCCTCCTGGGTGGCCCCGCCTGTCCTCCCCCTGCTGGGCCCTCGGACATCTGCCCACCCGGCCCCCACCACCAAAGGTCTCAGGACCTGCACCACAGCAGGCAGAGTCCAGCCCTGTACCCCTGGGGGGCAGAGCAAGAGCGCTGCCTCGCCCCGTCCCTGAGCCTCCGTCCGTGCAGCCTGCTCTGCCCCTTCCTGCTGCCTAGTCCCTGTGTCCTTGTGCTGGGCTGACGAGTTCTCCCGACCCCCACTGAGAGCTGCTCACGTCTGGAAGGGTCGGGTATGTGGGTCAGCGGCGCTGGGCGCCAGGGAGCCCAGCCATTGGGTCCAGCGTGATTCTGGGTGTGTCTGTGCAGGTGTTTCTGGATGAGAGTCACGTGTGGTGGGTGGACTGAGGGAAGCAGATGTGCTGGCCAGAGCGTGGGTGGGCCTTGTCCAATCAGTTGAAGGGTGACTAGGTCAAAAGGCGACTGTCCCCTGAGTAAGAGGGAACTCCTGCCTGATGGCTTTTCCCAGCCTTCGGACCGGAACTGCAACGCTGGCTCTCCTGGGGCACCGGCTCCGTGACTTGGAGTTCTCGGGACTTGGCAGCCTCTGGAATCATGGGACCCAATTCCTTGTAAGATGGTGGATGGATAGATGGACAGATAGACGGGGAGACAGACATCCTGTTGGTGGTCTCCCTGGAGAACCCTGACTGGCACAGCGCACCAATCCCCAGAACGAGAGCACGTGGCCCCTGGGGCGGAGGAACTTGGCAGGGGAGCCCGAGTGAGGACCGTCCCGGACGGCTTCAGAGGGTCCTCGCCGCAGTCCCTAAGGGTCCTGACGAGAGGGAGGCAGGAAGGCCAGAGACAGGGAGAGTCGGAGGACACTGGCCGCTGCCCTGTGTTTGGGGGACAGGGCCACGTG
Organism: Mustela erminea; assembly: GCF_009829155.1. NCBI lineage: Eukaryota > Metazoa > Chordata > Mammalia > Carnivora > Mustelidae > Mustela > Mustela erminea. The sequence continues at coordinate 112,722,888 of NC_045622.1, read as the reverse complement.
GCACCGAGTACGGCGCCCCCAGAAGCTGGCCAAGGCTGGGAACGGGCTGTGGCCCGAGCCTGCAGGCGAGCCAGCCCTGGGGCCACCCATTTCAGTCCAGTGAGACCCACGTTGGATTCCCCGCCCCCAGACTGTCCGGGGTGGCTGGAGTGGTGTTGAGCCTGGACGCCGGCCGAGGGAAGAGGACACAGTCCTGCTTGAGGTGACGCCTGCCAGCCGGCCCAGGGTTCCCCGTTTCCACAGTGACCGTCCTCTCTTCCGCGGGGCAGCCAGGGTGGCTGGTCGGGCTCCTCGTCCCTCTGGCGTGCTAACCCCTGACTCGCCACGGAGAGACGATGGTGCCCACACGCCCTTGCACAACAGCCAATCCCGTCGTCCCCAGAGAGCGGCCCACTGGACGGGGCGGACACCCAGGCAAGGACGGGTCAGGCAGCCCCTCGGCAGCAGAGTCGGGGGTCTTGCCCGGGGAGCCTGCCGCCGAGCCTGAGCCCCACGACCCCGAGGGGGCCCACGGAGAGAAGCCTGCCCTCCAGTGTCCCCCCAGCCCCCCGACACTGCCAGGCCCCTGCCACACGTCCTGCTGACCTTGCTCGGTCACCAGGCGCAGCCTCGGGGGAGACACGGGGGGGGCCTCTGGGGTGGGTGCCAGGAGCACCCAGTCCCCGCCAGCGGCAGGTGGGCCCAGGCAGGGGGGTGTGACAGCAGCCCGCTCCGCCCTCCTCCTGCCTTCCCCTCCCCCGCAGGCCAGTAACGAAGGGCGAGGCGCTGTGGCCTCCGCCTTGTGAAGCCCCCCCAGCATCGACCTGCCCCCGCCTCCTCCGGAACCCGCCTCTGCTGTATCCGTGAACCCTCTTCCTGCGGCGGGCGAACAGCTCTCGGACCCTCGTGTAGAAGGTCTGTGCCCGCGTTAGCTCAGAGCCACGTCTGCAAACGCCACGCGTGGGGCTCACACGACAGATGCTCAGTGTCCCTCTGCGCCCCCCGCACTGTCCTGGAGGTGGACGCCCGGGATGCAGTTGTGGGCAGGGCAGGGTCCCCCCGAGGACTCTCTCCTCATGTGCAGACGAGCCTGCTCCCCCTGTGTCCTCACGGGGTCGCCCCTCTCTTCCTGGGTCCTGAGCCTCTCTTCCCGTAAGGACCCCGGTCACACGAACAGAGCCACCGCAGGGACCCCGCGTCCTCTTAAACACTATAAAGACACCATCTCCACGTGTGGTCATGCTCTGAAGTACTGGGGGCCAGGACTCCAACACACGAACTTGGGGGACACAATCCAGCCGCCCCGGCACCCCCTGCTCCCCACCTCCTCGCGTACTTCCCGCGGCACCTGCCCCTCCGTACCCCCACTGCGCGGTGCAGAGCCGCAGCCTTCTCCAGTCACACCCAGGGTCCCCAGCTTCCGAGCCCTCTGCGGCCCAGCCCAGGCTGCCAGTCCCCTGTTCTCTGCACCCTGGAGCCCCCAGAGTCCTGTGCTGCCTGTAGCAGAGGCACTGGGGGGCTTGTCAGAGGCCATTCCCCACCCCTGAACACTTGCCCATTGTCCCCAGCACTCCTGGACGCAGGACCGGGTCTGTGGGGATCCCCCCCGGCCCCCACACCCCATACCCTTGCTGAGCTCGCCTGCAGACAGTTCCCCGAGCGGCCCTGCAGGCACCGGCGCTGGCACTGGCTTGCCATCTGTGCCCTCTGTTCTTCTGTCCTGAGGTCCTGCCCCCCGCCCGTGCAGAGAAGCCCCCCAGCCCCCGACACCGTCTTCAGGGCCCCTGCTGGGGAGCGGTCACGTGCTGCTGCCTCCGAGTTCCCATTGTCCCTAACTTCATCAGGGGCAGCTTGCTGTGGCCGCCGTGACTTGTGACCATGCATTCAGGGCCTCGGAACACAAACATGTCACTGCACAATCCCGGGGTCAGAAACCTGGCCAGGTCTCACTGGGCCAAACTCCGGGGGGTCACTGGACCGGGCTCCCTTGGGAGGCTCCAGGGACACCCCAGCTCCTTGTCCCTTTTGGCTGCCTGAGGTCCCGCATTCCATGGCTCATGGCCCTCTCTGTCTTCAGGGCCAGCCACGGCAGCCAGTCCTGGTCCCGTGGCGTCCCTCCCGCCCTCTGCGAAGGCACAGGCCCCACTCCCCCCCACCCCCGAGCACCCTGTGGTCACAGGGCTCTGCGGGGTAAGCCAGGGTCATCTCCGCGCAGCAGGGCCGGCTGTCCAGCCACCATATTTCCACCCGCAGCCTCGTGTCCCCTCTCGGGGAAGCAGAACCTGGATGCGGTTCCGAGGGTGGGCGCGTGCCCGTCTTCGGGGACACTATTCTGCCCACCACAATCGCTGTCATGTAGCTTTCCCTGATGACGAGTGTCCCAGCACACGCGTGCACCACACCTGACCGTCCATTTCGTCACGGACACGTGTGTGGGCGGCCAGGCTTTGTGTGCGCGTGTGCTTGTGACTGCCCTGCGTGGCCACCTGGGACCGCTGGGTCCTATGGGAGGCGGGGGGTTTGTGAAGACGCGTCCAGACCGTGTCTGCAGGATGCGTGGGCCCCGCGCTGCCCCGTGCCCTCCCCGAGGGCCTGGTTCCCGTGTGAGCTGCTCTACAGGACTCGCATGGCCTCTCGCTGCGGGTTTCTTCTGCGTTTCCTGAACGATTTATGAACGTGGGTGTCTTCTGCGCTCCTCGGCCGCTGGAGAATCTCCATGGAGTGGAGTGTGCCTTCAAGCCTTTCCCCCGGTTCTTTATCGGGGCGTGTTTGTCCTGTCACTGGGCGGGGAAAGCTCTTTCCGTATTCTAGCTACACATCCTTCATTTTTTTGCAAAAACTCTGTGTTTTGCAAATATCTTCTCCCTGCTAGTGGTATGTGTCTGCGATCTTTTGACAGTGTCTTTCGAAGAGAAGTTCAAAAAAAAAAAAACCAAACAAACATTTTTGAGGATGTCAAGTGTATGATTTTCTCTGCCGTCTTTCCGAGTGCTGTTCGGTAAGTCTCTGCCAGACTCAAGGCCAGCGAGGTTTTCATCGGCGCTTCCTTCCGGAAGCTTCGCAGTGCGGCCCCTGCCCCGAGATCTCTCCTCCCTTTGAATGAAGCCTTGTCGGCCGCGGGAGGTAAGGGTTGCGTCCCGACACCTTCTGTTCACAAGGTAGTGGTTGCCCCGTGGATTGGCTGTGGCAGCGTGGCCCAACACCGGCCGGCCCGCGTGGGCGGGTCCGGCTCTGGACGCTGTTCTGACACCACGGTCCGGCTCGGAGGGCGCTGGGACACGAGGCTCCGCGGCGTGTGTCGGAGGGCTTCCTCTTCTTCATCCTGGGGTGTCGTGTGAAGTCGGAGTCCGCTTGTCACCTGCCGCAGAAGCCCCCCAGTTCTCCCGGTTCTGGTGCGGATCGGGACTGACCGTGAGTCCCGCGGGGCCCTCCTGGCCCTGACCTCGGGGAATTGGGAGGCTTCGCTCCCCTTGGCCAGCCTTACGGTTCTCAGAGAACACGTCTCAGACGGCGTCTCGCAAACGTGCCTGCCGGCGTGTTCTATTGTTCATTCTTCCGTCAAAGGCGTTTTGGGAAACCTCGGTCTCCGGACGCGTGTGGTAGGGTCAGAAATACAGGTGAAGTGTGCGGGCGACCTCCTGCGCTACCACCTGCGAGACTCGTGCGCCGGCTCCTGCCCCGCGGACATCTTGCAGGGTCTCAGCCAAGACGCGCGTCTTCCTCAGTAAGGGAGGCGGCATTTACTTCCCTTCGTTCGGGCGAAGCCTCCGGTGCCCTGTGGGAAAGCAGGGGTGGGGCCAGGCGCCCGCTGGCTCTCCACTCCCTCCCCCTGTGCTCAGGACAACATCAGCGGGGGTTTTTCCTACACTCCTGTCATCAGGGTGTGGGACTTCCCTGTTATGCGCTGTCTTCTGGGAACGAGGAATTGAGGGCAAGTCTTTCTAAAATGCTTTTTCTGGGGGTGCCTGGGTAGCTCAGTGGGTTAAGCCTCTGCCTTCGGCTCAGGTCATGGTCTCAGGGTCCTGGGATCAAGCCCCGCATCGGGCTCTCTGCTCAGCAGGGACCCTGCTTCCTCCTCTCTCTCTGCCTGCCTCTCTGCCTACTTGTGATCTCTGTCTGCCAAATAAATAAATAAAATCTTTAAAACAAATAAATAAAATAAAATGCGCTTTTGGAGCTGATCACATGCTTTTTCTTCTTTCAGTCTGTTTGTTAATATGATGAGCTAAATTCACTAATTTTCAAACGTTAAAATAACCTGCCATTCCCGGGAGAAGCCCCACTTGGCCACGTATTATCCGTTTTATGCATTTTGGGATTTGATTTGCTAAATGTTTGTTAAGAATTTTTGCATTTCTCTTTGTGGTGTTTCTTATCTGTGCCCGGTTATGGGATTGGAGCGTTGCTGGCCTCAGAGAATGAGCAGAAAATGCTTCGTCTTCTCCAAACCCCCGTACACGAAGACGTCGCTCCTGGACGCCGTGAGGCTTTTCTCAGCAGCAATCTCCATTTCCGCCGCTGGCTGGAGGTTGGTGGGCCTCCTCGGGCGGGCTGCGGGGTCTGTCGTCTCGGCAGGAAGGCGGCCACCACCGTCCCTCCTCTGCGCTGCTTTAGCCGCGTCTGCAGTGCAGGCCACTGTCCTGCTCCCGACGCAGATGGCCGGGGTCCTGCCCCCACTGTTTTCGGATCAGTCGGACGCTCTGGAATTGGATTAGTTTGTTTGATTTCTAAAAAAATGGCGTTGGCTTCACAGATTTTCTGTTCCGTACACTTCTGCTCTCGTGATGCTTACTCCCTTTCTTCTGCCGACCATACGTTTCTTTTTTCTTTTTTTCTGGTTTCTTCAAGTGGAGGCTGTGGTCATTGATTTGGGACCTCTCTTCTCACGGGACGTAGCCAAATCCGATGAATTTTTTAAAAAACAATTTATTTTTCGAAGTCCGGTGCAGTTAGCAAACGGTGTTTATTAGCCTCGGGTGTGCGACCTGGCGATCTGCTCATTCCTGCGTACCTTCTCCGCGCCGGTCACACCCTCATTTCTGCCCCCATCCCCTCCGGTCTCTGGTTTCTTTGCTCGTTTTGTTTCTAGATTCTTAGATAAGGGTGAGATCACCGGTAGTTCCTCTCTCTGACTTAGTTCCCCCAGTGCTACACCCTCTAGGTCCGGCCACAAGGTTATTTTCAGGCATTTCCCTGTTGTGTTTCCATTTTCACTCTTTTCGAAACACTCTCATTTTCCTTCTGAGTTCTCTGACGCACGTCGCTTAATTTCTATATTGTTTTCGTTTTCTGTTGCTGCATGAGCAAGTACACATGTGGCGGTTTCCAGCAACACCCCCTGCTCGTCACCGGTGCCAGGGGCCAGGACCCGGCCGGGCGGTGCTGAAACCAGGGGACTGGCGGCCGGCCCCCTGTCTGGAGCCCAGGGTCCTCTTGGCTCATGCCTGTGGCTGGCTGAACTCAGGCCCCTACAGTTGGAGGACTGACGTCTGAGCGTCCCAGCCCACGGCCAGCGAGGCGTCACTCTTAGGTCCCCTCAGCCCCTCTCAGGCCTGCGGTCCTCCTCGCTGTGGTGACCGAGCTCCTCTCTCTCCTGCTTCAGATCTCTGACTGGGACGCTCTGATGAGGTCCGGCCCCACCCCTGAAAAATCTCCCTATCTTGAAGTCAGCGGAACAGTAACCTTCATGGCAGACGCCGAGCTCCCTTCGTCCTGTTGATGTGAAACAAGGCCAGGCGTCTGTCTGGGAATTCGGCTCACAGCGCACGGATTTGGGGATTTTCCACCTACTGTTCTCTTTGACGTTCGGAATTCAGTTCTGTGGTGGCCTTGCTCTGTATGATTTGAATCCTTTTAAAAGTACTAAGAACAGTTTCATGGCCCCAAATATGGTTTCCCTCGGTAAATGCTTCATGTGTAGTTGAAAAGAATGTGAATTCTGCTGTTTTCAGGGTCGTTGATTGGATTGGCGGCGCTATTGGACTCTCCACAGCTTTCCTGGCTTTCTACTTACTTCTCTCCATGTCCGACAGAGAGTTGCTGAAATCCTCCCAGAATTGTGGATTTGGGGGCACCTGGGTGGCTCAGTAGGTCAAGTGATGGCCTTTGGCTCAGGTCATGATCCTGGGGTCCTGGGATTAAGCCTCGGGTCAGGCTCGTTGGGGAGTTTGCTCCCCGCCCCGGCCCTCTCCCCTGCTTGTGCACAAGGGTGCGCTGGCTTTTGAATAAGTAAATAAAATCTTAAGAAAAGTAATTGTGGAGTTGTCTATTTCTCCTTCCAGTGACAACAATTTTTCTGTGTTGTAAAGCACTCTCATCAGGTGTGCTAACCCAGTTGTTCCATTCTCTTGATGAACTGACCCACTCATCATTATGAAATGACCTTTTCATGCCTGGGAGTCTACTTTGCTCAAAATGTACTTTGTCTGAAGTTTTGTTTTTTAATTTTTTAAAAGATTTTATTTGAAAGAGAGAGAGCGAGAGAGAGCATGAGCAAGGGGGAAAGAGAAGGAGGGAGAAGCTCAGGCTCCCCGCGCTGAGCAGGGAGCCCCACGAGGGGCCTGATCTTGTGGCCTTGAGATCGTGACCTGAGCTGAACCCAAGAGTTAGATGCTTAACCGACGAAGCCACCCAGACGCCCCTGCCTGAAGTTAATGTGAGCAGCTTTTTTCTTTTGATGAGTGTTACCACAGTATATCTATTCCTATCCATTTACTTTTAACCTATTCATGTCTTCAGTTTTAAGCAACTTTATTAAATGTAGCGAATATCTGAGACTTGCTTTCTTAAAAAAAAAAAAATCCAATCGGACAATTTCTGCCTTTTTAATTGGGATTTTAGATCATTTACATTTAATGTGATTATTGATAAGGTTGGATTTAAGTCCATTGTCTTGCTCTTGGTTTTCCCTTTGCCCCATAGGTTCTTGTTTCTTTTATTTTCTCTCCTTTTTCTTCTTCCAATTGAGCATTTTAATGATTCCACTCTTCCTTTGACGGTTTGTTAGCTGTAACTCTTTGTTTTGTTATTTTGCTCATCAGCTCAGGACTTACACTGTGGCTTTTTAACTTAGCACTCTACACCTCCAAGCAATAGTACGCTACTTCATGCATGGTGTGCAGAGCTCATAACAGCTCATTCTACTCACCTTGCCTTCCTGGCCTCAGTTCTAGGGTCGTCGTACATCTTACTTAGATCACATTATAAACCTCACAACACACTATTGTAATTTTCACTTTTTTAAAAAAGATTTTATTTATTTATTTGACAGACAGAGATCACAAGTAGGCAGAGAGGCAGGTGGGTGGTGGGGAGAAGCGGGCTCCCTGCTCAGCAGAGAGCCCGATGCGGGGCTTGATCCCAGGACCCTGAGATCATGACCTGAGCCGAAGGCAGAGGCTTAACCCACTGAGCCATGCAGGTGCCCTCATAATTTTTTATTTTGAACAGCAAATCATCTTTTAAAGACATTTTTCTTTTCTTTTTAATTTTTTTTTAATTTTACTTATTTGAGAGAGAAAGAGAGACCACAAGCAGGGGGAGCCGCAGAGGGAGAGGGAGAAGCAGACTCTCCCCTGAGCAAGGAGCCCGATGTGGGGCTCAGTCCCAGGAGCCTGAGATCGTGACCTGACCTGAAGGCAGAGGCTTAACCCACTGAGCCACCCAGGGGCCCCACCTACTCATTTTATATTTTAGTTTATTTTCTTTTTGGGTGTCACAGGGCTAGCTCACTAACCTGCCGGTATTCTCGTTTGCTGTTACTTTTGTCTCAGACTAAAATGTCCTTTCCTCCACCTCCAAAGAGAGGTCTTTGGGTCTTTTCGTGTCTTTCCTGTCACTTCCACATGTTTATGTTTTCCTTTATGTTCCGGAACCGATTGAGCTCAAGCACGGGAAGTGTGGGAATAGCCCGGGTACAAATTCTTTCACTTTGCCATCGACGTCTGTTTCTAGAGATTGATTTTTTCTCCTGATATCCTCCTGCTTGTTTGCATTCTGGTAGTTCTTGATTTGATGCCAGGTCTTGTGAGTTTTAGATGTTGGGTGCTGGGTCGTCCTGCGTTCTCACAAACAGTCATGAGCTTTCTTCTGGGATACCATTGTGTTCGGTCCTCTTGGATCCCAGTCAAAAGCCTTGTTAGACAGAACCAGAGTGGCCTTAGTTTAGGGCTAATTCTTCTCTGCCATTGAGGCGGGACCTTTCTGGATGCTCCATGCAGGTTCCTGCTGACCAGGGTGTTGACCCCGCTGCTCTGGCCGGGGAGGCACTAGCCGTTCCCCGCGCCGTGTGAGCGCCGAGGACGGTGCTTCCCTCGTTGCTGTGTGGTTTCCCCAAGTACCGCAACAATCGCCACTGAGAACTTGGTCGCCCTCCTTCCGGGCTTTGCCATGTACGCTCCGGGGGTCGTGACCCCCCTCGACTCTGGCGGCCAGGCTCCACCGGGGCCCCCAGCACTCCCATGGCCTGAAAGCTCTTTCCAGGCAGGTGGGTGGTGCAACCCTCGCTCTCACCCGTCGGTTTCCTCTCTCAAGGACCCCTGCCCTGTAACTGCCACGCATCCAATGCCCAAGACACATTTCCCCCATATTTTTAGAAATTTTTGTTTCTGGATAGAGGGTGAACCTGGTCCCTGCCACTTTGTCTCAGCAGGGACAGTCTCCCCGATGGGCGGTTGCTCTGTCTGTTCTCATTTTTATTTCCTTAGAAGGGTCCGACATGTAGGCCACAACTATTTCTAGAGCAGTGAAGCCAGGTTTTGCTGGGGTCTGGGTTGGGTTCTAATTGAGACTTGCAACGAGAGAACACACAGAGATGAGATTTTGTAGATTAAACGAGGAAAATTGTTCCGGGAGATGATGGTGTGTTTCCGATAAGCAGGAAGGGGGCACCCGGCGCTCCCTTTGTGCTCAGAGAGGGTTTAGCCTACTGGTGGCCAGCTCTTGAAGCACGTCCTGCCTTCCGGGCCCCAAGTTCACCTCCTGATGTACACCCCCCAACATAAACCCAGGGCACTCTTGACCCACAGGAACACAAGCATGAGGGGGTCACACCTCTGCCTTTGGGCACTAGATCTGAATTAGTCTGAGAACCAGAGCAGGACTTCAAGGGCCCCTGCTCTCGGGGTGGAGGGGGGGCGCTGAGAGCCAGAAGCAGAACTGAGCCGGTCACAGTGACCCTCCTGTGTCTGGAATGTCCCTCAATAGGGACACTAGACTTACAGACAAAAGGAGCGGAGGCGCCAGCGAGGCCCAGCACGGGCGGTGAAGGGCTCGTAGCAGCCCCGCTCAGACACCTGGAGGGAACGAAGGCACAGATCCCGCTTCCTGCCCCGACAGAATGACAGAATCCGTGTGCTCCGAGCGCAGGCAGGTTTTGCTGATGGACGCAGAGAGGGTAGGAAGCGGGGTGGGGGGCGGGGGCTGGGGTGCGCGGCCGAGCCCCGAGCCCCGAGGGAACAGCGCTTCCTTTGGCCCCGCCGGGCTCCGGGCTCCGGAGAGGAAGCGGGGAGGGAAGACGGGGGCTTGCGGGCCGCGCGCAGGCCGCGGAGCGGAGCGTGGGTTCAGGAGTTCCGGCCGGAGGTCCGCACCGAGGGTCGGTGGACACGCGGAGTTGAAGGCCGCGGGGACCCGGTCGGCTCCCTGGCGACGCAGCACAGCCCGAGGAGGGACGGCGTGGACGCCCCGTCAGGAGGCGTTTCGAACTCGGGAAGGTGGAGCGTCGCCGCCAGCGGCAACGGGCCACGGCTTCCCCGCAGCGGAGGGGCAGCGCGTGTCCCCTGCGCAGAAACAACCCCCAGACGGACGGTTTCCCGGTGGAGAGGGGACCCCGGTGACGGCGGCGGCAGAGCCGAGCGGGAGCGAGTCGTCTGGAGGCCGAGGGGCGGGTCCCCATCCTGGCTGGGCCAGCTGTGACCTCTGGGACCCTGTGAAGGTCACGAGCCTCAGGGCCTCCCTTTCCTCAGCTGCGGGTCGGAACAAAGGCAGAGTCACCTCCCAGAGGGGACGGCCGGGCACAGACGCGGCACCACGTGTGAGTCAGTCATTGTCCCCCTCTTCGTGGCTCTTTGTGTTTGTGGCTTTAGCGTCTCGGGGTGGGGGGGGGCAGCCTTTCCAAGTGCGATGCTAAAACCCAGAAACCAGAACCCGGGAAGACTCCTGAGTGTGGTCACGTACGTTTGTTCTTTCATGTTTCATTCGGTTAGAAATTGTGAAGTGTTTCATGAGGTAAAGCCCTGCAGAGGCGAGTCAGAAGGGCACTGGCAGACGCCGCGCGAGTCCCGCTCACGGAAGCTTCGTTTCCCTGACACACGAGGGTCTCCCATAAATCCTCTCTTTAAGGAGAATCCGATGGAAACGTTGACAACCGAGATAAGCAAACATTCCGAGGAGAGGAAATACGGTTGGCCTAAGTATTTGCAGACAATAGAAGACAGGTGGACGAGAGTGGAGATAGCCTCGGTTTCTCATCAGACGGGAACAAAGCGAAACAAAGCCTCTAACGTGCGCGCGACCGGCAGGAAGTCCCGGGGCTTTGCTGAAGGGTCTGCAAATCAAAACAACTTCTGCAAAGACCATTTGACGAAATGCAGTGAGTTTCAGGCACACCTAACCTTTGACACAGTTCGCATTCCGCGATTTGTCACGCACACATCCTTGCACACGTGCAGGCAGAGTGTGGACGTCGGTGCAGGACCGTGCGTGTGAGCGGGACCCGCCAGACCAAGTGTGCAGGAACACCCGCGCCACCAACACCACGTGGCCACAGTAGAAGAATGAAGACGGTCCCTGTATATACTCTGGGGAATGATCTCTGGGACATTTGTTAAGCAAAATCCAAAACTATGGCACAGAAAGGTATCGTATGCATAGAGAAGAGGGATCCCATAATATTTTCTAATGTTCCTTTATTGTACGGGATATCTCAGGATGGACACTAATGCATCTGGGGACACGGGCATCTTCTGGGGGGAAGGGGGTGTGGAGAGGGGAAATTGTCCACCGAGAGTTTTGGCCGTAAACCCCTCTGAGTTTAGAGCCATGTGAACATATTAGTTAGTCAAAAACAATAAAGTGAATTCTAAACGTGTTCCCAAAAAATCCATTAACAGGAAAAGAAGGAAAACCATACGATCATCTAACAGGCTGTGAAAATGTTTCCTTATAAAATTCAACATCTGATCATTATTTTTTTCAAAAGATTTTATGTATTTATTTGACAGACAGAGATCCCAAGTAGGCAGAGAGGCAGCAGAGAGAGAGGAGGAGGCAGGCTCCCCGCTGAGCAGAGAGCCGGACGTGGGGCTCGATCCCAGGACCCTGAGATCATGACCTGAGCCGAAGGCAGAAGCTTTAACCCACTGAGCCACCCAGGCGCCCTGATACTATTTTTTTTAATGAATGTCATAGCCAATCAGAAACCAAAGGGAATTTCTTTGACTTGGTAACAATTAGCTACCAGGAATCCACGGCGAATACTATATGGTGAAATGTTAAGTGTCCCTTTCAAACCGAGAATATACCAAGAACACGCGCGGCCCCCCTGCGCTCGAGCGTGGCGGAGAGCCTGGCCAGCCTAGAGACTAACCAAACCGACAAGGAAGAGAGGACGGGAGGAGGATGGGAAAGGAAGAACGTTCTGGTCATTCTCGGATGATGTCACTCCTAAAACCTAGAGAATCTACAGGAAGTAAAAAGAAATTAGCAAGGCTCCTGGGTAAAAAGATGAGCAGACAAAACCACAAAAACGAAATGCCTTTGTACAACGTATCAGAACGTACACGTAAAAATGACACACGCCATTTACAATAGTAACAAGAAAGGTTCCTGACAAACGCATTTATGACATGCGTGGGGATAATTATAAACAATGTGTCAAACGACCGAAAGGAAACTGAGTAGCGGAGGGACAGGGCTCTGCGCTAGGACGGCTTGACCCTCTGGGCTTGACCCTCTGCAGACTCATCTGTAACCCGCCTAATGCTGTTCGGTTTCGGGACAGTTTCCCGCCAGGCTAGAGAAGCTGGTTCTAAAATTTATAAGAAAGAGCAGCGTTGTCCCAAGTACCTTGTGCTTAGTAACAGGAGAGAGTGTGGGATTGGGATTGGGACCTGCTCCTTGAGTCTCTTTCCTCCTTACAGTGCGTCCTACGTCAGAATTCACGTCTTCCAAGCTACAGGTACGCTTGGGTTTTATTGCTCTTTAATTGGTTTAATGTTCTTTTTCTGGGAGCTCGTCCATTCAAACACAACTTCCAATTACATTGTACGCAGTTTTGACAGCGTTCTCCTGTCCTTCTGAAAAATTCTGGGTGCGCCCGTGTTTGTCTCCTCCTCACGGTGATGAGGCAGGACCCCAGCGCCCCCCACCCCCGGCTTCCCCCTTCATCCCTCTGTCCACTTCTCTCCCCGTCTCTCTCCGTCTCTCTCTCTCTGTCTCTCTCAGGCCTTGTGAGCACTTCTAATACGTCTTTGTTTTCAATGTCATCAACTCCTACAGCATTTCTGAAAATGCGTTTCTCTCAAATTCTGGGAGGGTGCTTATTCCTGTCTCCTTCCCACGCACCACGACCCCCCTCTGACGGCAGCCCGGTGTCCTCTCCAGGGGAGAGATCTTGGTTGTCAGAGCCCAGCGCCGGCCACATGACCGAGGCTCTGCTCCCTAGTGTTTCCTGTTATCATAACTGCTTTGTGCCAAGCTCGAGCTAATTTCCATCATGAGTTTCTCTCTGCTCTCTGGCTATTTTAGAATGTCTATTTATTTCAGGCTCAAAAATGCATCTTAGATGCTCCGTTGTTTAATTTTCTAACTTCCTTGTCATATCATCAGAGGCTGGGGTCAAGGAGATGAAATTCACAGAGACAGCTGGGACGGACTCGGGGGGCTCACCTGTCCCCCGTTGTCACAAACACATGGCTGTGGGCCAGGGTGATTCTCTAACTGTCGGATACAGGGAACTGCATCGGTCTGTTACATGGGGCTTGTCAACTGTGTCGCTGAGTCCTTCGTGCAGCTGGGGCTCCGGGAACGGCAAGTAGCTTGAATCAGACCAGCTCTCCGCAGACGACACACGTTATCTCTCCAACTTCCTCAAGGAACCTGGCAGAACCACAAGCAGGCGGAAGCCTGATGGGATTCAAGGCAAGGACAAAGCCTGGGGCCTCTGATCCTGAAGGTCTCCAGCCCCTGCAGCGGGGCAGCCCCAGTGCCAACAGCAGGCTCCGTCCTGGTGGGCTCAAGGGTCAGAGGACAGAGTTTGGGGAGAGGGAGGAAACCCCAGGTAGGAAAGAGCCACAGAGATGGGAACAATCTGCATTACCTCCCCCGGATCCAGGGTTCCTGACCCCCTAACCCAAGCTTGTGCAGGAGGAAATCCAGGAGCCTGGATGAGGTGACGGCAGGGGCCCCTGAATTAGCCGGGAGCTTTCAGAAGAGGCTCACCAGAGCGTCACCAGAGCCTGGAGTCTGCGCCCCAGCAAAGCAGGGGTCTGGTACGCACCTCGGGCATTCATCACAACCCCAGAAGGACCATGGCCTCAGAGCACAGACTGTGCCCCAAGATGAAGTCTCAGGACAAAGCAAGGTGTGAGTCAAAGGCTTTGCCTGTTCCGGAAGCGTGGGCAGTAAGTAAAGGGTCTGCTCCAACGAAAGCCGTGCCAGAACACCGAGGGCTGCTTGGTACCCGCAGACTTAACAGATGAGCAGAAGTGGACCCACTCCCCACAGCCCACAGACTACTTGTATTCAGCTGAGACGGAATAGATCATCTGAATGTCCCTAAAACTACTGGAATTGAAACTTATTTTACGAAGCCAATATTGTCTCGATATCAAAACCAAAGACAGTGCAAATCCGTTTCAAAACCTTCAGAAGGTGTAAGTCTTCTAGAATTTTTTTATTTGGACCTAAATGGAAATTAGAAAAAAAAAATTAAAAATACGTAGAAAAGTCTCCGGGTATTTGATATTTACCCCTAACCGCAAAATAGGAGGTTGTAAGGGAAATTAGAAAACATGGGAGTTAAAGAAAAATGAAAATAAAAACACACCATCATGGGGTGCGGTTGCTGTTTATAAGGAAATGATTCGCTTAGAGGGACTATTTTAGCAAAGAACAAGGATTTAAAATACATTCCCACCTAAACGACTTCAGTAAGAAAGTCAAAACGGAGAGCAGATGCCAGTGCAGTACAAGGCACAAAAGTAATAGAGGAAATTAGCAAGCGCGCGCAGAGTCCCGGCCAGCGTAACCGCGGAGAAGGACGCACAGCTCGGGGCCGCCTGCTGCTGGCGGCCCACGGGGGCGGCGCCGAGCTCATGGCCTGAGAAGGTCCTTAAGGCCCCCGAGGGGCAGAGGGCGGACTGTTGGGAGCAGCGGGGATCACATCTCCCTCCAGGTGGGTGGGCTTGCTGGAAGCCCCTTACCCTGTACCAGGGTGTCCTAAGTTGGGGAGGTGGGGTGCTCCGCTGGGATGCAAAGCCCTGGCACCCAGGAGCCTGGGTCCGCGGGGGAGGAGGAGGGCGAAATCTGAAGAAAATAAAGACCGAAGGAAGTGGAGGGACCTATGCGCTTTGGGGGTTAGGGTGCGGTTGGTGTGAGGGGCCGCCTCACCGCAGGGGCGCCGGGCGGCATAGGAGGCGGGGAGCCCGGGGAACCCGGGTGAGGCCCGAAGCAGCCCTTGTCTTCATCAGCAAATACTGTAGACGGTCCCAGGAACTTCGGCGTGGGAGCGGACAGCGCCCCGAGGTTCGTCCGCGGGCACCCACGGGAGCCGGCCACCCACCCTGCGGCCCGTGGGCGCGTCTCGGCTCGGCAGCATCAGGCCCGCGGGGGAAGGCTGTTTCCCACCAAGGCCGCACCACATCGCGCCCGCAGCGGCCGGGCTCCAGGGCTCGCGCTGCCCCACCCCCTCCTCCTTCCCGACTGTAACCGCCCGGTCAGGTGCCGCGTGTTCCTCCCTGAGGCTCCGACCTGCTGAGGGCGTGAGCTTGCTGGCCATGCTTGCGTCCTCTGCGGAGAAACGTCCAGGACAAGTTCAAGTTTCATCTGCATTCCCTGGTCGCACGTGGGGAGAAGAGCTTCTTCACGCCTTTCCCGCCGTCTGAGTTCCGCGCTGGCCCAGGGCTCGCCCTTTCTCCCGCGCCTCTGTTCTGTTTGCTTCCTGGCTTTCTCACCGACTCTGTGCACCGCGTCTTTGCTGTTCAAGGGGTTCCAGACCCATTGTCCAGTGTGTGGCTTTTCCTTGAACCCGTTTTTATGACGCCTTTTGACGAAGGGACCCTGCAGAGGTCACTAGATTGAACCGCGGTAAAATACGTCAATTCTACTTGCCTTTCAGGTTCGGTTTCAGAGATCTTTTCCTGCCTTAGGTCATGAAAACACTCTCCTATGGTCTCTTTTAAATGTTTGGGACACGGATGCACACGAGGGCCGTGCACATTTCCTTCCGGCCACGCGGATACCCTCTTGTCCCTGCACCACCGTCTCCAGTGCCTGGGCTGTGGCCGCGTGGCCCCATGTCCCCTGTTCAAACAGTATGGCCTGGCCTCTGCAGTCCCCCCGACCTTATCAGTCACCCCGCATGCAACTCCCGTGCAGTCCTCGTTGTGACAGCTCCGTGCGATCTCACGTCCGCTTGGGGACGTCCTGACGCCCTCCGCTCCCAAAGGGCCTTGCCCCTCCGTCCCTTTCTGCTGCCCAGATTTCACAGTTGGTTTATCAGTTCCCACCAACACAGGTGCGAATTTTGATCCAAACTGCCTTTAGTCTTTTCTGGAAGAGCGGGCATCTCTAGGGCATGGAGGGCGCAAACAATAGAGGTGCCTCCATCCGGCCGCACGTCCCTGCGACCGTCGCAATGAACACGGCGTGGTGGAGGACACGGCCCGCTGCCCGCGCTCAGGCCGCGTCACAGGCCGCGGCTTTGCGAGTCCCCGTCCCCGCACGCCGCAGCCTCTCCTTGCTTACCAGTAGCCGCTCACCACGGATGGGGTGATTCTGGTACTCCCCGCGCTGCGTTTGCCGCGACCCTGGTGAGCACGTCACACCCACCGCACCGGAGCAGGTCATCACGTGCGGACGTTCCCGCGGTGAGGAGCGCAGGGCGAGGAGCCCCGGGACCCGCAGAGGCGCAGGTCCGGAAGGTCGCGAGCAAGCACGCGGGGCCCCAGCGGGGGCGTGCGGCGAGCACGCGCGTGTGCAGTGACAGGGCCGCACACCCGCTGTCCCGCGTGCACACAGCGCCCGCCTGCGAGTGTCTCCTACTGTTTTACTTGCAACTTGCCTCCCCTCATCTGCCCATAGGCCCCTTTCGTGTAACTATTGGAGACTTAGAAATGCAGTTTTGTGCGGAGCGGGTTTCGGTCACTTGCTGACGTTCGGTAGAACCGCCCGCTCTCTCCTCGCCGAGCTCCAGGAGCCCCTTCGCTCGGGGCAGCAGGGGCTGTGCAGCGGCGCGTTCCCTTCTCACTGCGCCGGGCCGCGCCTCGTCAGCCGGATCGGGGTAAAGTCAGCGCAGTCCCGCGCACAGACCTGCGGTGTGCGGCGCCCAGCGGCCCACAGGCACCTCGCGGAAGCCCGACTGCCCTCGGGCAGGAAGCCTCTCCGCCCCTCCACGGCGCCCACTCGGGTCCCTCCGCGGTTAAGTCACGCCGGGCCGCCTGCCCCCACGCTCCCACGGTCCGTCCCAAGCCGCCCGATCGGAGTTGCGTCAACAGGAAGTGTAAACGAGTTTCGTTTGCTCTGAATTTCGCGGATGCTAACTTTCATCTGGCTTTGTCCACCCAAAATAACGATCCCTGGTGTCGGTGGGCACTGCGGCCGGTGATCGGTGGTCATCACTGGAATTGGGGCGGCACAGTTTGTTCCATCAACAGCCCGGGAACATCTGCGTTGTTTCCCACGTCCGGCCGCTGGGACTCCGCTGCCCTGCCTGTCCGCGGAGGAGGTCTTCTGAGGACGCGTGTGGACGCATTTCTCCCGTAAGTTTCTAGGATATGCGGCCACGGGAGAGGCGAGTGTGTGACCTCACGGAGAAGGCAAGACCGCTTTCCCGTCTGGTTGTACCCGGTCGTGAGTTATATACTCACTGATTTTCCCCAGCCGCGTCCCGTGTGACATTTTCAGAAGCAGAAAACACGGGTACAGAATGTCCTGGTTGAACTTCTGGAGCTTCTTAGGCAGAGCTTTCCTCCTGGGCACCAAGCTGCAGACACTGAAAGCGTGTGGTTGGCTCACGTGCGACACACCCCGCACGCGGTCCCCACGTGGAACCTGCCCACCGGCCCAGCATGTCTCTACGCCCGCGCGGCGTCCATTCCTCCCTCCCAGCCCGTCCCAAAGCGACACCCGGTCTTCTCCGCGTGCACCGCGGAGGTTCTCTCTGATGTTTTCTCGTGTCCTTGAGGACCATCTGGTGTCTCTCCTCGTGCAGCTCTGTGGCCG
This sequence comes from Mustela erminea, assembly GCF_009829155.1. Taxonomy (NCBI): domain Eukaryota; kingdom Metazoa; phylum Chordata; class Mammalia; order Carnivora; family Mustelidae; genus Mustela; species Mustela erminea. The sequence goes on along the minus strand of NC_045622.1, from coordinate 112,705,470 downwards.
GTAAGTCCTCCCAACCTTCATCCCGAAGCTCTTAGTTCACTCCCAGTTTCGAAGGCTGCTTTCGCCGGGCGCAGCATTCTGGTTGGAGACGTCCTTCCGGTGTCTTCTGGCCTCCGTGGTTCAGGTGAGTAGTTGCACGTAGTCTGTACCGTTGGCCCCACGATGCCCTGTATCATTAGATATGATTTTCTTTGTATATATCCTGACTGACATTCACTGACCTTGAACTTCAAAGTCAACGTTTTCCTGTCCGATTGGTGACATTTTCACCCATTTTTCTTTGGCTTTCTCACCTCTCTTCTCTTGGGGATTCCAACGACACTCACACCAGACTGTTGGATGTGTTCTGATGCGTCTCCCTCTCCCGATCGTCGTTGCTGGTCTGTCTCTGGCTGTATGGACTGGTCTTCTGTCGTCGTGTAACTGCCAGGAAGGCCATTCGGGGACTAATTCCTTGCAGGTCATCGTTCTTTTGAGTTCTAGAATTTCCACGTGGTCCTTTCCAGTCTTAATCCCTCTTTGGTGTTTTCCTTACGTCCTTGTATCAAGACCCCACTTCCCGTCGTGACCGTATCTGTGATAGTTGCTCCAAGTGTGTAAATCCGAAATCTGGCTCACTCTGGACTCTATTCCCATTAGCTGCTCTTTTCATGGACCCTGGGCCAAATTTAAAATTAGAAATTTTTGAATTTGAGGTCTTGCCTACCCGAACGTTTTTACCGTATACGAGCCTGCTACAGTTGGCGCGAGACGGTTCAACTCCGTTTCTGTGGCGCTGGCTCCGTTGGATCCCCATCTACGTGAGGTCCGACTGCTCATTCAGGGTCTGGCTCATTGAACCGAGCGTAACGTCCTCCAGGCTCATCCGTCTCGCCACGAGCAGAAGGACTGCCTGCCTTTTCACAGCTAGATAGTATTCGACTGTGTCCCCGTGTCACGTGTTCTTTCTCCATTCACCCGCCAGTGGACGGTTGCGTTGTTTCCCTGTCTTGGCGGTCGCGGGTAACGCGGCCGTGAAGGTGGACGTGCAGATCTCTCCGACATCCCGTTTTTGTTTCCTTTGGGAAAGTACCCGGAAGTAGAACAGGGATCACGTGGTATTTCTATCTTTAAATTCTTTGAGGACCCTGCGTACTGGTTTCCGCAGTGGCTGCGCCCGTTTGCACCCCCGCCCGAGGTGCGCGAGGCTCCGTTTCCGCACGCCCTGCCCACGCGCTGTTCATCGTCTGCGCTCTCGCCGCTCTCCCAGGGGCCGCGAGTCTCAGCACGGCCACGCTCTGAACCTCCCGGGGGCGAATGACGTCCGGGAGACTTGCATCACCCGCTGGCCATCTTCATGCTCCCTTTGGAGGAACGTCCACTCAGGTCCTCGTCCGTTTTGAAATCACGTCCTGCGTTTTCGTGGCGTTGAGTTTTTGCTGTATTTTTAAAGGATACTTTCCAGGAGTATAGGATTCTGGGCCAGTAGATTTTGCTTCAGGCTTTGATGAGATCCCTGCATTTTTGTGGGGTTTGTTCGTGTTTCTGTTTGTTCGCGTCCTGTTGCTCCCATGCTGGTGATCGGCCTTTTTTAGTCGGCCTCTTGAAGGTTTTCTCTGTCATCGGTAATTGTAATGTGTCCACCTGCCACGGTTTGCTCCTTTCTTACTTTCCTTTTTTTTTTTTTTTTTTTGACTTTGTAGGGCTTCCTCAGTCTCTGGTCGGGTGCCGAGGTCCGTTTCGCAGAGTCTCGGCCGCCGCCCCTTCGACCGTTGCCTGCGCTCCGTCCGCGCGCTTGCACGTTCGACGTCCGCCCGTCCCACGTCCGTCCCGTCCAGCTCTTCTGTTCTTTCCTGTGCGTCTTACAGCCATTTCGTCTTTCTTCCACTGTACGAATTCCCACTGAAGCTGCGTCTAACTGCTGTTGGGTCCGTCCAGCCACCACTGAGCCGTCTGCGCTCTCTAATTCTGGAAATCCCATTAGAGCCTTTTTCACAACTTCTCCTTTTCTGCTGAATGTCTCCCCTGGTTCCTTAATGTTCTTGAATCTCACAACCTGAGAGTTATCGGTCATATTAGAGACACCTCCCGCGTCCGCTCTCTCGCCGGTCCGTTCCGACGGTTCTTCCTCGGCGGTTGGACCCCACAATCGTCCACGAGCGCTCCCTTCCGACCGCGTTCCAGGCCCGCTGCCCGGAACATCCAGTGGGGGACGAGGCGCTCTGGGGACAGCCCCACCTCCGGAGAGGATTTTCTTCTGCAACTGCTGACGACCGAACTAAAGACGATCACTTTCGTTCAAGCAAGGGCTGAACCGGCGCCCAGTGAGACCGACTCGGAGCCGTCTGCTTCAGCGCATCTCCGTCCCTGCGGGTGACTCTCCAGGGTCCCAACCAAAACCTGCGCTTCTCACTGGGGTCTCTGAGGTGCATCTGTCCCTCCGGCCGGGGGCGACAACTCACAGCCCTCCTCAACTTCAACGTTCCAGCTGCGGACACCACCGTCGGAACGCGGAGTCTCCCGAAGCAAAAACGTGGTCCCAGAGTCGACTCACCTGCTTCATCTTCCCTCTTTGGCTCTAGCTTGGACAGATAAATGAATGTGATGAGCCTCTGGTGTCTTGCAAAGGTCACTGAGGGCGTCCCCACCACCCCCACCGCCAGTTTTTCTAGTTGTTCTCAGCAGCAGAGTTGGTCAGAACGATTTACGTGGCCATTTCCAGATGCCGAGTTCCTCCTTTATTATTATTATTATTTTTAAAATCCTCTGCAGACTGCCCTTGTTTCTGGAAAGCCCAGCTGTCACGTTCGAAAGGGTCATAGTTCCCACGTGTGGCTGTTTTGCGTGGGGAGTACTTACGCCGGCTGTTCTGCATTTTGTTAGGGTAAATGTTTCAGGCGCCGCAGGCTCTGGCGGACCAGCGAGTGAGCCTCAGCCCCATCCAGAAGGTTCCGCCAGGCTCGCTGGTTTAGGGTCTTGCAGGTGGGAAGCAAGGAGGGCCCCTCCCTGCAGGTTCAGGACAGAAGCCCGCGCCCCCGAGCCCAGTCGGGCTGTCGGCAGCATTCGGCCCCTTGTAGGCACAGGACCGAGGGCACTGTTTGCCGGCCAGCTGCGAGTGGGGGGGCCTCTCTCAGCCTTGGGGAGGGGCTCCCCCCACCCGCAGTCGTGTCCGGTCTCTCACCACGAACTACTCTGACGTCCTCTTCTGGCACCGGCTGACGAACAACTCTCTGCCGTTAGAGGTCTCGTGGGAGTAGCCTGAGTCCACCTGGGGAATCTCTATTTTTAAGTCGAACTGATTGGCAGCCTAACCATGTTTGCAAAATCCTTTTTGCCAAATAACAGAACATCAGCATAGTAATGATTTTGTGTGTGTGTGTGTGTGGGGGTGGTATTCACAGTTCTGGGAATTAGGGCAGGAAATCTAGGCAGTACGGCCAGGGGGGTGGGGAGGGATCTTAGGGCTCAGCCCACTGCTGCCATTGTACCGCGGAAGAAGCCACAGATGGCGTGTGAACAAATGTGCGGGGGCCCTATTCCAATAAAACTTTATTTACAAAACCAGTGGTGAGCAGGATCTGGCCAACGGCTGCTCTGCCTCGCTGACTCCTGGTCCCAAAAGTGTCACCAGCAGCTGCTAAAACCATGAGAACCCGTGATGGGGGACCTGAGGACAGGCGGCTCTACCTGGCCACACCCCACCCACTGACAGTGGAGGGGACACACCAGCCCTCAAGTGCCTTCCACCTCTGAAGCAGTCTTGCCGAAAAACTTGACCTCAAACCCAACGGGTCTAATGAGAAACACAGAGTGTGGAAAGACATCCATGAAGTCTGGGATGCTAGAAACTCCGTAAGACCCACGAGCTTGTTCCTTCAACAAATTAATGGCAAGAATGACGGGGGGGGGCTTATTGACCAAAAGGGGGGCCCAGAGACAGAGCAGCTGTGCCCACGCGAGTTCTGCGGGGGTCTAGATGTAAAGCCGCCCTAACCCAGCCGGTGGCCACGCAGGAAAGTGTGATGACGTGTCTGCGGGCAGGATGGTGTGATTCGGGGCTTGCCTGAAAGTCCCCTGGACAGTGAGTCGAGGGGTATAGCTGGCACCAGACTGGCCGCTAGAGGACAGTGGCTGAGTCGGGGTGAGGGTCCTCATGTCGGTGCTCTGGTCTATGTGCGAGATTCTCTAGCTGCAGCAAATGGTCTTAGCGGGCCGGCCGGGGGTGGGGTTGTGGCGGCGCTGGGAGTATTGGGGAAGCCAGGCCCACCCTGTTAGAGGAGCCCACGGGAACAAGGGTCAGTGTGGGGGCCGGGAGCTCCCCTGGACCGCCAAGTGTTTGTGAGTCTCGGGGACCCCTTCCATCCATATGTGCCCAAGCTATTCCCACCCTAGGGATGTCCACGGGCTCCTGAAGCTAGTGACCATCACTGGGGCCTGTGCGGTGGGCCTCTCGGCCCCTCACTGGCTGAGGGCGCCGTGGCAGTCCCTGCTCCGCCCGGTGCTGGGGTCCGGGGCAGGCTCGCCGCCAGCGCTGTAGCCTCCCGCAGCCTCTGCTCTTCTGGGAATGGCCTGGATGCTTGTGGGACCTTGTCGCATTGCACCTGAGTCACCCTGGGCACAAAGCCCCAGCCCAGCCTGGGTCAGAGCCCGGCCTGTGGGCAGAGCGGCTGTGGCCCGTGGATGCCAGCTTCCACGTCCCCCATCCCGTGGCGTCCCCTGCAAGGGCAGGTGCTTCCTGCGTCCCCTGCCTTCTCTCTTGCTGAGTGGGCCAGGTTCTCAGGCTGGTCAGGGGAATTCCCAAATCTCCTGCCTGGCCCTCAGGCCCACACCCCATTCTGCCAGGGTAGAGATATGTCCAGGGGCCTCAGAGCTCTCCTGGTTCTTGGTGAGTCGGGCAGCTGGGCTAGCCGGAATGTGCCCCGGCAGATGAGGTCCTGCGTCTGCACCTGGCAGAGTCACTGGGGACCGGCTTCAGGAGCCCCCATTCCACAGGGCAGAAGGCCCTGGGAGAAGAGCTTGGCAGAGGTCCTTTTTGTCAGGACCCCGAGACCAGAGTCCGTGGGCACAGACTGCCACGCTCTGCTCCCGAGCGGGCCTCAGGCACGTCCACCCTCACCCCTCCTCTGGGCCTCGGGCCTCCAAAACCTCTGGCCTCAGAAGTCGGGCCCTCATGAGACTTGGTTAAGGCTGCAGGGACTCAGACACAGGGGACGGACTCGGGAAGCAAGGGGACATCTCTGGACAAAGCCAGCACAGGGACAAGCAGTGGGGTAGAGGGGGAGGGGAGCCAGGCACCCGTCGGGGGCTCCCACGGCCAGACGCAGCCCTGTGGGTCTGCACTGCTGCCTCTCGCTGGGCACCTGCTGGCCCCCCGGCCTGCGGGCCCCACCTTCTCCCCTTCACCTGCTCTCCTGTCCGTCCTCTGGGCCCCACCCAGGGCAGGCCAGGCCTCTCCGAGAGCAGGGTCCCCTGCCCATGGGCAGGCGGGGCCCCGATCGGCTGCCGTGTGGGCCTGGGCCCCAGGTTGATGGGCTACACTGTGGGGTGGGCCTGGTTGGACCCCGGGAGTTCCTTTCCCCAAGGTCAGGGTCAACATAGCAGTCTCTTGGCCCTGGCCGGGGGCAAGAGGCCCAAGGGGCTGCTGGAGGCCAGAGTCTGGAGGCGGGGCTGGGAGGCGGGCATCAGAGCAAGAAGCACAGCCCAGGGCCAGGGCGGCTCTTGGCCGGTAGACATGGGAGGAGCACGAGGGTCTGGGGGGGGGGGTCAGATAGAGAAAGATGGGGTCGGAGGCTGGCTGGGGTGGCGGAGGGGCAGAGGGGCCTCTCCCCATCCCACAGGGCGAGGCTGGCTCTGGGCTGGGTGCTGGCCACGGGAGACCCATGTGCGCTGCCTGGGACCCACGGCTGAGGCCCAGTGGCTCGAAGCAGGGGTAGAAACAGCTGGAGAAAAGCGGGCAGCTGGGTTCCCATCGCGCCCGGCTGGAGGGCCGCCTGCTCACGGCCGGGGCAGCAGCCGGCGTCTGTGTGTGACCTGCAGCCGGGCAGCGCGCTGGGCCCGAGCCGGAGGCCTTTGTGGGGTCAGGACTCCTGCCGCCCAGAGCAGGGGCGTGTGTCCGAGGCGGTGAGAAGGCAGAAGGTCCCTGGGGGCCGGCATGGGCTTCCGAGCATCAGCTCCCTCGAGAGAGCATGTGCCTGTGAACAGCAGTTTCCCATGCCCAGGCTCCGCGGCCCCCGGCTGGCCGCAAGGGGACTCCTCGTACACGAGGGAAGGGGCCCGGAGTGTCTTCCCCTGGTCCTCACGGCTTCCCCAGCCCTGCTGCCCCAGTTGGCCCACCACCGTCCTCACGGCCTCTGCCCCAGGCCACTCTCCGCCTCGTGACCCCGCCTGCACCCCCAGAAGCTGTTCCTCCATCTGTGAGCTGATGGGAACCCATCCTGGCTGGTCCGCAGGTCTGGGCCCGGAGAGCGTCCCCGCGCCTCCCTGGCTCCTTTCTCCTTCCCTCCCAGCCGCAGAGGGACTCCAGCCCTGGCCTGCGATGCCTCCGTGTCCAGGACATAAGTGGCCCTCGGGCTGGGAGTCTGGAGGGAGGGCCTGAGATCAGGAAATCAAACCTCTTTCCACGGCGACCCAACTCTCCCGGGGTCCCAGTCGGCCGGGCCCTGAGCTCGTCGGGGGGCCGGAGAGGTCTCAGGGTGAAGGGAGGCTTAGGCAGGCTCCGGTCAAAGCTTTCTGTTCAGACCAGGCCCCCAGGGGGTCTGTGATCCGGGAAGAGGGTCCCTGAATGGCACCTCTACGGGGACGGCCCCTAGGATGGAGAGTTTTGGAGGCTCAGGGTCCCAGAACGGGCTTCTGGGAAGAGGGTCAGGCGTGGCCTGTGCTGAAGGGGCCCAGCGAGAGTCGTGCGTACGGAAGGGGGCGCCCACACGCCTGCCAGGGCGGCCAGGCCAGGGCCGGGAGGCAGGCGGAGTCAGGCTGGGCTTGCAGGGAGGCAGCACAGGGTCGGGCGGGAGCGGGAGGTCAGGCCGCCTCCAGGAGCGGCCAGCGGACAGCAGGGGGAGCTTGGAACCTGACTGATCTGGCCCTGCCGGGCCACCGTGCCACCTAGGCCCTGGCCCAACCTCATGGACCAGGGCGCACCGAGGAGGCCAGCATTCTGGGGACTCCGGCTACCCTGGGGGCGCAACTGACAGGCCTGGAGAGGCCCAGGAGGGGGGACCCGTGGGGAGGGTCCCAGGCCAACCAGCATTCCCCACGCTCACCAGCAGAACGCCAGCCGCGTGCTGGGAGGGAGGCCAGGGAGCCCCCGACACGTCTCACGGACAGCCCAAAGCTGGGCGAGGGCCGGGTGGGGAGAGCTGCTGGCGGGGAAGCAGACGCTCCAGGTCTGGAACGGGCTGCGCGGGGACTCGGGCGGCCGTGGGGGCTTGGGGTCCCCGGCTCATGCCCTGCGTCTGTAACGAGGCGTCACAGTGCTTGCCACGGTCCACATGGCGGAGCTTCCACGAGCGCTAAGGTGTGCAAGCCACTGGAGGTCAGTGTCCCCACCACATGGTGGAGGTCAGTGTCACTGTACCCAGCCCACAGGGGTGTCCCAGCAGCCCACAACCCCGGGAGATGGTCCAGAAAGGGGTACACCTGCTGTCAATGTGTCCATAAGCCCTCCCAAGGCCCACGGCCGCCACTGCCCTAGGCTTGGGTCCCAGGGCCCACGGCCGCCACTGCCCTAGGCTTGGGTCCCCGTGGCCCGGGGCCCCCCTGCCATCTCCCCGAACATTCTTGAGAGTGGAGTTCTGTGCTTCTAGCCAGAAACCCGGGTGGGCCTGCCACAGCCCTGGGGGCTGGGGGATGTCAGTGGTGGTGGGAACAGGGCGGGTGGCCTGGCTTTGAGCTCCGAGGGAGTGGGAAAGGGCAGGCTGGGGCCCACAGAGAGTGAGCGAGGCAGGTGAGGGCGGCATGTGAGAGCCAGCACGCTCCATCCTGGACCCGTGGGGTCCCAAGAGAAGGGTCCACCCAGAGATGCCCCAGAGACTACAAAGCATCCTCCTGCCCCTACTCCCCCAACCCTGGAAACCCGAACCAGAAAGCCAGGACAAAGCTGGCTCACACCCGGAGAACACAGGCCTGTGGGCTCCCCTGCTGACCCCAGGGAGCCTGCACGTCCCAGACCCGGCCTCTCCCACACAGGGCCCCAGGGGGTCTGTCTGCGTCCTGGCTCACACGGGGAGCCCAGAGAAGCAGGGAACCCTCTGGGCAAGAAGAGGTCACATGCACACTCCCTTCCTGCTCCTGACACGGGCAGGGAGACAATGGAGGCAGAGCGAGCTCCCCCCCAGAGACAGCCTAATGAGGACGGGGCTCTGCAGCAAGGGGCCCATCTTCCCGGGGACCCCACAGTCCCGAGGTGGGGAGGTGGTTGACCAGGCGGCCAGGGTTCTGCGGCCTCCAGAGACGATCCCCAGCTCTGCCCGAGCAGCCTCGGCTCCCAGCCCTGGCCTGGGACCCCGGGCCCTGCCCCATGCAGAGGGGGACAAGCCTGGCAGCCAGATTGCCCCCACCCTTCCCGGCAGGAAACGGCGGGCTTGGTGGAGGGGTCTGGAACGTGCATGCCGCCACTCCTGCTGGCAGCCTGTCCGGGACATGCCCCATGTACGGAAGGCTTTGATCGCGCGCTCCCAAACCGAGGGTCCCCACTCTCCCCTCCCCACGGCCACCCCCCGCCCCTGGCCCGCGGGCGGCCAGTGCCAGCAAGACCAGCGTTTGCGTTGGCCTTCGGCCAAACCCCGGAATGTGCCTGCCGGCTGCACGCGGCTGTTCTTGGAACAGGCACGACAAAGCACAGACTGTCTTTGAGACATGGGTGGGCGGGGGCCCAGAGCCACGCATGAATAGGGCACAGACGTGCCGGGACAAGATGAATGGGCTCACACAGGACGGACACCCATGAATGGGCCGCAGGCGTCCAAAGACGCGGTGGAACTTGGACCTGGCTGGTGGGGCCCGGGACCCGGGGACACGAGCCTACGTGAGGTGTGGGGTGTAGGCCGCTGAGGGTACATGCTGCCCAGATCCGCAGGGACAGGGGAGCAGAGCACCCCGACACCCAGCGTCACGAGTGCACAGGATTCGGGCACTCAGCAGCGGGGTGTGACGGCCCGCAGCACCGTGAGCATCTAGGTATCCACGGTCAAAGGGTCAGTCTCCCGTTCCTGGATCCATGGGGTCCCGGCATCGGCCATGCATGGGCATGGGGGGCCAGGACCCAGACCCTTGCATGGTCGGGGTTGGGCCCCTCAGATACTCCAGGATGTGGGGGCTTCAGACCCCCAAGGAAGGGGCACAGAACCGTCAGGGGTTCTGCGCGGAGCCACGCAGGAGCCCGGCACGGAGACCCGGCACGGGATGGGGCTGAACGGGATCCTGCAGGCCAGACGCCCATGACAGGCCCCAGACGTCTGGAGATGGGGCCTGAGCCCCGGGATGTGGGCCTACATTGAGAGGCAGATGGTGAGGGGCTAGGCTGCCTGAGACCCTGATGACTTTGGGGTTCAGGGAGCCGCAGGAGGGAGCATGGGGGCCAGCACCCCGCCAACCTCCAACTGGGGGTGACGGCCCCAAGGCCCTGGAAATGGCAGAGCTCTGTCAGGCTGACGGTCGAAGTCTCGTTGCTGAGAGGTTCAGAGGAGTGGGGTACGGGCTGCCCAGGACCTGGGCCTTCAGGGGACAGTGCAGCTGGATCGGGAGATCGGGGGACGGAGGGCCAGGCCCATGTTCAGAGTCGGGAGCTGGGGTCCAGAGATTCAGGGTGGCAGGCCCTCATCTGTGTGGACAAGCAGGCTGCAACACGGGCAGCTCCCCAGAGCCACACAGACTCAGGGGGCCGCCGGCTGCCGCATGCCCGGATGACCCGGACTGGGGTTGACAGAGCCAGAGGCAGCCGCCTCCGTGAGTCCGGCGTGGCGCGCCTGGAGCCCGAGGCGCCCGGATGCGGGACTCGTGGGATTCCAGGTCTGTCGTCCCCTAGCCCAACCCAGCTCAGAAAGGCTGGGGGGCTTGGACGGCAGAGAAGTCGCCCCGACTCTCCAGGGAACGGGAACAGACCCCCAAGCCACAAGAACAGAATCCACGAGGACGGGCGACTGAGGCCACAAGCGGCCAGCTGTAGAGGCTAAGGCACGTGGGGTGGGCCGTCCAGCTTTTGGGGGGCTGAGGGGACACAGGAACCCGGATGCTCCAGCGTAGGGCACTCAGGACCCACATACTGGGTGTGGGACCCAGGTTCTCAGAGTAATGGGCTCCAGAGCCCGGGCACTCCATGTAATGGGGCCAGGACTCCCTGTTGAGGCTGAAGGGGTTCAGCACCCCAGGCTCGTCGGGTGGGGGCCCAGCTCCCAGACCCCTGGGCGGCAGGGCAGACAGACAGCCCAGCACACAGAGGAACAGCCCAAGTAGCCAGAAACAAGGGTGACATGCACAGGCTGGGGGCGGATGGAGCCCAGGGCTCTGTCCAAGCCACAGGAATGAGGCCACCGGGCCTGGCCTGGCGCTCCGGCCTACGGGAGACGTGTCAGTGGGGGATCCAGGCACCCAAGGGGCCAACGAGGGGGTACAGGCTGTCCAGGCACCTGGCGACTGCAGGCCGGAGAGTCCTGAGCCGAAAGCAGTCGTCCAACCAACCGAGCCCCCCAGGTGTCCCAAGGAACCCCAGTTTTCTGACACGGGTCCACACGCAGCCACACAGTGAGAAAGACATGCGCTGACAGGACCTAACTGACCGAGATCTGCCACGGTGTGGGGTCCACGTCCCCCAGAAACCGGGCTTGCCGACAGCACGGGGACTCCCGGGAGAAGACATGGAGGTCTGGAGCCAGCACCGGGGCGTCAGCGTTCAGAGGCGGGGGCAGAGCGGGCTGCAGGCTCCCGGAGGCTCGGGTGTGGGGTTCGGGCGCCCTCGATGAAGAAGGCCTGGGCAGCCGGCCTCTCAGCTCTGGGACACACGCCCGCGGAGAGCCAGCAAACGGGCGCAGGGCACCCCACGTTGCCCAGGGCCACACCGAGGCGAGCACCCCGGGGCCCGGAGGAGTTGGGGGTGGCCGCGGGGTCAGCGTGGGCAGGGTGCGCACGTGCTATCCTGGCACGTCCCGCGGTTCTGGGCCAGCGGCTCCCGGCTACCCCGAGCCAGCGTTTGCCGTGAGTTCCAACCTCAAACATTCCCCAGGCGACCTCAAAGGAAGCTCCCCCGGCCAGGAGCCCCGCCAGGGCCTCCATGTGGCCGCTGGCTGCCAAGCCGCCGTCTCGGGGGCCGCGGGGCTGGCCGGGGGCTGCCAGCTCTGTTTGGTTTTCCCCTTCCCGCCCTGGAGCCTCAGACGCCCGTCTCGCCAAGGAGGCGCCGTATCCTGAGAAAGGCACAAAGACCCTACAGTAGGGCTGGGGAGGGCCGCACGCAGGGGCCATGTGCTCGTTGCACGCCAGGACCCCACAGCACGTGCGGCCCCCACGCTGCATCCTCCCCCCAAAGTACGGGCCCCGGCCTGCCCCCCGAGCACCCTGAGCACAGCCGGGGCTGCTCCTGGTCCCCGAGGGCCTAGCTGCTTCTGGCAAACCCCCTCACTGGGGAGGACTTGGAGAAAGAGCCAAGCCCCGCACAGGGGGACGCATCCTCAGAGCCCTGCGATGCCTGACCCGCATGCTGTGTCCCCGCAGCAGCCTCCCGGAAGCCCTGCCCGACCAGCCCGGCCTGCCGCCCCGGTGCCACCAGCTGTCCTGTTAAGCATTAACCGACTCCGTGTCCCCCCCACCCCCGCGGCAGGAACTGGTTCAGAGAGACACCCTGGCCTGGGAGGGCCACTCGGGGCTGGGCGCAGGCAGGGATTGGAGCCGGGGTGACCAGACCAGCTGAGCTGGCCTGAGCCGTGTGGGAGCTGAGCTCACGGCCCCGCTGGCTCTACCGGAGCAAGGGGCACAGGGCAAGGGGGGCCAGGACTTCTGGCCCGCTGGCCCGACAGGAGCCGAGACCTCTGGGGATGGGGCGGGCCCGATGCGGGGGTAAAGTGACCTCCAGAAGGTCTGGAAGCCCAGGCGCTGGCGGGACCAGGCAGGCTCCGACAGTCACTGATGACGGTGCCGCCTGGCCGGGTCCCTGTCCCGCACACGCTTTATGGTCCTGGCCACACCGTGCGCTCCCGGTGCCTGGTTTCAGCAGCTCCAGAAAGCCGCGCTCCTCCAGACCCAGAGTCCCCATGACTCGGGTGTAGAACCTTCCCAGGCCACGTCCAGCCTGACCTCCCTGCAGCCGCCCCTCCTCACGTTCAGCCCAAACAGGCCGTCGCCCCCTCCCGCAGGGCCTCTGGGAGGGAGAGAGCCCAGCGTCCCCGGAGGGACCCCTGCGGGGGGCCTGGCACCCAGGTCTCGGGGAGGACCCTCCTCCCAAGGGAGTTCCCCAGTTCCCGAGGGCCAGCAGTTCCGGCCCTGAGGTGGGGCTCCCTGAAGCCCGGCCTCTCACCCCCTCCCCCACCAAGACGACGGTCTCTTTCCTGGAGGCCTGGCCACGGCACCCAGCACGGTCCCCACGTCCCCGGGGTAGAGAGAAAGACCTGGAGGCCAGGCCAGCCACAGGAAGTGCAGGAAGCAGGTGAGAATGAGACACACCTGGGGGTCTGCCCTCCCATCCGGCACCTGGCGGGGGGGCTTCCTTTTCCCCAGGAGGAGGGCCCACAGGACAGACAATTCCAGTCAGACTGAAGGTGGAGGGGGTGGCTGGCTTGGCTTTCAAGGGTGCCAGGCTCCAGGCCACCATGGAGCCCCTCTGCTCCTGCGTGGATGAGGCAGGCTAGGTCCAGCACAAACCCCCAGGCAGGTCAGGTGGGAGGGCAGGGAGTGACCCGGAGGGCTTCCTGGAGGAGGTGGGGCTCATGCAGGCCTTGAAGGGTGAGTGGGCGGGGGATGGGAGGGAAGGGCCTTGGGAGCAGAGCCGGGACCTGCAGGGAGGTGGCCAGGAGGCCGTGCGGTCCCCAGGGAGCCACGGGGTTGTGTCTGCATGTGCAGGAGGGAGCGTCCCCGTCCCGCGTCCCGCGTCTGGGGCCGGGATTCCGTTCAGGAAGGACGCCCTGCGGCTCCCTTTCTGGGCGGGAGAGGGACCTCCCTGCGGGGCCACCGGCGCCTGAGCAGAGGGTGACCTGGCGAGCTGCGGCGGGAAGGCGGCCCCAGGCGCTGGTGCAGGAGAGCCCTCAGCCAGGCAGGCCCCCCAGTCGCTGCGGCTTCCCCCGACCCCGCACCCCCGCCCAGGGCGCCCCGCTTCCCCGAGTCGCGGTCTGGGTCCTACGGAGCCCGCGGCGCCACCTGGTGGCTGCGCGTCTGCCCGAACCTTCACCACCGTGAGGACCTGGAGGTCCTGAGGGACCCTGTGCCCTCCCCCCCGCCTGGGGGTCCCGCAGCGCCTGTGACCGGCACCCCCCGCGTCCCGGGACCCTCAGGGGCCAGCTCCAGACATGGCCCATGGTCCAGGGGTCCATCTTCCCTGGGGTGGCCGGGGAATTCTGCCAGGCCCCCAGAGTCCGTGCCCACGCTGCCCGGCCGCGGGCACAGGCAGAGGCACGCACACGCAGGCACCCCCACCGACCTGTCCACTCTCTCTCTCTCTCTCTCACACACACACACACACACACACACACACACACACACATTCCGTGCTGACGTGGCTCCTGGAATTCTCAGCCATGAACGTCTCCCATGAAGCGACTTTAATTCCAGAAGACACGTGGGCTCTGGCATTCCAGAAAGTCTCGCTGACTCTCGGGGAGCTGGGGGCTCTGGGTTGGGCCTCCGGAGTCCTGCTCTGAGGACCCCGCGGGACCCCCGCGAGCCCACAGGCCGCCTGCCGCCCCCTGGGACCCTCCAGCAGCCACCCTGGGAAGCGGAGCCCCCTGCGGCATCCTTCAGAGGACAGAGGCTGGGGGAGGCCTATGGGCCGCCCTGAGCACCCGCACCCCACAGCAGAGGCTCCCCCAAAGGAACCAGAATCAGCTCCGTCACTTGCGGGGCCCATAAAACACGCAGCCTTTGGTTCAAAATGGCTAGAATTTCAAGACAGCCACGGCGGGCGTTAAACCAGGCCGGGGCCCCTCTGAGCACGGTTCCCTGCCGCGCGGGGCCCGCCTCCTCATCCGTTCTCGGGGCTGCGGCTCCCTGGCCGTCGGCTCCTCTCTCAGCTGCCTCCTCCCTACCCGTACAAGACCCCATGGGAACAACACACACAGCCCTCCCGGTGACACGGCCAGGCCTGGGACGGGGACACCTGGGGCCTGGGCACTCTCAGGGCCAAAACTCCCTCCACTGAACTCTGAAGGCTCAGGTTGGTGCTGGGAGTAGGGTGGCCCCTGCCCGACCTGCTGGGGAGGGGGCGTTGGTGCTGTGTGCATGGGTGTCACGGCCACATCCGGGTCCCTGGGTTGGGGGGTGGCAGGCTCCAACCTTGGCTGCTGGGGGAGGCCAGGAGGAGCTAAGCCGGTGGGGGGAGGGTGCCCGTGGGTCTGGGGTCTCAGTGGGCACCATCGTGGCCTCCAGCACCCCCAGCTCTGCGTCCCCGGTCCCTGGTGTGGGTGGGAGCAGCCAGCCCCGGCTGGCCAGGTGTGCTCCTGCCCCGGGGCCCCCGGCAGGTAGGCTGCGCCGCGCCCCCCTCCCTCCCACCGGCAAGAAGGGTGGCAGGTCGGCAGGTGGGCAGGTCTGGGCAGTGGCTGCTGAGTCAGTTTGCAAGGAATGTTCTGGCCGCTCCCAGCTTCACCCTGTCCCTGCCTGCCCCCACCTCTCCTGCTCCCCAGGCGCTGCTGGCACCCAGCCCATGCCGGGAACATCTCCAGCCCGGGCTTGCTTGGACAAGCTCCCCCCGGCAGCCGACCCCCGCTCCTACCCCATGTGCCCCCGTGACCCCAGCAGAGCCCTGGCCCCCCAGAGTCCCCATCTCTTTGCTCCCTGAGCACTCCAAGGCTGGGGCGGTCCACCTGTGTGACCGAAAAACCAGAGTGGGCCTGAGGTCAGGGCCAGGGATGAGTCAGGACCCCGACAACAGCCCCCAGGCGGGGACCAGGGCCCAAGGGAGGGAGCCCCGGAAAGAATGGGCTTTCCTGGAGGAGGGGGCTCTGTAAGGAGGACACCTGGCCTCCTCGGCTGGGGCTGGGGGTTGGGGGCTGGGGAGGTGGCCAGGAGGCTGGGCCTGTGGCAGCCAAGCTGGCACTTTGGCCAGAGCCCAGTGCCTCCCTCCCCTTAGCTCTACTCAGAGCCCTTGCCCCTGGCTACCCCAGGCTGCCTCCTTGCCCAGGCAGACCCCGGGCCCGCTGCTGCTGGGCAGTGTGGCAGTGGGCCGGGGGCTGAGGGGCCAGCCCCAGAGGTGAGCCAGCCACCCCTGCTGTCTGCTCCCAGCCAGCAGGGAGGGAAGATGGGGCACCCCCTGGGCCCCCACAGCACCCCGGCCCCGGCCGGCACCACGGCTATACCCATTCCGGACCTCATCGCCAGGCTCCCTTGTGAGTTGTGGGATTCCCCAGACGTGCATGGGGACGGTGGGCCTGGCGGGGTCTGGTGCTGTCCGGGGGGGCATCTCCGCTCCATTCCCGCACCCCCCCCCACCCCGCCCAGGGCCCCGCTGGGCAATCATTGCCATTGCTGTGGCTGCCGGCGTCCTCATGGTCTCCTGCCTCCTCTGTGCTGTCTGCTGCTGCTGCCGCCGTGGCCACAGGAAGAAGCCCAGGGACAGGGAGGCTGTGGGCCTGGGCAGTCTTCAAGGGACCACCAGCTCCCACCTGGTGAGGACACCCGCGCTCCTGGAGCCCTGCTCTGGGCTGGACCATCCCCGAGAGCAGCTCAAGGCCCAGCTTCAGGGCAGGCTCAGGCCCCAGCGATGGTCTGGTCTCCGTAGGAGCAGAGGCAGGGAGGGCCCCCCCACCCCCGCCACTGGTAGTAGAAGTGGCGAGCCACGGTATTAGGGAGGCAGGTGGGACTAAGGCCTGGAGGCCCTGAACGCCAGCCCCAGAGATTGGTCCCGGGCCACAGGGAGCCACGGGAAGGTCTGGGGAAAGGCAGTGGTGCTCGAGGTGGCTCTGGAGGAGACCCGTCCACTAAGCCCCATCTCACAGAACTGTGCTGAGGATATGAGTCCTTGCGTGGCCTGGCCTGGGCGTCCCAGCAGCACTGTCGCCTGTCCCTACTTTCTCCAGGTGCAACCGGATGTGGATACCTCAGAGACTGCCATGGAGGACGCCCAGCACTGGGGGCGCCTGCAGCTCTCCCTGGAGTATGACTTCTCAAGGCAGGAGGTGTGCGGCCCCGGGCAGGCCCCGAGGGTCTGCGGGTTCAGGGAGGGCTTGGGTGTCAGGCTGGTGCTGGGTGCGGGGCTGACCAGGGAGGGGCCCAGGCTGAGTCCCCTCGACTCCCAGATCAAGGTGGGCCTCAAGCAGGCCGCGGACCTGAGGGCCTGTGGGCCGGGTGGCACGGCGGACCCCTACGCCCGCGTCAGCCTCTCCACCCAGGCAGGGCACAGCCACGAGACGAGGGTGCACCGCGGCACACTCTGCCCCGCGTTTCAGGAGACCTGCTGCTTCCACGTGCGTCGGGGCTGGGGGGGCGAGGGGGGGCGCGGGCCGGGGGAGGGGTGCCCGGCTCACACCCGTGTCCACAGATACCGCAGGAAGAGCTGGCTGGGGCCACGCTGCGGGTGCAGGTGCTGGGCTCCAAGCGCTTCTCTGCCCCCGAGCCGCTGGGGGAGCTCAGCCTGCCGCTGGGCGCCGTCGACCTGCAGCACGTCCTGGAGCAGTGGTACCAGCTGGGCCCGCCAGGCGCCGCGGAGGTGAGGCCACGCGCTGCGGGGCTCCAGCCTGTCCCTGCCCTGGCTGCCTCGGCGAGACTGAGGTCCTCTCTCACCGCCCGTAGCCCGAGCCGTCGGGAGAGCTGTGTCTCTCGCTCCGCTACGTCCCCAGCTCGGGCCGGATGACCGTAGTTGTGCTGGAGGCGCGAGGTCTGAGCCCGGGCCTGGCAGGTGAGAGCCGTGCGTGCCCTTCTGCGCAGAGAGGGTGCCCTGGGCTCGGCCCTCAGACCTGGGACACCTCGGATCCCTTTCCTGCCCAGACCCATATGTGAAGGTCCAGCTCATGCTGAACCAGCGAAAGTGGCGGAAGAGAAAGACGGCGGCTCGCAAGGGCACCGCCTCCCCCTACTTCAACGAGGCCTTCACATTCCTTGTGCCCTTCAGCCAGATCCAGGTGGGCTGCCTGGAGGAAGGGTGGGGGGGGGGGGCCTTGGGGCCAAACCGACCGCTGACTTTCTCTTCCCCCATGCACCTCGGCGGGCCTCCGCCCAGAGCGTGGACCTGGTGCTGGCTGTCTGGGCCCGGGGCCCACAGTTTCGGGCTGAGCCGGTGGGCAAGGTACTGCTTGGTGCCCGGGCCTCTGGTCAGCCCCTGCGGCACTGGGCAGACATGCTGGCCCACGCCCGGCGGCCCGTCGCCCAGTGGCACCCCCTGCGTCCGGCCAGGGAGGTGGACCGTGCTCTGGGCCTGAAGCCCCGCCTGCATCTGACCTTGCCTGGCTCCCGGGACTGAGGTGGGGGTGCTGTCCTGGCTTCCCCGGGGGACACCGTAATAAATCCTTGTTCTTGCCGTGGCCGAGTGTCCTTTCTGAGCCCACAGACACTGTGGGGCCAGGGGCTCCTCCAGCACTGCTGCCGGAGAGGACTCCTTCCAGGGTCCTGGGGCCCTGAGGCCTCTGACCCGTGCCTGACCCCTCGGTGGGGTGAAGGGGTCCCCTCTGGGGCCGGCAGGGATGGTGCAAAGAGGAAGGCAGCCCTCCCTGGCAGTGGGGCCGCAGGGTCTGGGAGGGAGGCTGCAGCTGGCCCCATGGGGACACAAGGGGAATCAGGAGGCAGTTGGGGGTGGTCACGGCCGAGGGAAAGGACCCCAACCCAAGGGGCCGCTTTAGCCGCCTGCAGGGCCCCCCACTTTCCGACGGCGGCTGCCACGGGCCTCCCCATCCAGACGGCAGGGGGCGGTAGATGTCTTCAGAAGCCGCAGGCCTCGGGGGCTCAGCCCTGGCCAGGAATGCAGCTCTAATCCCCACACATCTGGACGGCTTTAGCTCCCCCTGACCCTCCCCACGGCCCGTGAGGCCGGCGGGGCTGGGGCCACGCGCCCCCAGCTCAGAGGATTCCAAGTCATGGTCCTCCGGATGTCTCTGCTGGGTGGGGGGCCCGGGTGAGGGGCGCAGGCCCGGCCGGGGTGAGAAGGGCAGCAGTCCGGGCCTGCCCAGGCAGCCAGGCGGGCCCCAGGCCCCGCGGGTCAGGGAGAGGTTCCCAGGCGGGTGGTGCCGCCATCCTGGGGTTGAAGGACAGGTTCCGAGGGAGCCAGGAACCCCCCCAGGGCCGGGCGTTCCGGCGGCTGCACGGCCAGCACCCGCCCCCACTCCTGTTCCTGGCTGGGGGGACAGGATCGCAGCTGGGGGAGGGCGGCCCCCACCCAGAAGGCCCTGGCCGTGGCCGTGGGCCACATTTGGGGGTCCAGGCCTTGCCCCCAAGCTGGAGCCAGCTTGGAGGAAGGAAGAGACGCGGCCAGCTCATGCCGGGGACCCCTGGCCCGTGGGAGCCGCAGGGCAGCTGCTCCGGGCCCAGGAAGCCTGCCCCCCAGGGGAAGCGGAGGGGAAACTGAGGCGCGCGCCCTGGCTTAGGGCCTGAGTGATCCCTCAGCTGACCCTGAGCCTGTGACCTGTGGTGGCCCAGCCAGGCCGCAGACAGCTGACCAGCAGTTCCTTGTAGGAACAAGGGAGGCTTCTCGAACTTGTCACCGAGCTCTAAATAGAGCAACCCAACCTCGCCACCCCCCCCCCCCCACCAAGACTTCTTGGACTGGACGACAGCACGCGGCTGGGCCGGGCCAGGCGGCCTGGGCAGGTGGGGAGGCCCCTGTGCCCCCATTGGTCTGAGGAGGGCTCCATGCCCTTTCTGAGCAGGGGCCCAGCCTGGGGGAGGCCATTTATACCCCTCCCCCTGGGCCCACCAGCCCAGCTTGCCGCTGCTGGCCTGACCTCGCTCCCAGTGCTGCTGCCCAGACGCTAGGTGAGGCCAGCCCGGCCAGCTTAGGCCGAGGACACGCGCTTCTTGAGCTGGCTTGCAGGATAACATCCCAGGGTGGGGGTCCTGGGGGTTGGGGTCTCCAGCAGCCTCTCTGGGGGAGCTCCAGGGAGTTGGGAGCCAGGCAGAGATGCATCCGGAGGGGGCGGGGGGTGCAGGGGTCACAGACAGCCCCTGGATCACAGGGCCTCACTTCTGGGCGGGACATGAGGAGGGGATCTGACGGGCCGAGGGACCCCAGCCCCAGGCGGGAGCAGTTTCTTGCATGCACTTGGGCCCAGAGCCGAAGGAACAGAACTAAAAATAGCTGGGTGGCTCTGGTGGCCACCTGCGAGGGCCCGTCCCCCCCCCCCCCCACCAGCCCAGGGACAGCTGCAGCAGCCCGGGCCCCGCCCAGGACATTTTGGGAACACTTTCTCCTCTTCTCACCCTGGGAATCCCAAGACAGCGCCTCCAAGGAGGCCAGAGCTGGGCAGGGCGACACGGGGCAGGGTTGGTGTGAGGCCTGGCCCCCCCACGTGGGCAGCGGGTGTCCGCGGAGGGATGGGGACCGTGGCCCTCATGCCCAGACCTTTTCTCTCCCACAGGCTCTAAGCACAGGACATCAGGATGGGGGAGTAAGTCAGCCCCAAACCCAGGGCCCCTGCTGCCCTCCCCCACCTGGGGGGTCTCTGTAGCTCCCCCAGCCCCCTCTGGCCACCTTCACTAGCAGCGACCCCATCCCACGGCCCCATCCATGTCCCTAACTTCTCTCTTCTCTTCCCCCCACGCTCCCGCCCCCTCCCTGGGACAGTGAGGAGGTGAGTACCTGCTTGGGGTGCCGGGGGAGGGCATGAAACACAGAGCGGATGGGACCCCCTACCTGGGGCAGGTCAGAGGTCGAAGCTTAAGGGAAGCTGACCAGCCCGCCCCCTGAACGCGCCCCACCCAGCCACCTAGCCTCGCAGAGACAGAGGAAGTGGTCTCAGCGCCTCGCAGGGGAGGGGAAGTGAGGCCGTGGCTGGTTTCCAGAATCCCTTCTCCTTTTCCACTGCACCCCCGCCCCCCGGGCCCTGCTGGGTTCCCTTGCTGGGTTCCCTTGCGTCTCCCGCTGCTCCGGAGGCATCAACCTTCTCCACCCCCCACCCTGAGCCTTCGGACCTCACCTGCCACGTGGGCACAGGTGTTCTGGGCCCGGGGCCCCCAAGCAGGCCTCAGGAGCCCCAGGTCCAGCTGCCTCCTAGACGGGTCCCACCGGCCCCCCCCCCCCGGGAGACAAGTGCGGAGGGATGTGGGGGTGCTGGGGACCCAGACGGGCCCTGACTCTGCTTCCTCCCTCCCACCCTTCAGAAACGCAACAGGGCCATCACGGCCCGGAGACAGCACCTGAAGGTAGGTGCTGTCCCCCGAGAGGGCCATCCTGGGTCCTGGGGTGTGTGCGGGGCTGGGCCCCCACCGTCCCTCACTGGTCTGCCCCCTGCCCCCCTGCCCCCCGCAGAGTGTCATGCTCCAGATTGCGGCCACGGAGCTGGAGAAGGAGGAGGGTCGCCGGGAGTCAGAGAAGCAGAACTACCTGTCCGAGCACTGCCCCCCCCTGCACCTCCCCAGCTCCATGTCCGAAGTGCAGGTACCCCACCCCAGCAGCACTCCGGCCTGCTGCCTCGGTTTCCCCGCCGGTGCAGAAGGTGGTTAGGGCAGGTGGAGGTGAACCACTGCCCCCCTCCCACCGGCCGCCCCCTCCCCCAGGAGCTCTGCAAACAGCTGCACGCCAAGATCGACGCTGCGGAGGAGGAGAAGTATGACATGGAAGTGAGGGTCCAGAAGAGCACCAAGGAGGTGAGCGGGGCGAGGGGCGGGGCCGGGGCGGGCGAGGGGCGGGGCCGGGGGCGGGCGAGGGGCGGGGCCGGCCGGGGCGAGGGGCGGGGCCGGCCGGGGCGAGGGGCGCTCCAGCCCGCGGGGGTAGGGGGCCCTGGCCGCCGCTGGCTCCCACCTGCCGTCCCCGCGCCTCGCAGCTGGAGGACATGAACCAGAAGCTGTTCGACCTGAGAGGCAAGTTCAAGAGGCCTCCGCTGAGGAGGGTGCGCATGTCGGCCGACGCCATGCTCAAGGCGCTGCTGGGCTCCAAGCACAAGGTGTGCATGGACCTGCGGGCCAACCTGAAGCAGGTCAAGAAGGAGGACACGGAGAAGGTACGCGCAGGCCCTGCGCCCCGCAGGGCTGCCCTGCGCCCGCCCCCCGGGGGAGACGGACGGGGCTGCGGGCTGTGCCGCCGGCTCAGCGCCCGCCGCCCCGTCCCCAGGAGCGGGACCTGCGCGACGTGGGCGACTGGCGGAAAAACATCGAGGAGAAGTCGGGCATGGAGGGCCGCAAGAAGATGTTCGAGACCGAGGCCTAGGCCGCCCGCCGCCCCCGCGCCCGGCCTGGCGCTGCCGGCGGAGGGACGAGGAGGACACAGCCCGTCTCAGGGCTCAATAAAGGATTCCAATCCCCGTGACTGCTCTGGTCTGCTCCTGCGCGGCCTCGTTGCCCGCACACTGCCGCCGGGCGCCCGGCGAACCCCCGCGCGCTGGGGGAAGCCCGGGGCGGGGGCGGCGGGGGGCTCCCGAAGGGCTGCCGGGTGTTCGGTGTGGTGCTGGTGGCCAGGCGCTGGCAGCCACCCAGCCTGCACCCAAGAGCTGTGCGTTGTGGTCAGTGGTGACCCGTCAGCCCCTGGGGTTCCCCGAGGCTTGCCCTGGACACGCCCCACCCTGTGGCCTGAGTCCTGTGTGAGCCAGGATTCTGGAGAGGAGAGCATCTGTCCCCTGCGTGGTCCTCTGGGGGAACCTGCCGGGCCCAGAGATCCTGTCCATTCGGCATGATTCCAGGCCGGGGGCCACACAGGCGGGCCCTCCCCGTGCAAGGTGGGCAGCTCCCGTTCTTCTCTTGAGGGACGCATGGGCGCAGCCCTGGGTCAGAAGCTCCCAGGGTGACTTCTGCCCACGGAGTAGGGACACACCCAAGCTGCAGTCCACGCTCACGCCTGGGAACTGATGTCAGGCCAACCCAGCCCCACAGCAGGCCCCGGGGAGGGCTCGTCTTGCCTTCTGCCCCTCCCCAAGGCCACAGGCCTCCTCACACGTCCAGGAATGATGCCCCAGACAGGCCCCGAGGAGGACCATCCCAACAAGGTCACACTGTCCCACGTCCTCTGCAGGGAATGACAGATGACCCCCCCCAAGGTCCCTCCACTCAGGTCATCGGAAGGGTGCCCAGGAAGGACAGGCTGCCGCCATGCCCTTGCCCTCTGGACGTGCCAGCGGCCAGACACGGGAAGGGTTGTGCCCTTGGCCTCGGGCTACCTCAAGGGACCACGTTGGCCTGCCCCGCGGCCTCGCCTGAGTTCAGCTCCGGGGCCCTGCTGCAGCCCCACGGTCTGGGTCCGTCCTTCCAGGGGCGACCTGACGGCCCCTCCTCGGAGAGCCTGCAGCCTGGGGCCCTGCCTAGTCAACCCTTGGGCCCCTGCGCCTGTCGGCAGGGTGGAGAGGACCCAGGGGTGTTCCGGCCTGGTTCACGGAGCAGGTTTTGGCTGGATAGGGCGAGAGAGGCAGTGCCCTACCACGGACCTAACAGAGTGACCTGGGCAGCTGTCCAGGGCCGGTGTCCACCAGGAGAGGGAGGCAGGGCGCTGGGGACCTGGCTCCCACAAGACTCCGCTCACTGGGTTTGAGAAGACTCACTGTGTGGGGAAATGAGTTTTTGTTTTTTGTTTAAGTCAAGGAAATGTCAAACACAAAATTCTGGGTAGTGATTCCCCCCGGGGGACCTGAGCAGGAGCGCCCGGAGGGGAAGCATGTAGGTTTGGGGGATGTTGCAATTCTCAGACGGGGAAGCGGATTTGTGGGTGCTTATCACACTCTCTAATGACCCCATGAGTGAGTGGATGAGGGAACAGAGGACGCGGAAAACCAGACCAGACCCTGGAGCAAACACCGAGTCCAGCTCCGCACCAGCCCCTGGTGCCGGCGCCCCACACCTCTCCCCCGCCCGCCCGGCCGTCCTGGTGCACCCCAGGCAAAAGGGCCTGCAGACCCACGGCCTTTTGGGATTTCTGCCAAGCCTGTGGCCCAGCCCCCAGCACGTGGGTGGGGAGGGCTCTGCATTCTGGAACCATCTTTGCGGGGCTGCAGTGGAGAGGAAACATGGCCGCCCCCCGGGAGGGAGGGCCGTGGCAGAGGGGAGGTGTATGAGAGGACTTGGTGGACAGGCAGACGGGATGCCCAGGCCATGCTGAGGAGGACCAGGCTGGGGGCCTCCAGAGAAGGGGGTCAGAGCAGGTCGGGGCTGGCTCTGGGTTGTAGGCTTGCTGGGTGCGGGGGCCCAGGCTGGAGATGGGGGTCTGGGCGTCCTCGGAAGTGAGTGATGCCCAGACAATGGGCAGGCGGGGGCGGAGGAGGACGCCGCTCCCGGAGTCCCCAGCCACGCGCTGCCCAGGGAGGACCCCCGAAGGGCGGAGGAGGGCAGCCTCGGTGCAGGGGATGGGCCTGCGCAGTGGGTGATGCTGGAGGTCAGGGTGGACACACAGCCCCGGGGGCACCTCAGCGGGGGTGTGGCGGGGGAGGGTGCAGTCTGGAATCCACGTGCTGGAGGTCAAGGACAGGAGGGCGCGCGTGGGTGAGCTGGGCGTGTGCGCAGGTGTCGGAGGAGGGGTGCCCCGGGGGGGGCAGGTTCGCGCCCACAGCCATTTCCCTGTCTCCAGGCCACAAGGCCAAGAGGCGCAGAGCACCCCAGCGCCCAGGCCTTGGTCCCCGACGACACCTGCATGGAGAGCCTCGTGGAGGAGAGGCTGAGCGCTGGGCCAGCGGGCGGGGGGGGCGGGGCAGTGACGGAAGAGAGGCAGCGGGTGACAAGGACGCTGTGTGGCAGGGGCAACAGAAGTGGGGTTTCGTGCAGAACGGACTGCGTCCAGGTCTGCGCCTTGGGCAGGCAGGACACCCACGCCCCGTCTCCAGGAAGCAGGTCGCACGGCGCCCAGGGCCCTGAGGAGCCGGGGCGGAGGGTCGGGGATGTGCGAGTCTCCTCTGTGTTCTCCTTCTTACAATATTTTATTTACCTGTTTGACGGCGAGAGAGGGAGCACAAGCAGGGGGCGTGGGAGAGGGCGAGGCAGGCTCCCCGCGGGGCAGGGAACCCGATGCGGGGCTCCACCCCGGGACCTGAGCCGAAGGCAGCTGCGCCGCCCGCAGAGCCCCCGGGTGCCCCTCGTCGCCCTCTTCTTCCTGAAACTCTTCCGTAAGTTCGAAGGAGCTTCTCCGACGTGGGACTGCTCTTTGCCCAGCGAAACTATGAAGTTCTTGAGCAAACGTGAAAACAGGTCACGAGGGATGTGGCCATGTCGGGCGAGCACTGGGGCCAGGACCACAGCGCCGGGCTGCGGGGGCACCGCACCTCTCCCTGGACGAGGCGGAGGTGAGGGGGTGAGTGGGGGCGGGCCAGGAGACAGGGCAGGGGGGCCGTGCCACCTGGGAGCCGGGGGCCTGGGATGGGCGTGGTGCAGGAGCTTTCCGGATATGACCGGACTTGGAGGGGTTTCCCAACCCTCTTCACCTCCACCCCTGCTGGCCCAGGGGAAGCCCGAGGGGGGCCCTGGAGCCAGAGTCCCTCTGTGAGTGAGCGTCCGCCCACCGCGGCCCAGCCCTCTCCCCGGCCTGCCTCACCCCTGCAAACTGTCCTTTCCTTGGTCCCTGAGCACCAGCTCTGTCTGGGCCCTGACCTGCCTTTGCCCCTCATGGGGCCTCCCTGCCCCCCACTGTCCTGTTTCCGTTTCCCTGACTCCTCCAGCCGGGCCGCCGGGCCTCAGTCTCGCCCACTATAAAATCGGACACGAGAGCATCTCATCACCGGCCGGCCGGGCTGGGGGGGCTCCGGAGGCTCACCCCAGCCTCACAGACGCCACACCCACCTCAGCCCCCGGCCTCGAAACATCTCTGGGCTGTCCCGCGGCCGCCTCCACCCCACCCTCCATGTCACCTCCTCCAAGAAGGCTTCCATGAGCCCTCAGCCCCGAGGGCTGGACAACCATCACTGGAGGGGAGGTAGGCCCTTGTGGGGGACACAGGAGTTTCGGTGTCCACTGTCCAAACCGGCCTCCAGAGTGCACTCGCTTCCTCGCTTCTCTGGCTGCCTGAGGCCCTCTGACATCCGCTGGGGTCCCCCACGGCTCCCCATCTCCCAACCACCCAGATCACCAGCGTCCTTGCTGGACTCAAAGCCTTCATCCTTGGAGGAGGCCCAGCCCATGGGGAGACCCTCCAGACAGCTTCTGCCCCACCCCCGTGCCCACCCACGGTCACCTGGGACCCCAGCCTTGGGGAGGGGGCCCTCCTGCCCTGCACCCACCCCCTTGCTCCGGAGGGGATTTCTGGCAACTCCGGGGACAGACGGGTACCAGTGCACGCCCATGCCGACCCCTACCTCTGCCCCAGCAGGCCCCCCCAGGACCCTCTCACACATCAGTGACCTCAGCCCTCATCCTCCAAATCAGAGGCCGCAGAGCAGAACCCAAGGCCTGTCACCCTTCCCACAGGTGACCGCACCCCTCCCCTCTGCGCGGCCGTCCCTTCCGTGCTCACGGGCCCCGGCTCCGGATCTAGTTTCTCCTTCCCCATCTGTAAAATGGGAGAAGACAACACCTCCTCTGCTGGGCATCCCCAACGTGTCTGCCCGGCTCCCTCTCAGACATCCTGTCCCCACCCGTCCCCAGGCAGCCCAGGGGGCCTCCTCCTCACACCCAGACTCCGGGACCCAGCTCCCCGTGATGGAGGAGGGGGACCCCACAGCAAACCCGCCCAGCGTCTGTGGTGCCCGTGGGGGGACCGGGCCCCGGGACCCTGCACCGTGTGAAAGCCACCCCGTGCGCCCCAGACCGGGCGAGCTCAGCGCGCTCGCACTGCCGCCCCGAACACCTTCGCCTGGCTCTCTCTTGCGCCTCCAGCCCGGGGCATCCGCGTCCGGAGTTGTGTCCCACCCAGGCTCTCCCTGTCCCATGCCTGAGCTTCCTGACCAGCCCACCCGGACCCCCGGAGCACCCTGGGCACCCTGGCCCCTCACCGCCTCACCCCCGTATCTCGCCCAGGGGGCTGAGACAGGAGCTGGCTGGCTGCCCTCCGCACCGCCGCCCTCCCCCTCCGAGGCACGTACCTCGCGGACAGGTGAGGCCCCGACCCTGAGCTCTCGCTGCTGTGTGTCCAGCCTGGCCCCCGGAACCCCCAGCCTTCCTCCCGGGCTTCCGGCCCCTCCCCTGCCAGCCGGGGACCTGAGGTCCTCAGGGAGCAGAAGCCTGGGGCCCTGGAACAGCCGCAGAGCCCCCTCTGATCCCACAGCGGCCCCAGGCCGCACTGGAGAGCGGACGGAGCCCCTGAGCCTTCCCTGAGTGACAGCTCCCCACGGCAGGGTCCCGGGGCAGCGCGAGGCAGGACCACGGACCAGGTGACTCAATTCAGACGCTCTCTGTCCCGCGGTCCCGGAGGCCGACGTCCAGGATGCAGGTGCAGCAGGGCGGGGCCCCCGACCCCAGGCCTCTCTTCTCGTGTGAGGACGGCTGTGCTCTTCCCTTGTCCTCACGGGGCCGTCCCTCCGCGTGTCCCGATCCCTCTTCCTGAAAGGATCCCCATCACACGGGGTCAGGGCCCAGGGACCCCGTCTGCCCTCCAGGCCCCACAAAGCCCCCAGCTCCTGTATGGCCAGCCGTGCCCCCAGGCCTGGACCCCTGAGGGCGCCGCTGGGCCCACGGCAGTCTGCGCACAGTCACGGTCTCGGTCTTCACATGCTCAGTGCGCCTCCTGCGCCCTCAGAGCCCCCCGCCCGTTGCCCCAGGCTCTCACCCGCGGTGCCAGCCGCCCCACCCGCCCCCAGTCCCCAGCCTGGCCCGTGCTGGGACTTCTGCCACCCACCCCCCGACCCTGGACGCTGGCCCGTGGTGACACCCCCTCCACGAATGGTGGCTTGAGCTCAGGCCTCCGCAGGCCTGGTCACACCCCGTGCTCTGCCAGGTCACCGATCCCGACCAGCCTCCGTCCTGCCCGCCCCGCCCCGCCCCGCCCCGCGTGCTGACCACGCCCCCGTTCTTCATCTCTGCTCGCTCACTCTGCCCACCCTTAAGGCCCCTGTCTCCTGTCTTGTCACCTGATGGCACTGAGCGTGTGGTCCTGGTGCCTCCTTCCCTGGGAAACCCATCCCATCCGGGCCTTTGAGGCCACCTAGCCCACGGATCCCACTGCCCCACGACAGTGGCCTTGGTGTCCCGCCGACAGCTCGGAGTCTGTGTCCCCCGCGCCGGACTTCCGTGCTGCCCGCCCTGCACAGACCTCCTCCTGGCCTGGTCCTCGGGGCCCTGGGCTCCCCGGCTCAGCACGTCCGGTGTCGGAAGCCTGCCCAGCTTCCACCGGCTGCCGGCAGAGCTCGCTCCAGCGCGACCTGGGACCCACTTGTGGCTTCCCTCGGCCACTCCGTGTCACTGGACGTGGCCTGGGTGGAGGGTTTGGATGCACGGGGACAGATGAGACAACGCCTCTTCCCTCCCCCACGCCGTCCTCCTGCACTTTGAACAACGAACAACGAGGGACAGGGAGGCATGGGGGGTCCAGCGGCCAGGGCTGGACAACTCGGGGGCCCTGGGGGTGGTGCTGCAGGGCAGGGAGCAGAGCAGATCTCGGGGCCGGAGCTGGAGCTCGGGACGCGGGGCCAGATGAGTCCCACCCGCGCTGACGTCCATGTCCCCTGCGCAACGTGGGGTGATGGGGGGGCCTAGGTGACTCTGCGGGGGGGACGGCAGTGTCTGAGCCCCTCCCTTCCGGACACCTCACTGGGTGGCCAGGTGCACCCTGAGTACCCCCAGGCTCCACAGAGCATCGCTGGGCCTTGGGGCCCCACCTGGCACCCCCAGAGAAGGGGACCGCCTCCTGCCCTTGTGCCCCAGCACGTGCTGGGGAGGCGGGGGGCGGGGGCAGGGGCGGGGTGGGGAGGGCAGAATCCCACGTCCAGAGCGGCTTAGATAGCGGAAATGTCTCGTCCCTCCCTGTCCCGGAGGCTGGAAGGCCCAGCTCTAGGTGTGGGCGGGTGGGTCCCTTCTGAGGCCAGGAGAGACCATTCTGGGTCCGTCCTGCGCTGCTGGTGGTTTCCTGGCTTCTTTGAAGTTCCCTGTCTTGTAGACAAACCCCCCCTCCACCACCCCACCGGCCTCCGCCTCCATCTTCACGTGGCCTCTCCCTCGAGCGAGTCCCACTCAAGTTTCTCTTTCCATAAGGACACAGTCGTATCAGATGAGGGGCGCGCCCCAAGGACCCCACCTGCAAGAACCCTATTCCCAAATCAGGTCCTGTTCTGAGATCCTGGGGGTCAGGACTCCCCCGAGGAATTTGGGGGAGACACAGTTTCACCTCCGCCAGGAGGGATTGGAATTGGGCTGCCTTTGGGCCTTCGGGGCTGGGGGTAGGCTGAGGGGGAGGGCAACACAGTCTGGAAGGCCCTGGTCTCTGGGGAGCACATGTGCCAGGTTTGGAGAGGGGACTAAGCAGGTGGGCTGGGCACACGAGGCCAGGCCTTCAAGGCCGGTCGTGGCAGAACCAGCCTCGTGGGCCTGGGAGGAACCAGCACTTGGTTTCCAGCGCCGCTGTTTCCCTTTCCAAATTCTTAATAGTTTTTGTTCCGAGGCCCCGCGTTTTCACTTCGTACTGGGCCCCTCGCAGCAGGGCTCTGGCCTGGCCTTCAGGCAGCCAACAGCAGGGTAGGGAAGCCATGTGTCAGGGGGCGCCCGGCCTCCATCTGTCCTGGCAAGACCCCTACCAACCTCACGGCAGGCCAGAGGAAGGGACCCCAGGGCCGGGTTGACCCAGGGGTCGCAGCCACTGACAAGGTGCTGGAAGGGCCTGGGTCCCTGGGGGTGCCGCGGGCCAGCCCCCATGCGGACGGAAAGCCAGCCTCGCATCCTTGTGCATGCTTGGACAGTGAGCGACCCTCAGAAACCACAGAGCGGCAGGAGAGGCCTGAGGCTGAGGGGTTCCTGGGGGCCCTGGGCGTTCCCCCATGCAGCCCCTGCGCCTAGTCTGAGTCAGGCCCTGTCCCACAACCCCTGGTGCAGGGCCGCGTCCTATGCCTCCCCTCACAGGGGGAGTGGAAGGCTTCTTGGTGTGTGTGCGGGGGGTGGGAATTGTGGCCTCCCCGCTGGCTTGTCCCTCAGGCGGGCCCATCCTGCCCACCAAACACGCTGGGGGCCCTATCACCCGCCCCGCCTCCCTCTGCCTTGGGAACCTCTGCAGGTCCCGTCTAGCTGGATGGCGAGGCCCATGGCAGAGCAACGAGATGGCCCCACACTCCCTCCTTTCCTTCTCAAGGCCCCGGGGCGTCGGCCCGGCTTGCCAGGGCATTCTCTGACGCCTCCATGGTCAATTCTGGGTCCTGGCCCTCAGTCACCCGCCACTCCTCCCTGGTTTCTGAGACCCTGGTCTGGTGACCCCCAGCAGCCGAGGACCGTGAAAGGTAGACGTGGCCTCAGTCCGTCCCCTTGTCCAGCCAGTGCCTCCCGGGGTAGCCCCTGAGCCCCCTGCCTCCAGAGCTTGGTGACGCTGACCGGGCGTGGTCAGCTCCAAGGTCCCCGAGTCTGGAGGTCAGGGGGCCGGGGGGAAGGGCAGCGTGGAGAGTGGGGAGCCCAACATTTTAGGAAAGTGAAGGAGGCGCAGAGAAGATGTGGGGTGGCCACGAGGAGCGTTTCCCACAGAGCCCCAGCCGGCAGGCCCCTGAAGAGCTCAGACCAGCCGGCGGGGCTCTTGAGGCTTGAGAACCTCAAGCAGGTGCATCTGTGCTCAGCTCAGCAAACACCCAGGAGAGCTGCGTTCAGAGGCCACGGGGTCTCCCTGGAGGCCCAGCACTAAGAGACTTTGAGGCCAGGCCTGCAGGGGATTCGTGAGGAGCGTGGGGGGCTCCCGGGCAGGCGTGCGGACCCTGTCCCAGCCCCTGCACCCACTTCTGCCTTCCTGGGCCCCCTCTCTCTCACCCCTGCCCTTGCAACTTGCCTAACACTTCCTGAGGGCTCGCTTTTTTCCTCCTCTTGCATCAACCGATTAAAAAACAACACCCCGACGCCAGCCCCAGTGTGCTTCAAACCTCAACCTGCAGCCGGAAGGGGACCTGAAACCGGCTGGGGGAGGGGCTCTGGGGCCGCCAGAGGAAGCACCCAGAACCACAGCGCAGACACACGGCCCGGATCGGCCCGACGCCAGCCCGATGGCGGAGGCTCCCAGCCACCCCAGCTCTGAGGAGCAGGAAGAGCTCCTGGCCGAGAAAGACTCGGGGTAAGGGTCCGCTCCGAGACACAGAGGTCTCTGCGTTTACGTGGGGGGTGGGAGCGTTTGACCTGGTGCCGGACAGGGCTGTGGGGGTCTCAGGGCAGCAGAGGGGGCCGGCACAGAACTTTCCTGGGACCCCGTCTCACTGCATGGCGACTGGACGCCTCTGGGGCCGGCTGCAGGAAGAGAGGACACCTGATGCACGGACTCAGACGCGGCCCGGGCAGCCTGGCAGTTGACGGGCCTCGGTCAGCGAGCCCGAGCTCCGAGGGCGGGAGGCGGGGGCGTGGGTGGCGGCAGGGACGGCCCGGGCCAGAAGGACCCGCCGATGGGGGCAGCACGCGAGGCTGGGCCGGGCGCCCCTCCCGAGGCTGCGCCTCTGCCTCGAGGTGATGGAGGAGGCTGAGGGTGCACTGGGGCCTGTTCTGAGGTGGAAGATGGGATGAGAGAGGGACACGGCAGAGGCCGTGTGCTGGCCCAAAGACCCACTGCGCCACGGCCGCCAGAACCGGGCAGCGAGCCCGCGGAGCCGTCGGCGCCAGCCCGAGCAGGGGCGGGGACAGGGGCTGCTGGAGGCCGGGCGTCCGGGCTGAGCCAGGCCTCGCGGTCCGACGGCTCTAGACACAGCTGACCCGCGTTCTAGCAGGCCGGGGACGGCTGCCAGTGGGGAGAGAGGCCCCCGCGCGCGCAGGAGGACCGTGGGTGGGGGCTGCTCACCGGGGCGAGCAGAAGGCAAGGAGCTGGCGTCCCAGGCCAGAGGGAGAGGCGGCGAGACACCCAGGAGCACAAGCCTGGAGACGGGAGCGCCGTCAGGGCCACGGTCACCTGCCCCAGGGCAGCTGCTGGGCGGGGCTGGGTGGGGTCCCCAGGCCTGGCCTCCGCAGCCCCAGGGCACGGGGTTCCCCACAGCCCCAGGACCCACTGCTGGTGGCCGGTGGCTGGAGGCTGGAGGCTGATCCTGTGATCATAAGGAGGGGACGATCGAAACATGTGCTGTGAGTCTACGTGTGTGAGTGTGTGAGCGCGTGCGTGAGTGTGTGAGCGTGTGTGAGCGCGTGTGAGCGTGTGTGAGCGCGTGTGAGCGTGTATGAGCCCGTGTGTGAGCGCGTGTGTGTGAGCGCGCGCGTGTGAGCGCGCGCGTGTGAGCGTGTGTGTGAGCGCGTGTGAGCGCGTGTGAGCGCGTGTGTGAGCGTGTGTGAGCGTGTGTGTGTGTGTGTGAGCGCGTGTGAGCGTGTGTGTGAGCGCGTGTGTGTGAGCCCGTGTGTGAGCGTGTGTGAGCGCGTGTGAGCGTGTGTGAGCGTGTGTGTGAGCGCGTGTGTTTGAGCGCGTGTGTGCGCGTGTGAGCGCGTGTGAGCGTGTGTGAGCGCGTGTGTGAGCGCGTGTGTGTGAGTGTGGGCACATGTGTGCACGTGGATGAGGTACGGTTGCCTTCTCCTTGCTCTGTCCCACAGGGGCCCTGGTTTGGGGGCTTTGTGGGCCGGCGCCCCGGGGCAAGGTACGAGGCTGAGTAGCGTCTGCAAAGAGTGGTCAGGGTCAAGACGAGTGACCCCGTGAGGCCACATGGCCCCTTGAAGATCGCCAGGGGACCCGTGGCCAGGGCTGGGGCCGTGGGGCTCCTGGTGTTCTTCTACCCTGTGGCAACTGGCGGACAGCTGTGCCCCGCTCAGAAACAGCCCCTTGCGTCAGCACTGTCCTCGTGCTCCTGCGGCCACTGTGTGCCCATAGAAGGGCACGGCTTGAGTGTCTAGCCGTGTCCCCGGCCTCCCTCCTTGGCCCCATCCTTGGCCCCCCCCAGCTGTCCCGCAGACGGAGGAGAGGCAGGACAGTGTGGCCCCAGCCCAGGCCTGGGCCGGCAGGAGGCAGGGGGCGGGGCTGCGCCTGTGCGGCCTGGTCAGGCGCTCCGGCTGGCTGCCCCCCCCCCCGAGCCTGGGACCCCGCAAACATCAACACCCCCCAATGTGGTGTCAGAATGAAACCGAGCCCCAGGGTGAGGCGGGTTCTCGTTTCCCAAGGTGACTAAGAGAACTGGGGGTTTTCCTGTCCAGGGTGATGAGAAGGCCTGGAACCCAGGGTGGGGATGTGCGGTCTGGGAAGCCCCCAGCCGGGAGCCCCCAGGACAGCCAAGGCTGGGCCAGGTCTGCTGGGGCTGGGGCACTGCAGCCAAGACCTGCCACCGGGCCCCACACCCACTGCCTGCGCCAGGTCATCACCCCTCCTGCCCAGCCAGGTCACGCTGCACCTCTCCAACTGGGCAATAGGTGGCCCTCTCAGATGCCCCAGGATGGGACACCCCCTTCAGATTGTCCCAGGACAGGGCACCCCCTTCAGACTGTCCCAGGACGGGGCACCCCCTTCAGACTGTCCCAGGACAGGGCCAGCCCCCTAGACTGTCCCTTTAGACTGTCCCAGGACGGGGCACCCCCTTCAGACTGTCCCAGGACGGGGCACCCCCTTCAGACTGCCCCAGGACAGGGCACCCCCTTCAGACTGTCCCAGGATGGGGCACCCCCTTCAGACTGTCCCAGGACAGGGCCAGCCCCCTAGACTGTCCCTTTAGACTGTCCCAGGACGGGGCACCCCCTTCAGACTGTCCCAGGACAGGGCACCCCCTTCAGACTGTCCCAGGACAGGGCCAGCCCCCTAGACTGTCCCAGGATGGGACCTCCCCCTTTAGACTGTCCGAGAACGGGGCACCCCCTTCAGACTTCCAGGATAGGCTGTCTCCCCTCAGATTGTCCCAGGATGGGGCCACCCCCTCAGAACCTCACGCTGGGGCCCAGGACTGGCGCGACCCCCGCAGCGAGCCCCAGGCAGGGCGTTGATCCTTCCTCTGTGTCACCTGCAGGCCAGGACGAGATGCTCTCTCCTTGCCTCAGCTGCCCAGCTGTAGGGTCCCACGGGGCTGGCCAGGGCCATGGTGGGGGGGGGGGGTCACATGGCTCTGCAGGGCCTCCCTGGAGGAGCTGAGGTGTGGCCGAGCACCCTGTTGGGAGGGATGGACCCAGGCCCCTGAAGAGTGCAGGGCAGATCCTCCATACCGGTGCCCGGAGAGAGGGCTGTCAGGACGTCCCAGGGATCCTGGATTTAACAGGTCCAAATCCTGGGACCTCAACCCCTGGGAGGTCCCGTGTGCACCCCAAACTTCACCAGGGCCAGACCATGCTGTGCCGGATCCTCCCTGTGTCCACACAGCAGAAGAACTGCCCCTCACCAGCAGACAGGCCTCACCCCTGCCACAGCCCAGCCTGCTGCCTAGCATGGCAAGATGCCCTCCCCTGGTGGTCTCCAGACCCTTGCCCACCATGCTCTTTCCCCACGAATCCACTAGACCCCACGTGTGGAGGCGCTGACCACCGGCCAGCAAACCATCCTCCGGGCCGCCGCTGCGGGCCTGCCCTGGTCACGCCGACCTCACTTCCCCTCCGAGGTCTGACCCTTCTGCCACCCCCCAGTTCCGGCAGGTACCAGACCACTGCAGACCTTGGGTGCATCCTTCCTGGCTCCACCGGGCTGTCCTGGCCCCTCTCCAGCTTTCCAGAGGCTCACCTGATCTGTCTTGGGTGATGACGGCCCTAGGTTCCCTATTGTCGGCACTGCCCAAGGTCGGGGGCCCCCCTGGGAACCCTGGTTTGTCCTGGGAGCGCTGGTTCCATCGCAGGAAACCTGGTTCTATCCTGGGAATCCTGGTTCAGTCCTGAAACTCTGCTTCTGTCCTGGGAACCCTAGTTTAGTCCTGGGAACCCTGGTTCTGCCTGGGAATCCTGGTTTTCTCCCTGGGAAGCCTAGTTCTGTCCTGGAACCCTGGTTCTATCCCAGGAAGGCTCGTCCTGCCTGGGAGCCCTGCTCTAACCTCCCCCACCCCGCCCCGCCCCAGGCTTATTGGGCTGCTCTGGCCCTGGATGACCCTGAATGACCCTGGTGGGGGCAGCAGTTGGGTGAGCAGTAGTCTCCTTACCCCGTTAGGCTTCTGACCCCCTCCACCCTTGGGCAAGGCATGGCTCCTGGTCCCCGGTGAGTCTGCCACGCTGCCTTCCTCACGTCTCCCTGTGCCGAGCTAAGAGGCAGGAGAGGGGAGGGTCGACCAGTGGAGCCGCCCTGTGCAGAGTCCCTTTCCGGGCTCTTTGTCCCGATAGACTCTTTTGGCCTTGCCCTCTGGCTTCAGGGTCTTTAAGAGAGAGGACACAGGTCCCCTCAGAGCTACAGGTGAGTGGCAGCCGAAGTGGGGCCTGAGCTAGCTTGAAGGCCATGAGCAACTTGGGCTCCATCTTCCTGTCCAGCTAAGAGAGCCAGGGTGGGAGGGAGCCTAGGGCACTGGAGGGCCGGCACCGCACAGGTCAGATCTCCCCACGCAGCCAGAATGCTGGCGGTCCTTGCACGCACTTGCCCTCCCAGGGAGGTTGGACACCACCTGGTAGAGCCAGGACGCCCGGCACTGGGGCAGCAGGCAGTGTCAAAGGCCACTAAGGAGGGAGCCTGGGACCAGGACCCTGCCTTGGTGGCAGGCTGAAGGGCGGTGCATTGAGGGTGGCCCTGCCCAGGGTCCACAGCCGAAGAAGGCAGCCAGAGCCGGGCCAGGCCTAGGGGTCCCGGACGGGCCTCCCTCTTCCTCACTCCGGGTCAGGGGTCTCTGGCGCCCGGTCGTTCCCCGGAGGGGGGAGGCTGAGCTCAGCCCGGATGATGGAGGCCTCCTCCCGTGCTGGGGCTGGCGGGCGTCACCGGCTTCCTCCTGCTTTCCATCTGGGTCCTGTCACATTCCTTCCCTAGGTGGGGGACAGGGAGAAGACACCACCCCACACTTGAGGACATGGCAGGCCCCCGGCCTGCTGATTCAGGAAACCGGAAATCCTGCCCTGCAGCCTGGCCCCTCCCAGGTCCCCCACCTGCCTTCTCCCGAAAACAATGCTGGAGCCACGTGGGGGCAGTGCCAGGAGGGTCCCAGGGAACAGAATGGGGCAGGCCGCAGACAGGGTGGCACTGCAGACCCCACCAGCCTGCCTCTGCCTCAGTTTCTCCGGGAGGGTGTCGAGTGGCAGGTG
Organism: Mustela erminea; assembly: GCF_009829155.1. Lineage (NCBI taxonomy): Eukaryota > Metazoa > Chordata > Mammalia > Carnivora > Mustelidae > Mustela > Mustela erminea. The sequence goes on along the minus strand of NC_045622.1, from coordinate 112,670,055 downwards.
AGCCCTCGGTCAGGAAGATGAGAGTTCCAGACGCTTGGCTGAGAGCTTGGGCTCTGCGCTCCTAGGACCTGGGCCCGGGTGAGGAGGATGGGGGCACAGGGTCCCAGAGACATGTCCAGCACCTTTTTCTGGAACCAGGAAGCCCTGCCCCCCGAGGCCTCAGTTTCCCCATGTGCCAGCCCCATCAAGCTCTTCAGACAGAGGTTCTCACTTCCTGGCCAGTGAGGCCCTTCACAGGGAGAAACCAAAGCTTCAAAGGACTGAGTGTGCTGTTAAGAGACACTGGCCAGAGCCTGGGGGGATGCGGCTGGCCCTCCCTTGGAGACCTGTCTCCTAGGGTTACTCCCCTGCAGGGACCCTCTCTGGGGAGTCTGTTTACCCTGGGGGCACAAAGTTGGGGTGTTGGGGACCTGACAAGGCCTTGGGGACCGAGGGTGTCTGGGTTGCCCCTTGGAGGCACTTGCTAACGCCATGCAGCTCGGCCGGATGGCTCTGAACCTGTGGGTTCCCATCAGGGCGAGGGTGGTGATTCCTGGGGCCCCCTCCAGAATAGGCTACGAAGACACCCCCAGAGACCTCCCCAAAGGCAGAAAAAGGATATGGTACTGTCAGAACAAGCTTTTTCCTTCTAGAGACATCTCTCCCAGGCCCCAGCCCGTTCCTACCAAGGAATCTTTCCAGGGGCCTCTAACACCTTCTTGGAGACTGGGGATCTGGGACAACCAGCAAAGGGAGTTCTCACACCTCTCCTAGTGGGGGGTAGTGCACAGCCACAGGTCCCCCACCCCCATGAGGCTGGAGAGATGACCCAGGGCCTATGTGGGGTATGGGGTGAGCAGGTGACCAGGGAATTGAAAAAATCAGGCCTCCTAACCCTGCTGGCCGACACAGCTCTGTGGTGCCAGACCAGGCAGACGAGAGGTGATGGTGGGAGGTGAGGAAGAAAGGCCCCTCATCCTTTCCTGGGGTCACAGTCCTGCCCAGACTCCATCTGCTAACCGCCTCCAAGCTGGGAAGTCCTAGTAGGTCCTAGTAGGACCACTATCTGGTCCCGCCGGCGGGCAGGGAGGGGCTCTCTGGGAACACGGAGTCTGCCTACAGCCCCCTCTGAGGCACCCATGTCCGCCCAGCAGGTGTGGGAGAGACTTGGGTGTTGGAGCCTGCAGCAAGGGCAGCTGTGTGGGTGTGCAGAAGACAGCAGGGGTGTGTGGTGTGCCAGTAATGGGAGGGAGTGGCAGGTAGGGTCACTGCCCTGCTCTGTGCCCGCAGGCAGGATCTCATGTGCAGCTGCTTCCCTGCTTCCCACAGGTGTCTGTACCCCATTCCTGAGTGTAACTGGATATTCTGAGGGTTTTGCTTCTGAGGTTAACTAAGGCTGTCTTCTCCTCCCCCACCCTCCCCCCACTACCTTGCCTCAAAAGAGAAACGGGGGCGCCTGGGTGGCTCAGTGGATTAAGCTGCTGCCTTCGGCTCAGGTCATGATCTCAGGGTCCTGGGATCGAGTCCCGTGTCGGGCTCTCTGCTCAGCAGGGAGCCTGCTTCCTCCTCTCTCTCTCTCTCTGCCTGCCTCTCTGCCTACTGTGATCTCTCTCTGTCAAATAAATAAATAAAAATCTTAAAAAAAAAAAAAAGAGAGAGAAAAATGGGACACAGGACAGATGGATCTAGCCAGTGGATTCTGGAGGAACCTAGAAAGAAAGCTTCAATCCTTATCTTGGTCTCATCCCCAGAGCAATCCCAGCTTCCTCACAAACCCCGCCACCCCACCACCTTGGGTCCTCTGCCTTTGCTGGGCTGAGCCACGCGAAGCAGATGGGGACTCAAGGCATTTGGAGGCTACCTTCTCTGTAAGTCAGAACAGTTCTCTATGCATGGTCACCAAGAGCCATGGAGGCTACCCCCTTACCCTTTCTCCCCACCCCGACCTGGGCCCCGCTGCCTATTGCACATTTCATCAAGATACCACTGTGTGTGTGTGTGTGTGTGTGTGTGAGTGTGTGTGTGTGTTGAGAATGTTTGAACAAGAGGACAGATTCCTACTTATTCAGCCTTTTGGGCCATGAGAGTTTTCTCTTTCATATTCTTGGGCTACGAGCTCATGAACCATGAAGGGAGAAAAGACTGAAAGACTTAAAAGGAAATTAAAATACTTCATGATGGAGAAACGTACTAATGAAAGAAAAGTAAATGAAGAAAAGTAGGAAGAAGGAACAGCTGGGTGGGTGGATGACGGATGGATGGACGCGTGGGTGGATGGGTGGATGGATGGATGCTGACTAGATTGATGGGCACATGGATGGGTGGCTGGACGGGTGGGCACATGGATGGGTGGCTGGAGGATGGACGCATGGGCGGGTGGGCAGATGGGTAGATGAAGAGATGGACGGATGATGGATGGTGGGTGTGCTGCTGAATGAAGGGTGGGTGGTTAGGTGGGTGGTTGGGTGGGTGGATGTGTGGATGGACGGACGGATGGATGGATGGATGGATGGATGGATGGATGGGTGGATGGTTGAGTGGATGTGTGGATGGATGGACGGATGGATGGATGGACTGGTCAATGGTCACATGGAATGGAAGTATAGGTAGGTTGATGGCTAAATGGGTGGAATACTGACAGATAAATGATCGGATAGACAAATAGAATGTTATCAAGACATATGGGTGGAGACAGCTAATGGATTGATTTTTAAATCGACAGATCAGGAAATATTGGAAGTGAGAGATGAAAGGAAAGATAGATAGTGTGTAAATAGACATACGATTGATGCTGGATGAAGTACCAAACAGATAGATTGGTGAACAGAAGCACTTAAGTCAGGAATTTTTCACTCACTGTTCTCTCTTTTTACAGCACTTTCTCCCACAAATGTATATAGCCATCTCTAATCCTTCTCAAGTCTTTTTTCAAATAAGGAAACGATTATTCCTTTCTATGAGGTTTTCTTTGACTATCATATATAAAATATCAACCTCCTCCAAGACTCCATGTCCTCCCACCATGAATTATATTTCCTACGGTATTTACTGCCATTGGCTCTATTACAGAACATACTGACTGTTTAGTTTTGTTGTTGCTCCCTCTGAAATGTCAGTCCTGTGAGAGCATGGGCTTTGTTAATGCCAACTCCCAGTGCCTAAACAAATGGAGACAGTAAGTCTGTTGAAAACCATATGGAGAGGCGAACAAACATGAAGATAAATGGAGTTAGGGATAAACCAATGGTTGGTTGGAGGAGATGTGGATGAGGGAATGTATGGATGAAAATAGTATCCCCTATGGGAGGGTTACTAGGTTGCCGCACTACTGTAAGTTCTGACTTATTTGGATGGCTTAATGGGCAATATGTATATGGAAATATGAACATATATGCATTTATACACATATGTGTGACTTTCTAGATAAGAATATGGGTGGACATATCGGTCAGATAGATATATGAGTGGGTGTATAAGTGAGACTGATCAATAATAAAATGTCTGGAGAACTGAATGAAAGTCGGGACAGAGATAAAAGGATACACGGAGGAACGGGCAGACAGCTCTCTTGTAGGGTAGCTGGCCGAATAGATACGCAAACTGGTGGCTGAACATGTACCTAATGGTAACTAACATATATTGAGGGGCTCTTGTGTTCCCGGTGGGTGGATGACTGTCTGAATACTTCTTCTAAGCGTTTCATATGTATTATAACATTTCGATAAATGGTTCGGTGGGTGGGTGGGGGTGGATGGATGCATGAGTGTGTGGATGGAGAGATGGGTGGGTACTTGCTCAATAAAGGGACGTAACGAGAGATGACTAGACATCGGTATGTATGCATTGAAAAATACTTGAATGGATTGATGGGAGGATATACTGTGTTTATATGGATGACTGAATGGATCAAAATCCTGCGAACTTGATGGATTGATAATGATGCGTGGGGAGACAGATAACTATATAAAGAGGACAGATGGATGACTGGGTGGACGGACGGACGGACAGATAGTGGGTGGATGGGTGGATAACGGGTAGGGGACGGACGGACGGATGGGTGAGTGGACGGACGGATGATAGCGGTAGTTGGATACTGGATGGATAGGCATGTGGATGCATGACTGGGAGGATGGATGGATTGACTGGTGGTCGGATGGATGGGTGGGTAGGTGAATGGGGGAGGGTGGCTGGGTGATGAGTGATAGAATGAATGAATGACGGAGGAGGGGGACGGATTGATGCACATATGCATGGGTGAATAGCAGTAGAGTTGGGGACAAACACCCTGCCCTATTGCTCCTGGCAGGGCGTGCCCTAATCATGAAGCCGTGGATGCTGGCCTCTGCATTTAAAGGTCTGTCTTTGCCACCTCCCACGCATCAGCATTTCCGATAGATAATCAAGTAATTGTATTTTAAGTTCTTAGTGACAGAGAACTCCTGCCATTCCAAGGCAGCCTTCTCCCCATGGGAATATTTTTCCTTCTTTTGAACCAAAATCTGTCTTGGCACATTTCCTTCCTGGCTGTCTGTGACTGGGATTCCAGAACCAAGAGCAGGAGGCAAGGGGAGATGGGTGCGTTGCAGTGGGAATGAGGCACAGGCGCGCTTCCCTTGGGCGCTCCGGCCCCGCCGAGGGCCGGCCCCGCGGCCCGCGCACCTTTCCCTTCTCCACGCTCCTCGAGAACCTTGATGCGTCTGCAGCTCTGTCTGGGTGCCGGGGACGGACGGTGGGCCCAGCTGCTTCCGGGGCACACCCCCACATTCTCTGGCTCCCCCGTGGCTGTGGGAGGAGAGAGCTGTGAACTCCCCTCCAGGGCTGGTCATAGGACACAGCCTGGTGTGTGTGGGTAGAGGCAGGGGACGAACCAGAGCCAGACTTCATGACGCCCACAAAGTCTGCACCAGCCAGCCACCACCTGAGTCACCACAGACCAGAGCTACGGGCCCCGTGGCTGCCGTGACAGGCTTGCAAGTGCACTGCTTGCCCGTCTGATCTTAGCCGCACCCCCATCCGGCCTCACGTCCCCCAGGTGCTCTCGGCACTGGCCCCCTGGCCCAGCCGAGGCCGGGCCAGCCGGGGAAGTGAGAGGGGCCGTTCCTCCGTGCTCCGGGGATGGAGGGCAGTGGGGGCGGGCGGTCAGCCCACCGGCTCACGGTTCTGGCTCTGCCGGCCCCAGCTCTGCACACTTGGACACGCGTCTGAGCCTCGGTTTCCCCAGGCGGAACCTGGGTGCAGCGGCTGTGAGGGTGGGTAGCTGGGCCACGGTGCTGGACGTGACTGCTGGGCACTGAGCTGGGCTCGGGGACGCCCCGCAGACACGAGTCCCGTACCCGCCTCGTCCGGTCACTCGCCCGCGAGCCTTCTCAAGTGAGTCACGGCGACTAAGCCCAACCAGAGGAACAGTGGGCTGGGCTGGGCCTCCCTGGCCTTGGCCGGAGCGTGAGGGGCAGGGGGCCCGCAGGCCAGGGCACCGTGCTGACCTGGTGCCCACCGGTCCCCCTGGGAGCATGCTCTCCGCCACCAGCCGGGGCAGGCCGTGTTTGTCCCTGCCTCTGGGGTCTTCCTGCTCTGACCTCCCAGTGCAGTGTGGCGGGGGCGGGGGGGCGGCAACCTCCTCATTTGGGGAGCAGAGAGGATTCCCCCTCGAGGTGATGCGTGCAGCAGAGAGCTGGGCATAAACAAGGGGAAAACTGGAGAACCAAGAGGGAGGGAGGGAGGGGAGGGAGAGGGGAGCGAGAGGGGAGAGGGAAGGAGGGGGAGGGAGGGGGAGCAGAGACAGGGGCAGAGACAGAGGGAGAGGAGAGGAGACGGGGTCCGAGTGCGGAAGCAGGAGGCCGGGGGCTGGCGGGAAGGGGCCGCGGGCCCAGGCCGGAGCGCGCAGGGCAGCGGAGAGGGGCAGGGCAGGGGGGCCCGACCCAAGCGGAGCGGGGCAGGGCAGGGGCGCCTGACCCCAAAGACCCATCAAGGCGAGGACAAGAGGAGGGCCAGAGGGTTGGCCAGGCCAGGCCCAGAGCGAGGGGAGAGGCACAGAGGGATGCAGAGGCCGAGGGGGGCGCCCCAACGCCCCGCCACTGGTGGGGATGAGCCGGCGGGCGGCAGAGTGAGGCCGGAGCGGCCGCCAAGGGGGCCGAAGGGGGACCGTGCCCACCCCAGGCCGCTGAGGTCCTGCTGAGCCCCGGGGCTGCTGGGCTGGAGGGTTTCCCTCGGACATTTTTACTAGTCTCGGAAGGAGGGGGAGGGGAGGAGGCCGAGGGGGGAGAAGGGGGCTGGGGGGGGAACAGAAGGGAAGCAGCTGCTCAACGTCCTGAAGGAGCGACCCGCAGAGTCCGTGAGGCCGCACAGACGGGGACAGACAGACGGGCACCCCGCAGCCCGGGGCGGCCAACGGGGAGTCAGCCCTGGGGACCCCCAGGACGAGAGCGCCCCGGGTGGACAGACGCAGGCCCCAGACGGGGAGGGGGTGTGGACGTCAGAGAGCCCGGACGGCCAGCCGGACGGAGACACGGCTTGGACCGGGGACGGGGACAAGGGAGCGAAGGAGGAGACAGGAGGAAGAGGGGGGGCGGGAGGGGTCCAAGTGGCAGGGGGAGCGGCAAGGGGGCGGCAGGGGCGCGGCAGACAGAGGCTGGCGGCCTTTGAAGAAGGAGCTGCCGCGTCCCCAGGGCCGGGGTCAGGCCAGGTCGCCGGCCCGCGGGCGGCCGCCAGCAGCATGAGCGGCTCGGCCCTCCTGAGGAGTTCCAGCAAATGGGGCCTGGACAAGCTGGTGAGGTAGGTGCCCCCCGGCCCAGGCTGGGGCAGGGCGGGCAGGGCCGGGCCACAGGGCCAGGAGCCCGGGCACCCAGGCCAGGGTGAGGGTGCACCGGGTGTGTGCACACGGCCCGCTCTCTCCCCCACCTGCGTGCCTGCCTGGCCGGCGCAGGACCTTCCGGACGCCTTCCCCTGACCCCGGGGCCTCTGGCCTGGTCTGCTGCTCCCAGGACGCGCAGGGTGTCCTCGGCACGCTTCCAAGGCCTCGCCGGGGCTCCCCCGGCCCCTGGGGACTGTTCTGTCACCCTTCCTTTTCAGATGATGACGCCAGACCTTGTGGCCGCACTCACCACCCCCCTTAGCACACCAGCCCTGCGTGGGAAGCACCACAGGGCTGTGGTGAGTGCTTGGGTCTCGGAGTCCGATTTTCTCTGGGCTGGAGTCCTGGCTCCCACGTCTCAGGCTTCGGGCCAGGACCCTGTCCTCTCTGGGCCTCAGTGTCCTCCTTTATAAAATGGTGGCGTGGTGTCACCCACCTCAAAGGGGAGTAGAAAGAGCAGAAACAAGGGTCCAGAGGCGGGCCCGGAGCCACCGCTCCATACCACGGGCTGCTCGACACTTTACTCTGAGCCACCTGCAGTGCCCTTCCTCCTCCTCTACTCTTCCAGGCACCTAAGGCCCAGCTGAAACGCTGCCTCCTCCATGCAGCCTGCTTTGGCTTCTCCTCCAATGGTGAGGAGCGTGCTGGCAGACTGCAGGCTCCTGGAGGGAGGGACACAGGCGTCTCAGCCTCCTCAGCTCCACCCACACCTCGACTCTGGGAGGGAGGAGAGTCAGGGCGTGCAGGTTGGCAGAGAGCCACCCCAGACCCCTCCAGCTCCCGCCAGTCGGGTCCTTCAGAGTGACGGCTCTCTCCCGGCCTCACCCAGGCATGGCCCAGGGGCCACCACTCAAGTCAGGACCAGCTACAGGGTCTGGGGGGAGATCCCTGCTGGCCATGGCCCCCGAACCCCTCCCTGACCACTCGTAAGGCAGACCCTGCTCCTGGGCTTCACCCCTGTTCTTTCCTGGCTTGGCCAGGCCCACCCTGGTGCTGCTGGCTAGGGGACCCCCAGCCGAGGCTCTTCCTCCCTGCCCAGCCGGGATGTGTCCTCCAGGGGGTACAGCTCCTGTCCCTCTGCAGAAAGCCCGAGGACTCACAGGTGCCTGGGGTCAATACCGGAGGCTCGCGACTTAACAAATGGGGAAACTGAGGCCTAAGAGGGCAGTCATATGGTCTGCTGGGGATTGACAGGAAGAGTCCCCAGGTGGGCTGCACTCACACTCCTCGTCCCAGGAGAAGCTGGGTCACAAATGTCTGTCCAACAGTGGCTTTGGCTCTGCTCCTGAGCCCAGCGTCAGCTGCTGCCCTGGTGTGGGCAGTGGAGGCACCGACGGGGCATCGAACGTGCAGCCCCAGCTCGGCTGAGGGCAGGGACAGCCTGGGGAGAGAGCCCTGAGCCCCTAGGGGACCTGCAGAGGCAAAACAGAGACAGAAAGACGTGCCTCTCTGAGCTCCGTGCACCGTCTTGCTGCTGGGGACCGGGTGGGGAGCAGGGAGATTCTCTCCCGAGGCAGCGGGGGTCTGCGTCCAGCCCAGGTGGGCGGTCACTCAGCTCGCACAGAAATGCTCGCAGGCGCGGACCAGCCCTGGGCCTGGTGTTCTGCTCCTGCCTGTGGACTCCAGGCCCGGGCGGCTCGTGGCACTCCCGCCCCCTCACCGGCGTTCGCACCTGTCTTGCCTCCCACGGGCTTCACTTCCCGAAGCCCGGGCAGGTGGCCCCGGTCCTGTTGGACAGGCAGAACACCAGGCTCACAGAGGCTAGCGACTTGCCCCGGGGTCACTCGGGGGCTGAGGGGGTCCTGTCAGCCATGCCCTGGGCATCACCTTACTCTTCGCCAGGTCCCGCCCGAGTGCAGGGTGAGGCCCCTCCCTGTGACGGGCTCAGGAAGTCAGCAGGGGTGGTGGGGGCGCCAACTGGGTCCAGTTTCAGTAGATTAAAAATGGGCCTGGGCGGAGGCACTTGTCCCCGTGCCCACCTGTGTCCCCATCTCAGCTCGGCACCATCCCTGGGGCTGCCACGCAGGTCTTTGCCGGCTGTCACTGCCCAGGAGGAGGCTTCAGGTGGCCGGCCGGGCTGACTCTTCTCGCTGTATCCCCAGGCCTGGCTCCGTCCCTCTGTCCGCTCCTACGGCGCCTGGCCGTCTGAAGCTCAGCCTGGGCCAGGCCGGCGTTCGGGACGAGCAGGGGGCAGCTTGTGGTCCCCTGGGTTCCCTGGGCTCCGGCTGCCTGCCTGGTCCAAGGCTCTCTGGGGGCCCGGCTTTGGGAAGGGAGGCTTTGTCTGGCACAGACCAGAGGGGCTGGCCGGGTCCCCCTGCTGGTGTCTCTCTTGGCATTTGGGCTCATGGTCCCCCCAGGGAGGCTTTGGGAGCTGGAGGAGCCCTGAGGCAAACCCCCTCTGCCCACTGCTCCGGGCGCACGTCCACCATAGGCACCCGGCAATCCTTGTGCCCGGCCTCCCACCCTGGGCAGCCAGGTCTGGGAGGCCTCCGGGGACCCCAGTGTGGCCAGCAGGGCCAGGGACGGGCCAGCCTGAGGAGGCGGTGGGGGGTGGGGCGGGGGAAGCCAGGCCTCCAAACCAGTGTCCAAAGGGGCGTGGCTGCCTCGGGCCCACCCAGGGCCCCAGAGGGGAGGGGGGCTGGCCCTGGCCCTGGCAGAGCCTGGGCGTCTGGTGGGTGGTGCTGCCCCGGGACCAGGCGGTCCGTCCGCCGGAGCTGCCCCAGGAGCCCGGGCGAGCTGGCATCGCGGGGGCGCGAGGACTGAGTGGCCCAACCCCCTGGGCAGGGCGTCAGGGCCGGAGCCCAGAGCCCTGAGGTTCAGGCTCCAGTCCTGTCCCGCCAACAGAGCAGGACAGGGCGGCGAGCAGGCGGCAGCCCGGGGGCACGGGGCACCTGAGGGCTCGCTCCCCTCCCCGTGCCCCTGCCAGAGCCTCGAGAAGGCGGCCCGTGGCCCCCCCGGGCCCCGAGGGGTGGCTGGAGCGGGCAGGGCTCCCCGGAACAGCTCGGGGAGCGCGGAGTGGCTCAGCACAGGTGGGTGGCCCGGGGCCAGCTCGCGCAGGTGTCGGGAGCACAGGTGGGAGCCGGGTGTGGGGGAGGCCTCGGCGGCTCCTCGGGGCAGGGGGCGTGCGGGATCAGACCGCGGGCCACCCCGGAAGGCGAGGGTGCGGCTGGGAGGGGTGCCGTCTACCTGGGAAGGGGGAGGTCCTGAGGTGGCCTTGCGGTGAGGTGGGGACCAGGGGTTTCGTCCCCAGTGGGCTGCGAGGCTCTCCCAAAGTGTGTTCTGCAGGTACGGAGGGCGAAGACAAGAGAGAACGGAGGACAGAGAGGGGGTGGGGTGGGGGGTCCCCGTGAAGGTCGAAGGCGGGTGCGCGGGGACGGGGAAGGAATGGGACAGGGTCAGGATGGGGACAGGGCAGGGACAGGGCGGGGGCGGGGCAGGATGGGGTCGGGTAGGACAGGGACAGTGATGGGGACAAAGTGGGGACAGGATGGCTCGGATGGGACAGGACAGGGACAGGAATGGGGACGGGGCAGGGATAGGACAGGGAGAGGACAGGATGGGGGTAAGGCGGGGGCAGGAGGGGACAGGACAAGAATAGGATGGGGGTGAAACGGGACGAGACACAGACAGGACTGGGAATGGGATGAGGGCAGGGGCAAGATGGGACAGGACAGGACAGGATGCGGACAGGACAGGACGGTGGCCAAGAGGAGGGAGAGGCTGAGTGAAAACAACAAAGAGAAGGGATAGGGCAGGACATCGGGGTCGGCTGGGGGCGACGGGCGCTGTGGACACTCAGCAGCCCCTCCCACAGGGTCCCTCCCACAGGGTCCCTCCCACCCTGTGTCCCTCACGCCGTCTGCCCCACGCCGTCCCCAGCAGCGGAGGGACGGAGGCCCCAAGGGCCAGGTGCCGTGGGTGCTGAGTGTGGGCGGTGCGAGGGCCCCGTCCACTGCCTGCTCCGGCCCCCCAGGAAGATGGCAGGAGGCCGCGGGGACCTGCAAGAAAGGAGGGAGGGACGCCAGTGAGGCCAAGGGAGGGGCAGAGGAGGAGAGAAAACCCTGTGGGGAGGACGGACGGGGACGGGGACGGGGGGGGGGGGGGATGCCCGCGTAAGGCCGGGGGGGGGGGGATGCCCGGGTCTGGACGGGGGGGGATGCCCGCGTCTGGACGGGGGCCCCATGCGTGGGGCCCAGGCTCTCCCGCCCGGGCCTCCTGTTGTCCGGCACCAGCCTGCGGGAGCTGTGGGGCCGGAACCCTGGCGCACCTTCCTTGTGGCTGGAGGGGGAGCCCCAGGTCGGGCCCCTTCCTGCTAGGCTCCGCTTCGCCTCTTGTAACGGGGTGGCGTGCCGCATGCTGGCTGTAGAGGGACCAGGTAGCCCCCAGCTCCCGGCGGGGTCCTCAGGGACAGAGGCCCGAGCCAGCAGACCGTCCCGGGCTGGCCCCGCGTACCCATTTGTGTGCACAGGAAAGCTGAGGCTCAGGCAGTCTGTGGCATGTCGGGTGCTCAGGGGGAGGCATCGCCCCGAGCCCCTGATGCGCTGTGCAGAGGGGAGGTGGGCAGGGGAGGGGGACAGGGCAGCAGAGGGCGGGGAGGGGCCAGGCTGGGCCCCAGGCTCCTGCGCAGAAACGGACAGCAGTGTCAGGCAGGGGGTGGGGTGGCTCCGCGTGCTTGGGGGCCGGGTCTGGAGACCCCGGGATGGGCCGAGAAGGAGAGCCGTGCGAGGGACCCTGCCTGGGCTGTCGGGAAAACCCGGGTGCCCCCCGCCCGGCCCTGGGCACGATGAAAGTGAGGAGGAATGGCTGAGGCGGCGGCCGGTGCCAGCCCCCAGCCGCGTGTCGCGGAACGTGCCGGAGCCTGGCCTCGTGGGCGCCTGGCTCGGGAGGGACGGGCTGCCCCGGAGGGCCGGCCAGCGCCAAGAAAGCCTGGGCTGGGCCCGGAGGCGAGGCGGGGGCTGCTAGCAGCCGGGGCGCCCTGTGGTCAGCCCCCCGCGCGGTCCCAGAGAGGGTCCTCGGTGCGGCGCAGGCTGGCGGTGGGCGGGGTGCCTGGAGGGCTCCTGGGCGGGCCGCGGACACTTGGCCCAGACCCCTGCGGCGCTGTGGTCAGGGACCCAGAGCAGGGACAGCGGCGATTACTGTGCGCGGGGCGGAGACCGGAGCGGCCACGCCGGCGTCCCACGGGCAGGTCGGACCTGAAGAGGGAAGGGGCTTGACCTCTGACCCCAGGCCCAGAGGGGCAAGGACAAGGAGGCTGACCGGGGAGCACGTCCCAGGAGGTAGGACCCCCAGCCACAGGGAGGCGATGGGCCGGCCGGCAGGACGTCAGGCTCGGTTCTGGTCCCACTCTAGGGCAGAGGGGACGGTCCGGGAGCCAGCCTCCGGGGGAATCCTGGGAGAGAGGGGCTTGGGGGCCCAAAGCTCTTTGTGGGACCACGGTGCAGGGCTCTGTGGAGCCAGACTGGAAAGGGGACCCCTGACCGGGCAAAGCCCCTCTAGGTAGGTTTTGGGGGCACTGCCTCCTTCTCCCTTGGGCTGCAGCTGTCCCTGGTGGGTGGGCACCAGGGGAGCAGGGACCCCACTCGCCCCGCCCCCCGCATGGCCCTCTCCCTGTCGGGCCATCAGAGCAGACGACCAGGGTCTGCCCGCCTGGCCTGGACAACTTCGGGGCCTGCGGTATGATGGGCCGGCCTGGCCTGGGGCTGCCCTGACCAGCATCTGGAGGCTGGTCCCCACAGGGCCTTCATGGGTCCAGGAAGCCAGGACACTGCAGGTCTGGGGAGACAGTTGTGGCAGGAAACTGGGGGCCGGGCTGCACAGGGGCTATCAAGGGAGGGACCCATCTGGCCCAGAGCCCTACGGCGGGCACAGCTCCCACCTGCATGGATGGCGGGCGGGCCGGCCACCTACGGAGCCGCTCAGCGTGGGGCAGGGAGCAGGCTGGGACTGGGTGCGTCTGGAATGGGATGTGGGGCAAAGGGAGCCATGGGGACATGTGCCCTCCGCGCGACTCTGTCCCTGAGGGGTGCCTGCGTGGGATGGGCCGGGACTGTGGGTCACCCGGGAGGAGCGTGGGGACAGAGAGGAGGGGCGACACGCTGGCTGGCTGCCCTGTCCTTTCTGACAGGTGTCACCGTCCACATCCCCTATCCTTCCAGGCCGGGCACAGGCCGGGCACAGGCGCAGGCACAGGCACAGGCACAGGCACAGGCGCAGGTGCCCTTCCTCTGAGGGGGCTTTCCCAGGCATTCCCCACCCCCTGGCTCCAAACAGGGGCTCTCCTGGGGTCCCTGAGCCTCGCCTAGTGGTCAGCACTGGCTTTCCTGGCAGCCCCGAAGGTCCCGGACCCCACTGTGGGCCCCGGCTCCCGGAGGGATGGAGAGCCGGCTCGGGGAGGGGGCCGGAGCCCGGGGCGGAGGGGAGGGGCAAATCGGGGGACAGGCCTGCCCAGGCCTGCTAGCGAGGGGCTGGAACAGGAGGGACTTGGGCTGCCTGGGAGGTGATGGAGCAGGTGACACATACGGGACTGTCACTGAGGGGACCCTGGCCCAGGAAGGGAGGCTGGGGGCGGTGGCAGCCATGGCTGTGGCCTCCTGGTTCCCCTTCCCAAGGGAGACCTCCCGACCCCATTCTTTAGCTGTAAACTGGGGTGACAGTCCCCCCTGAATGGGGTGACAACCAGGTGGCATTTTGAGCCCGGGGTGGGGCTGTCTTGGGCTGAATAAGGCCTGCCCTCGCTGCCCCTGGGGGGTCCCTGGTGACCTGAGGTCAGAGGCAGGGGCCACACTCCCCGGTCCGCTCCTGGGGCCGGCCAGGAAGGAGGGGCTGAAGGGGGATTCCTTGGCTTTGGGGGCTGTGTGGGGCAGCTGGGGGCTCCCCCCACAAGGGCTGCCCCGCTGTGCACTGGATGAAGAGGCCAGGGGAGGGTCCCACAGAGATGACGCTCTGATTGAGGACGGGCCGGCCTCGGCTGCGAGAAGGGCCTGCCCGGGCGGAAGGTGCTCCTGGCTGGGGTCCCAGGGCTCCCGTGGAAGGAAAGTTGCCAGCACGCCGGCTGCCTGGCCCTTCCCACCTGAGGGACGAGCCCAGAGCCCCTGCCCAGGCCACAGGGCTCTGTTCCCCTGCCCGGGGCCGGGAAGGAGCTAGAGTGTGGGTGGGGTTACCTTAGGATGGCCTGGCCTGGGGCTCACGGCTCGAGAGCACATTGTCCGGCCAGCTGTGGGCTCCCGGAGGCAGCAGCTGTGCCCCATGTCCCCCAGCACCAGCCCCTTGGGGCCTCACTCCCTCCCCACACCTGAGGGCCAGCCTGTGACTTTTGGGGAGCCAGCCCCTCTGTGGGAGGGGGAAGCCAGCTCTGCCGGCAGATGTCCCCTCCTCCGGGGAGGCCTCTCAGATGAGACCTGCCACCAGAACCAGGAGGGGGGCAGTGAGGGGTGGGGGCCAGGCCCTGCCCCGTGGCGCCCCCGCTTCCTCTTGGGGGGCCAGGTCTGCCAATAGCACCAGTCAAGAGGCAGTTGGAGCTAGGGCAGCCCGGGGAGGGGTCTTGTTTGCACCTGGCTGAGTGAGGTCTGGGCCCCGGGGAGCTGGGGAGCCGAGGCTGGGCCCGGCGTCTCACCCTGAGGAAGGGGTCAGAGGGACTGAAGCCACAGCCCCACTCCGGGGCGACCTCCTATGACAGCCCCACTCCGAGGCGACCTCCTATGTTTCCCTCCGCTCAGCCCCATCCTCCTTGCCCTCGGGAGGGCAACATGTCCCCCAAACCTCGTGTCCCCTCCAGCTGCCTTCCACCGAGCTCCTTCCTGCTTAGAACCTCCCAGAGTCCCCAGGGTCCCCAGCTGCCCTGCCTTGGGTCTCCCAGGGACCCAACATCACCCACAGGTCGCTGGGTGCTGCCCCACTCGTGCTGCCATTCCGGGAGTGACTGCAGAGGGGAGGGTCGGGGGGGCTGCGCTCCCGCCCCGCACAGGCAGAGCCGAGTGCTCTGTGGGGACACCAAGGCCCTGGGGTGGGGGTGCAGGCCCAGGCTGTCCCCACCCCTGCAGCTCTAACTCCTGTGAGGCGCCCAGCCTGGAGGAGGAGGGACGGAGACCGGAAGGGGCCGAGCGGCTTGTACCCCAGGCCTTCCCCTGCAGCCGCGGCCGCTCTCCGCTCCCTGGTCACCCCCGACCCCTGGTGCCCCATGGCTGCCCCTCAGCTCCCGGAGGGGTGACTCATCCCCTGGGCTCTTCCCGGCCTGGCCCCTCCTGTCCGTCTCCCCAGGAGCCCCCATGGCCCCACACTCTGCGGGCCCAAGCTCAACTCGGGGCCTCCCCCCAACCCACCCACCCCTGCAACCCCCCTTCCCTCCTGGGCGGCTGCTGCCCCTTTGCCCGCACCACCTTCCCGGCCGGTAGCTCCCCTCCAGCCCACTTGCGCCCACAGGGGCCTCAGAGCCCCTCCTGTCCGTCCCCCCGCAGCTGCCCCTCTCTGGCCATGACTGCACCAAGCACTCTGGCCACCGCCTTCATGGCTCTGCTCTCACTGTACCCCCTCCCTGGCCCACGAGCCCCAGCTCATCTTTCAGAACCAAGTTCAAGGTCGCCTCCTGGGCTCTCCGGGCAGTGGGGTTGGGCTGCCCAGGGCGCTATCTCCCTGGCCTGCTGACGGCCTGTGCCGTCGAGGAAAGGGGTCATCTCTCCCCATGCGCAGCAGGACACAGGCGCACCCAGAAAGGTGCTGCTGGATGAGGGATGGCCAGGAGCGTGGGCTGGACCCGCGCCAGGGCAGGCGGGTGGGGCGTGGGGGAGCGGGGTTCCCGGCAGCTCCCCTGTCCTCACCCCGGGCCTGGGGCGGCAGCGTGTGCCTCCTCCTTGCCCCTCCTGCCAGCTCATCTCCTCCGGCCCCTCCTGCCTCCTCCCTGTCCACCTGCCCCTTTGACGCTGCCTTCGTACTCCGGGCTCACCCCCACAGGGGCACCTTGTGCCTCTCTGCAAGGACGTGTGACAGCCGGTCCCCAGGCCATGCCACACCCACAGAACCCTCCCACACAGCCTGGGGCAGGACCCTGCCTTGTATGAGCCGTTGGGGGCACCCTCGTGGTAGCCCAGCCACCACTGCCTTCTCCGGAACTCCCTGACGGGGCCACTGACCTCTGCCCTTGGGGGACCTGCTCTCTGGTAGTTGGGGATCCCCGGAAGCCAACACTAAGAAGGCCTCTCCGTGGGCTCCTTCTCCCCCACACTGTGCCTTCCCTCATGGGCTCTGTGGTCACTTGGGGGACCAGTTGCTCTGCAAGTGTCCACCCCGGGAGACAGTAGGGAGGCAGAGCATGGGGGGACGGAGACCTTGGTGGTCTGTGGGGAGACCTGTGTTCCCTGCTCCTGGTAGGGTGTCTGGTCCCACTCCCCAGGCCTCTCGGGCAGCTCTCAACCACTGTGTCCAGGTCTCCTGTAGCCAAGAGGGTCCCCTGCAAGCCTAAAAGAAGAATTCTCCTAAGGCAGGTGCCCTGCCTGGCCCCCAAGCCTAGCCCCCAAGCTCTCCCCATGACTCTGAGCCCGGCTTTGGGCACCAGAGACAGGTGGGTGCCCCAAAGCCGCCTGCAGGGGGCAGAGTCAAGCAGGGACGGAGCCCACCAGGGCAGGGGGAGGGCGGGAGCAGGACAGCGGGCGGGGGCAGGACAGCTGACGGGGCCAGGCTGGCTCAGACCCTATCCCCCATCATCCGACCCGGCCGGGGTGGGGGGATCCACGAGGGGGTGCTGCAGAGGAGAGAGGGGGCTGGCACCTCGAGTCGGGGCTGGGAGACAGTGGACATGGCCAGCAGGGGCAGCCCCTGGGCTGGGGGTCCCTCCCCGACCGAAGATGGGGAGCTCTGAGCGTTCCCGGGGCCCGTTGGGGTCTGCCCACGCTGCTGTCCCGGGTGCGGCGAGGCCCCGTGGCGGACCCTGATGCACGACCGCGCTCCACGGCCCCGGGGCTGAACCGATGGCCGCATGAGAGCCAGAACAGACACAGGAAACAGCCTAATTGCATTTGCTAAGGAACACCAAATCCCTTACAGCTGCGCTCAGGCCGAGCCAGGGGCCACGGGGCGGGGAGGGGGGCGGCCATGGCCGGCATCCTGACAGCTCCGCGGAGCCTGCCAAGGGGTCTGGGCTGCTGGCCGGGGAAGGGGGGCGCCTTTCCCAGGCCAGAGGCCCCCACCCCACCCCAGGAGAGCCGCCCCCTCTCAGTTCCCAGAACGGAGCCCAGCTGCGGAACAGTGAGGGGCTCACAGGAGGGGCTGCATGACTCACATCCTGGGGCTGGCGGGAGGGGGGAGCGGGGAGGGCTCCCTGTCCTCAGGCCGCTGGGTCTTCCAGCGCGGGGCTTTGGGGAGACAGCAGAAGACCCCTGCCCCGCACCCCGTCTCTGCTCCCCCCACGCTCCTGCCTGTGGGAGCCTGGGGACCGCATGCCAATGGCAGGCCATGAAGGGTGACCCTCGGAGGGCCGCCTCCCGGGGATGCTGCTCTGGGTCTCCCTCCTGGGCCGCTGTCAAGGCGCCGGCAGGGGGGCTGGGCAGGGGGGCTGGGTCTGCGCATTCGCCCCTCACCTTGTTCCCACCTCCGCGTCTGCGTGTGCAGAGGGACGCCCGCCTGTGTGCCGGGGGGTGTTCGGGGCCACGTACGGAGGGCGGGTGTGGGTGCCGACGTTGGCCTGAGTGGCGCTAGAGCTCACAGACGGACTCTGCGTGGGTGTGCACGCGTGTGTCTGTGTGTGCAAGGGAGGCCCAGCCAGGCACTGCGTGCCCGTGCATGGGGCTCTGCCGAGTGTGGGCCCACACAGGGCTCTCGTGGCCGGGACCCATCACCGCAAGGGCAGACCCCGGGGGCTCAGCCCCTGCCTGGGTCGGGAGTGACGGGACACGTTGGGTTTTGCACTCAGATCTAGTGGGAGGGTCTGGGGAGCAGGAGCTATGGCCATGTTGGGGAGAGGCCCCATGGGGGTTCCAGACAGCAGGCCTGAAGGTGACCTGAGGCTCAGCTCCAGCCTCGGGCCACCCACGCCCCACCTGAGCCCACGCGTGCGCACCTGTGCACCGTCCATGGGCTGGGACGCAACAATGTCCCAACACAGATGCGGCCACGGGCGTGTGCAGCTGGGACACGGGATTGAGGGAACAAGATGGCCAGTCCCGACAGGAACGGCCCGGAATTCCTCCTGGGTTGTCCCCAGGGGCCACCCCACAAGAAGGTTGGGGGGCCCAGGCTCCGGCCCACAGCTGGGATCCAGCACCGACTCCCGCGGCACACGGGCTCCCACCCTCCACGAGGAGGGCCTGTGGGTGTGAATGGCGGGGAAGGACCCCAGAGCCCAGGTCCCCAGCAGCCCGAGCACTCCATGGCCCTGGGGCTTCCGAGCAGGATGGGAGCCGGGTGCGGGCCAGGAAGGGCTCGCTGGGGCCCTGGGGGTGGGGGGGTCGATGACACCGCGGAGGAGTGAGGGTAGGCGGACGCGGGTGCTGAGGTCTGAGCACGGCTGAGGTCCCTGGGGGCTGCCACGGGGCGGGGGGGCGGCAGAGCGGGGGCTGCATGGGGCCTGGCTTTTGTCTGGGAGGCTCTGGGAGGACTGAAGGGAGGTTAGATCACGGCCAGCAGGGCTGCCGAGACCATGGAGCCGGCCAGCCTGGCCAAGGGTGGAGGCTCCAAAGGAGAGGGCTGTGGGGTCAGGCAGCGGACACCAGCAGGAAGGGACGGAGACCCCGGCCTGGGGTAGTGGGACCCCTGCAGAAGCAGAGACCAGGACTCCCCTCCCAGGGTCCAGGGGAATTGGGGGAGGCAGGGCCATGTCGGTGGGCAAGGCCTGGGGTGTCTGCTCCCCACCCCCCACCCCGCCGGACACCAATAGTCTGAGACCTACCAGGCCAGGGTCAGGGGAAATGGGCCGTGGGCCCCCGGTCCCAGGCCCACCTTGTGAGGCCCCAAGGGAGGGACCCTGAGAAGCTGTGGGGTCAATGTGCACTGATCGAGGGGCTCTGCAGGGGGTCTCAGATCCTCGTCTGTGAAACAGCTCAGAGAGGGGTCAGGCTGGGGCTGGACGCAGCCTCTTTTGCAGGTCTTGGGCCCTCTTGGGGGGCTGCCTTCTTCCAACACACCGGGTCCCTGGGGAGCAGGAGGGAGCACCCCAGCTGGGGGGGAGGTGTTGGCTTGGGAGGCAGCTGCCTCACCAGGTCTACCCCGGACCTGACCCCAGCCCAGCCCGGCCGTACTTGGGCTGTGGCTGGACCCCCAGATCAGGTAGGCCCCTGACACCTCCCGCCGCCTCTCCCCATGCCCTCTGTGGCCCGGCTCTGGGTGGGCCAAGGAAGCCCAGCTGGTGGAGGGGACCCAGAGGTTGCTGCAGGCCTGGCTGGACCCTGGAGCCCCTCCATCCCCAGGCCTGGAGAGTCCTGGGAGCTCCCCCGGGGCCCCGAGGGCACCTCGGTGACCAGCTCCCGTGACGTCCGCTCTATGCACAAGGAAACCGAGGCCCGGACACGAGGCCTGCTGGGACTGCGGCGGGAGGGCACAGGCCGCGGTATGACCGTCTCTCGGTGTCCCCCAGGCTCACCACTCAGTGGAGTGTCGAAGATGAGCAAGAGGCCGCCCGGGAGCGGCGCCGTCGGGAGAGGGACAGCAAGCTGCGGGCCCAGGACGAGGACGGGGGCAGCCGGGCCCCCCAGCTGCCTGAGCAGGAGACCCTGTAAGCTGCTTGCCCGGCCCGGCCCCGTACCCCCGGGCAGAGGGGTGTGCTGGCAGTCAGGCCCTGGGCGAGGGGTCCCAGAGCAGGAGAGACCACGCAGGAGCTCAGCCCAGCAGCAGAGGCAGGAGCGGGCAGAGTTCTCAGGGTGGGGGTCCCCACAGCCCCCAGCGCCAGCAGAGCCTGCTGGCTGGCCGGCCGGCCGGACTCACGTGCGGCCACCCCTCCCAGCCAGCCTCCCAGAGCGCTGACTCAGGCTCTGGCCGCCCCGCGCCGTCCTGGCCCCTGCTTGGACCGACACTGACCCCAGCTGCGCGGCCCTGGCCCCAGAGCCCCCCGCCCAAGCTCCCCGCTGCCGGTGACTCATGGAGGCCACGTCCAACTTGGCGGGCCGCAGGCCTGCTCGTTTCCTCCCTGGGCCCAGGAGGCCTCCGCGGCCGGGCTGGGCTGTTTTTACAATAATGCCCCCCTTCCTCCCGCCGCTGTTTTGTTCCATTTTCTCCGAGTCAGCAGCTCCGGGCAGGGTGGGGTGCCGCGGCGGTCATGGCCCCTCCGGCCGGGGCCTCGGTCTAGATGGCAGGGGCTGGGGGTGGAGGGGAGCCCACGAGCACCCGATCCCAGGCCTGCCTGGGGGCTCGGGGTGCATGGGCTTCCTGGGGAAGGAGCACGTCCCCAGAGCCCTGGGGGCACGGCTGAGGGGGCAGAGGGAGACAACCCCACACACGGGGACCCTAGGGTGACAGACGGGGCATGGCTCAGCAATTGGGGGTCCTAAACTGTTGGGGGAGCACAGCCCAGCTCCTGGGGGGCCTTAGACTGATGAGGGAGCCATAACTCATCTCTTGAGAGACCCTAGACTGAGGGGAGAAACATAGTCCAGCTCTCAGGGGACCCTAAACGGATGGGGGAGTCATAGCCCAGTTCTCAGAAGGCCCTAGATTTTTGGGGGAGCACAGGCCAGCTCTTGGGGAACCCTGGACTGGTGGAAGAAGCATAGCCCAGCTCTCAGGGGACCCTAGACTAATGGGGGAGGCATAGTCCATTCTCAGAAGACCCTAGGCTGATGGAGGAACACAGCCCAGCTCTCAGGAGACCCTAGACCAATGGGGAAGGCATAGCTCAGTTCTCAGAAGGCCCTAAACTAATGGTGGAGGCACACCCCAGCTCTCAGAGGACATTAGACCGATGGGGAAGGCACAGCCCAGCTCCCAGGGGACGCTTGACTGATGAAGGAGTCACAGCTCAGTCTTCAGAGGCCCTAGACAGATGGGGAGATATGCCCCAGCCCTGGGGGAACACTGAACTGACGGAGGAAGCATTGCCTAGCTCTCGGGGGACCCTAGACTAATGGGGGAGGCACAGCCCAGGTCTTAACAGGCCCTAGACTAAGGGGAGAAACATAGCTCACCTCTCAGGGGACCCCAGACTGATAGGAGAGGCACAGCCCAGGTCTCAGAAGGCCCCAGACTGATGGAGGAAGCACAGCCCAGCTCTCAGGGAACCCTGGACTGATGGGGAGGCCCGGCCCAGCTCTTGGGGAACCTAAGACTCATGAAAGAGACAGAGCCTGTTCTTGGGGGGCCCCGGTTTAATAGGGTGAGGCACAACCTTGGCCTCAGGCAGCTCCAAACTCTGAGGGAGACACAGTCCTGCCCTCAGGGACTCTCTGACCATGAGGAGGCTCAGCCCAGCCGTGGGGTGCTGCCTCGGCGGACAGGGCCCCCCATCCCTGGAGCCGGGCTCTGAGGAACGGAGGAGGAATGTGGGTCGCATGTCTATGGCCCTGGCGGCCCGGCTCTGAGCGGGCTGGGGGGTACCCTGTGCCACTCTTTCAGCCTCAGCCTGAAGCCCGCAGAGGCTCCGGAACCGGATGAGGATGAGGGTTTCAGCGACTGGTCCCAGAAGCCTGAGCAGCAGCAGCAGCAGCAGCACCGGGGGGCTGGGGAGGCCCCTTGGGGCGAGAGTCCAGAGGGCCAGCAAGAGGAGGAGGACAGGCAAGTGGCGGCCGACGTGTGCAGGCGGGGCTGCCGGACAGGGGCTCTCTCCCGGCCCCCGACCCGCGCCTGAGAACCCGCCACCGGCCCCGCAAAGCGGCCGGAGGGGCAGCAGGAGGAAGACAGCTAGACGGCGGGCGGCGGGCCGGGGGCTGCGGGGAGGGCTGGGGGCGGCGGGCGGCGGGCCGGGGGCTGCGGGGAGGGCTGCGAGGGAATCTCATTCCTGGGCTCCCCAGGGCCCCTGGGCCCCGTCCAGACCAGCTGCAGCCCCGGCCGGGGTGTCGCCACATCAGCACACATCTGCGGCCGCTGACGTAATGGAGGCCCTGCGCCCCTGCCGCCCGCCCGCCCCTTCCTCCCTCGGGGCTGGCTGATCTCCATTCCCACGGAGGGGAGCAGGTATTTCCAGATGTGCGGGCCTGTGAGCCGGCCTGGAGGGACAAGCTTTCCAGATGTGCAGACGTGTTTGCTGGTCTGCACGGGGCCGGCGGGGCCGGGGGCCGAGGCGCCCCCGGGGGCCCAGGAATGGGATGGGGGGCTGCTCCCGGAGCCTCACCCCCACCTCCGCTCAGGGGTCTGAGGACGCCTCACACCGAGCCGTGGATAGGGTGCCAGCTCTGCTCAGGGACTTCAGGCTTGGGGGGCAGGCGCCCCGCACCTTGAGTGTCTCCAGACCCACGCCACTCCCTCTCCGGGTCACCTCGCGGCCCTTCACGGCCCCTCGGGAGGCTCGAGCTCCACCTAACACCCCTCCGGTGGCCCCACCACCCCCCACCCCTTCTTCACCCTATAAGCCAGCTCCCACACCCCAGGAGCCAGCGGCTTTGCTGGGGCCCTGGTCCTGGCCGGCCCCCTGCCTGCCAGCGCCCCCCCTGGGCCTCAGTTTCCCCCATCTGCCTTTGGGAGTCAGTGCCCACTCTGCATTTCTAGGATGGGTCTGGGGTCAGCAGGGCTGGCCTGTGCACGAGTCTGGGGTCTCAGCCCCGCGGGCTCCCTTCTCTCTCCCGACAGCCACAGGCCGCGGCTGTTCCCAACAGCAGGGGGCACTTTGGCTCTTCGGTCGGACCCTCGTGCTCCCAAGCAGGCCTCCTCCCGCCCCACACCGGCCTCGTCCCCGGACCCGCAGCCGCTGAATGGGCCCTCTGTGTGCTGGCCACTGGCTGGGACCCACCCACCTTGGGCGGTGGGTCTGGGCGGCACCGGCACCAAGGGGCGTGAAATCATGGAAACTTCGAGAATTTCCCATCTTACCCAGGTTCAGTCCTGCTCAAATGCAGAGCCACGCTGGCGGCCAGCAGGCATGGCCAGGGCAGGCCGCCCCTCTCCTCGGGGCCACGAGCCTTGCTGTGGCCTCTACACACGCCTTGTCCTCCAGCTGAGCAGCCCCCAAACCACCCACAGACCCTGCCCCCCTCCTTGGCCTACTTGCCCCACTCTCAGAGCAGGGCAGGAACAAGTGGGGGCCGAGGCCGGCCGGCCGGACACAGACAAGCACGACCTGGACTGGGTCCTACCTGGAAAGCCTGGAGACTGGGTCTGGCCTCAGAGTGTGGGTGGTGGGCGGCCCCCGGTCAGAGCCAGCAGGGATGGGGGCTGGCTCGGAGGTCCTCGGACCCCTTTCCCCAGGGAGGCTGGGGTCAGGACGCCTTGGCCCTCAACCGGTCCGACTACTCTCGTCTTTCAGATGAGAAACTGAGGTTTGGAAACAGGAAGGGCCTTGAGGCAAGCAACTGAATGACCTTCCGTGGGCCTTCCTCTTCCTCCCCAGGCCCCACCAGCACACCTGCGGGAGCCAGGATGCAGACGAGCAGAGCCCGGCCAGCGTCTGCCTGGAGGAGCTGCGTCTGAGCCCCAGCTCCGAGCTCCAGGCAGGGCCGGGAGCAGAGGAGACCCAGTCCAGGAGCCCGGAGGGGACTGTCCAGGGCAGCCTGGGGCCAGGAGACGCTGGAGAGACAGAAGAGCAGGTGGTGGTTCCACCAGGGGTGGGCGCTGTCCGAGCCCCGGGCAGGGTCTCTGCTGACTGCGTGTTCTGCTAGCCTTGCTGGTCTGGCTTCGAGCGGGACCCGCCCCCACTCCCCAGACTCTAGCACCCACATTCTAGGAGGGTGGAGGGCCTCGCTGACCCTGGGATCAAGTGAGAACTGCGGAGAGTTTGAGAACCAGAGCATGTCAGGGCTGGAAAGGGCCTGAGGCCCAGGGAGGGGAAAGTGTTTGCTCCAACAAGTCCTGGATGGGGCAGGAGGGGTGCAAAGGGGGTGCACTCATCGTGTAACCTCAGATGCTCTCTTTCTAGCACCACAAAAGCCAGCAGCCCAGGACACCCAGCCCCCTGGCCTTGGAGGACGCTACCGAACAGAGCTCACCTCCCCTGAGCCCCAGCACCAAAGTAGGTCAAGGCCCAGAGCCTGCTGCCTTCTCTTTCCCAGAATCACGACCGAATGGCAGCCCCAGAGAGGCAGCCACACGTCACCTCCAGGAATAGGGAGCCCGTCCTGCCCTTTCTGCGCTATTCCCCCAAGCCCAGCACTCAGCCCAGCCCTGAGAAATGAATCGGGGGAAGGCTGGGCTGGTGGACAGGAGCCACGGGGGCAGCGGGGGAGGGGGGCGGGGGGCCTCTGGCCGGAGGCTCACGTCTCTGCTCGCTCTCTCCAGCTCATCGACAGAACCGAGTCCCTGAACCGCTCCATCAAGAAGAGGTGTGTCTGCTGTTTTCCAGACTAGGACTCAGGGCTCCCCAGGAGAGGGTTGAAGAGAGGGGTCTGGGGGCCAGAGATCCAGGGGCCTGAGGGGTGGGCTGCACCCGCCAAGGGAGCGAGCATGGGGCGTGACCCTCCTCCCGCCCTCCAGTAACAGCGTGAAGAAGTCCCAGCCAGCCCTGCCCATCTCCAAGATCGACGAGCGGCTGGAGCAGTACACTCAGGCCGTCGAGGTACGCTGAGGCCTCGCCTTTTCTGCTGGGTCCTTCTTCCGTCCACACGCCCCGGTGCCATCCAACCGAGACCCTCTGTCCAGGACGTCTCCGTCCAGCCGGGACCCCTCCACCCAGTCACGACCCCTTCGTCCAAACAATGCGCCTCCATTCAACCAACACCGACCAGCCAGCGCCCGTCGGCCGGCCAGGGCTCCTCCGCCCAACCCGCGCCCTCCCACGCGAACGCCCCCTCCCCCGCCCGTCCAGCCAGCCTGCGGCCCTCCAGCCAGCCAACGCCCACTCATCCAACCTATATTCTTTTTAAAAAAAAGATTTTACTGATTTCCTTGGGGGAAAGAGAGTGAACGAGGGAGCGGATGAGCGGAGGCCGGGCCGAGGGAGACGCAGAGGCCGACCCCGCTGCGCAGGGAGCCCGACTCGGGGGCTCACCCAGGACTCGGACACCCTGACCTGGGCTGCAGGCACACCTCACCGCCTGAGCCCCCAGGCGCCCCAGCCTATACTCTCGTGTCCAGCCGTGCCCCCTCCCTCAGCCGCCGTCACCCGGTCCCCACGTCCCTCCGCGGCAACACATCTCTCTCCGACCCACACCCTCCACCCGACCTGGCTCCTCCAGCCGGCGTGGCGGCTCCCTCTCTGTCCCGACCCCCCGCGTCCCCTGTGCTCTTCGGGTTGAGAGGCTGTTTCCCAAGGACACCGAGCGGAGGACCGTGCCCGTTTTGTCCCAGCACTCTGCTCCAGCCCTTCGCTGGGAAGGCACCCCCGCAGAGACACAAAGTCGTGGAGGGAATCGTCTGTCTGTCGGACGGTCTCACACGGGCCTCGCTGACGCGGCTCCTGCGGCCGCTCACTCACGCGGGCTCCTTCTGCTCCGCAGACCGCCGGCCGGGCCTCCAGGCTAGTGCGCCAGCCCTCCATCGAGCTGCCCAGCATGGCCGTGGCCAGCACCAAGAGCCGGTGGGAGACGGGAGAGGTGCAGGCCCAGTCCACGGCCAAGGCCCCCTCCTGCAAGGTAGGGCTCATCCCGGGGCGAGGCTTACCCCTCGGCAAGGCGAGTGTGAGACCATCCAGGCTGAAGTGTGGGGAGCACTGGGACGTTTGTGGGGTGGCCGTCACCGGGCTGGCCCCAGAGTGGAAGGTCATGCGGGACAACGGGTTGGCCCAGGGCAGGTGGACGGGGCCGTCTTCCCTTTCCTGCCTCCTCCCCCGGGCTCTCACATAGGGAGGCAGTGGGCAGGCCTAGGCCCCAGTCTGGTAAGGAGAGAGAGTTCTCTGTGGTGTAGGGTCTGCACCTGTGTCATGTCCTTCCTGTGCCCCCAGGATATTGTAGCTGGAGACATGAGCAAGAAAAGCCTCTGGGAGCAGAAAGGAGGCTCCAAGGCGCCATCAACAATGAAGGTAGTGTGCAAACGTGCCTGACAGAGGGACCGCAGGTCCGGCAGTCGAGAGCAAAGAGGGGCCGTCCTCGGCGCACCCGGAGGGCTCCCCAGAGGCAACATCATGGCCCTTCTGCGGCTCTCACCTTTGCTCCTCCTTCCCCAGCAGAGCACCCCATCTGGAAAGAGGTACAAGTTCGTGGCCACTGGACACGGGAAGTATGAGAAGGTGCTCGTGGACGAGGGCTCGGGGCCCTAGGCGGCCCTTCCTGGTAAGTCCAGGGCAGTGGCCCTAGCACGAAGCGTCGTGTGTGGGAACGTGGTGGCGTGGACAGGGCCCGCGTGTTACAAGCTGCCAGGGCAGCCTCAGAGCTCCCCGGAACCCGGGCGTGGCTCCGTCTCCCCACCGTGCAGACTCCCCGAACCAAGCCGCATCTTACGCAGATGCTGCTCTCCCGCGAACGGCTTCACCTTTTTCCAGCTCCGCGCCGCAGGGGAGCTCGGACCTCCTTCCGGGAGGCCGGTGAGCTCATCCTGGCCACTGCACGGGAATGTCCTGGGAGTTGGGTCTGGGTCTTCAAGGGGCAAGAACCTTGGCCTCACTCCCCTGATGGGGGTCCACTCGAGTCTCCACCCCCCCATCCCCTGGTGAAGCAACTCGGCCCAGTGCCACAGTGAGACACACTTTATTAGTGGCCCGGGTCTCGGGGTCCACGGACAGCTCCCATCACACCTCGGGTGACACAGCGGGCCGCCTACTGGCTGCGGGTTCCCTTTCTGTGTCCTGCTCCCAGTCACCTCCATGGCCCTCTCTCATCACTGCTGGCCCCATCGGGGCCCTGACCCTCGCCCTGGCTGCACACCGGGGCCCGAAAGCTGCCGGAGGCCTGGGGTCTCCTTCACGGCGCCACCCACCCCGCTGGGGTGTTCTCCTGCCCCAGCCCTGAGGACACCCTCCTCCCCTGGCCAGCGAAGCTGGCTCCTGACTGACGGTGAGACCATCCCCCACCTCCCAGCAGCGAGCCCGCTCATGCTTTGGCCCCTCGGTGAGAGAATCCAAGGGGGCACCAGAAGGGACAAGGCCTGGGGTCCGGCTCCCTGAAATGCGGAGCCTCTGCCTCAGCTCCTGGTGCCCACCGACGGCTGACTCCCCCGACCGGTCCCACTCTGCACAGCAAATGTCAATCTGTCCCCAGACTTCGGCGGCGGGTGGGGGGCGGGGGGTGCCGCAGAGCTAGCCCCAGAACCTCCCCGCCCTGACGAGCCTCAGAGATCATGTCAGGCTCAGAGACCCTCCCCGCCTGCCTGCAGCCCCTTGGAGCCCTGACGCACTCCTGCCCCTGTTTGCCCCAGGGCCCAAGCCTAGGGCCGGCCACGCGGGTCGACCCCCCACGCCCGCACCGCATGGTACGCTTTCCTTCTCACACGAGCCTTTCCCCGCCAGCCCCCACACTCTGCCCCCACACGGAGCCCCCCACCCCGACCCCAACATCTTCGCTGCCCTCCTTCAGGCCACCCGCCCGCCCTGCCCCCTCCTGGCTACCAGCGTCCGTCTGGCCCCAGTGTCCTCTTCAGGGGCCGGGGCCTCCCCCTGGACCCCCTGTCCCTCTTCAGTCCGCACCATGGTCCTGGGCCCTGGGGCCACCCGGGCCAATCACTGGAGCCTCCAGCCGGCCGCCGTCCGGTTGAAGTTCTTGGGCTTGGGGCTCAGGTCCAGGACGGGGCGGACGGTGGGAGGGGGCCGGGTGGCCGCCTCCTGCAGCTTCCGGGCGTTGAACCGTGGCCTGCACAGGAAGGGCAGGCGGCCCAGGCCAGCCAGGGCACCAGCCCTGTCCTCGGGCCCAGCCGGGCCGCTTTGGGTCTTGGCCACCGACATACGATACAGCACCGCGTCCCACATCCTGGAGGCCCGGGAGGCCGGGGGCCAGGACGCTGGGCCCACGGGGGCTGTCACTGCCTGTTCCCCGCACTCCGGGCTCTGCTCCGGCCCCAGCAATAGGGGTGCCTCCGCCTCCTCCACCAGCTGCTTCTTGAGGCGCATCCAGCCGCTGAGCTGGGGCTTGGGAGCCACCCTGGGGACAGGGCACGGGTGCGGGCCTGACAGTGGGACAGGGGGTGAGGCCCCACGGGGTCCGGAGCCCAGCTCGGCCTCAGCGGCAGGCCCCGATGCAGGGAGACCCTCCAAGGGTTCCACAGCAGGGCCCTCGGGGGCAGGATCATGGGGCGAGGGTCCCCAGGAGCAGGAGGTAGGGGCAACAGGCAGCACAACCTGAGTGCTGGCCTCTCTGGGCCCCGAGACCTCAGAGTCCGGGGGCGGCCTGGGTGCGGGGGGCTCCTCAGGCCAGGGACTGGCTGCCTCAGTGGGCAGCGGGCGGATGTGGGCCACAGGAACCAGGGGCTGGGCCCCGGGAGGGCACGGGGCTGTGTCTCGGTCCTGCCCCCCATGCCTCCCATCGGGGGCCGTCTGCTGGGGCTCAGGGGTTCTGGCCTGTGGGGATGGCACTAGCCGGATGTGCAAGTGGCTGACGTGGGTGACCCCTGCCGTGGGGGCCGAGACCTGTGTGAGGCCGCTGGGGGGCCGGGAGGGGGCTGGAGCCGGGGCCGCAAGCTGGGGCCCTGTGGCCTTGAAGTGAGCGGTCAGGCTCCTACGCTGCGCCAAGCTGAAGGGGAGCGGGGATTTCTGCAGAGGTGGCGCCACGTGGTGGATGACGGAGCTGCGGGCAGAGCATGGCCGGGCAGCCACGGGGCGCGAGGCCTCTGTGGGAGGTGGGGCCTCCGTGGGGCACGGGGCTGTGGGCTCCTGGTCGTGGCTGGCCTCGCTCACGGGGGACAGGGAGGTGCGGAAAGCGCCCAGTGGCACGGGAGGCCCGGCCCCCGTCATCTTCTTCCGGGCAGCTTTCCTCAGAAGCTTCTGCAGACGCACGTTGTCCTTCCCCGGCTTGGGCAGCAGGGGTGGTGGGGGTCCAGAGGGCCCCTGGGGGCACAGGCCAGCCACGATGAGCATTGTCACACCCTGGGGAGGAGAGAGGCAGCCGTCAGGCTCGCCCTCCTCACGGCCAGCACCCCTCCCGCAAGGGGCACGTGGCTCCCCCATTATGTGGGAGGCCCTGAGGTCCAGGGGTCCCCGCCTGACCGTCGGGGGCTCTGCTTTCCGACCACTTGGCGCCCACTGGGGGCGTCCCTAGCAAATCCGTCGGCGTCAGCGACTCTGTGGGGCGGCTGCCCCTCATGCTGACTTAGAAGGCCGTCCACAGAGGCCTGGGGCCCTCGGCGGGTGACAGGCGAGGATGCCCCCCGGTGCACAGGCTGGGCCATGGGGCCCGCAGGCGTGCTCCAGAGGGAGGCACGTGTTGGGCCGGCGGCCGGCCAGGGCAGGAAGAGCGCCTGCCCGCAGACGCGTGAGGGGCGCCGCGCCGTCGCCGGTCAGACCACAGGCTCGTCCACTGCGAGCCAGCGGTGAGGGCGGCGGCCAGAGGCTGCATCATCAGAGGTAGATTGGCCAGGAGGTGGGAGCAATTTTCGCTGAGCTACGCTAAATGGGATATTCCCGCAGACATCCTGGCTGGGGTGGTCCTGGCCAAGCCGCCCGCCCTGGTTTCTGGGCGCCACGTGCTTGCGAGGACGTTGACAGATGGCGTCTGGGCCAAGCCGGAGGCCGCCGGTTCGTGGGGGGAAGGAGCCTGGAGCGGCCGCCCTGTGGGGCTCTGTCAGGCGAGCGCGGATCTGCCTGGGGCTCACTCTTCGCTGCGCCTGCTTCTGGGGGCCCAGGACCCCAGGAACCGCGGGAGTGCCAAGGTCCACTCTGGGGCTGCGTGGCCGGCGGGCGGGCAGGCGATAGGCAGAACCCCCTCCACCCTGAGTCCCACAGAGGCTCAGGGTCCCGGGGCCCAGCGTCGGGGAGGCAAGCTTCCCAGGTGGGAGCAGACACAGCGTTTCGGCAGCCGGAAGAGGGAGGCTGCTGCCGGCGGAGGGGGGAGCGTAGGCGGGCCCAGGTGGCCGGCGGGGCCAGGCCGGCGGGGCCAGGCTGGCGGCACGGAGGGCTGGGCAGGTCGCCCCTCCCTAGACCGCAGCCTCGTGCGCCCGCACGCCCCTGTGCTGCAGCTCTCCTGAGACCACTGGTACCTCTTAGCAGCAACCTCCATGCTCGGTGGGGGGGGTCCAGCCCGAAGCCCACCCCGGCCCTGCCGTGGGAGCTGCTGCCATGGCCCGTTTGGCCTGCCCGCACCCTCCATCACCCACTCCAATCCCCACCTCTCCGCTCCTCGACCCCCTGACCTCTCCCCCCTCCCGCTCTCTGACGCCCACTGTGCCTCTCGTGGCAGGGGCAGGAAAGGGACTGTCACTGGTGATTGACCCAAGGAGCCACCCGTCACAGAGGCCAAGGGTTCCCAAGGAAGGCCCAGGATGGGCCAAGAGAGAGCACCTGCCTGGGGATCTCCAGGTCAAGAGACAGCACCTCCTGCACCACACGCTCGGGCCCAGCCAGCCCCCAGCCCCTGCTTGCAGCCTCCTCCTGCCAGTGCAATAAAGCCCTCGTGTGTGCCAGATGCTCATTCTGTGTTCACTAATTGGGGGAGGGACACGGGAGCGGTGTCAGCCCAGTCGGGGAGCCCTCCCCACCCACCCTAGACAGTGGTAGCACCCAGGCCTCCGGCCTCCAGGTTCCGACACCTTGTCCTGTCCCTGCCTTCTGCAGTGTTTGACTCTGGGATCCGAGGTGTATGGTGGCTTAAGTGCGGGGCTCATGACGGTTGAGATCCGGTCCTCCTCTCCCAGAGCACCTGTGATGCTTCCCGCCTTGACTGGCCTGATTAAACTTTACTGTGCTTGAAACAGTGTGCGTTTCTGGTCTTTGTCCCTTGACCATGCCCCGCTCCCAAAAGAACACCCCCCCCTTGGGGTTATTCCCTATCCTGGCCCTGGGGTGCTGCTCAGTGAAGATTTCGTGGATGGACAGACGTAGGTGGTGGACAATGGGAGGGTGGAGATGGGTGGGTGGACGGATGGATGGATGGATGGATGGACGGACAGATGTATGATGGGTGAAGCGGTGGAAGAATGGATGAGAGTTGGAAGGGTGGGTAGATGGACCAGTGGAAAGATGGCTGGATGGAAGGATGATGGGTAGATGGTTGGATGATGGTTGGATGGTGGTTGGATGATGGTTGGATGGTGGTTGGATGATGGTTGGATGGTGGTTGGATGGTGGTTGGATGGTGGTTGGATGGTGGTTGGATGATGGTTGGATGGTGGTTGGATGGTGGTTGGGTGGTGGTTGGGTGGTGGTTGGGTGGTGGTTGGATGATGGTTGGATTATAGTTGGATGGTGGTTGGATGGTGGTTGGATGGTGGTTGGATGGTGGTTGGATGGTGGTTGGATGGTGGTTGGATGGTGGTTGGATGATGGATGATGGACAACGGATGATGGGCGGATGGGTGGGTAAGTGAGTGGGTGGGTAGGCGGGTGAAGGGCTGAGGGGAGGAGGGTAGATGGACTGATGTGTAAATAGAAAGACAAAATGAATAAATAGCGGGTGGACAGCGGCTGGGGGGCGGGGTGAGTGTGCTGGTCGTGAGTGTGCCAGACACTGGCTGGACGGACAGCGGAAGGGAGGGAGGCAGCCAGTGAAGGTGAGGACGGGTGTGTGGGAACAAATGGTCGGGTGGTCGCGAGTGGACCAGAGTGTGAAGGGGGAGACAGGCTGGAGGCCGCGCCCCCCAGCCCTGAGCCCTGACGCCCTCACCATCTGGGGAACCCATTCGAAGGGCAGGATGGCTACACCTGTGGCATTCTAGGCCTGGCTCTGCTCGAATGTCCATTTGTTGAGGTCTTCGGGTCGCAATCCGCCTGCCTCCCTGAGGACGGGGTAAATAGGTCCAAGTCCGGACGGTTCGGACTCCACGGTCCACAGCCGTCGCGTCCCACCACAGCCCACCTCAGAGACTGCTCTGGGCGGGGGGGACTTTCCCCAGGGGACACACCACTCTCCCTTCTCACCCAGCTGGATGGGACAAAGGCAGCAGCAGAGTTCTCCATGAAAGGTCCAGGGCTGGACACAGAGCAGGGACCGGAGTGGATGACACCACGGGACGGGAGGCAGGTGGGCAGATGGTGCCAGCCACGCAGCCCTGACCCATGCGGGCCCCACTCAACCTGCCCAGCGCCCTGGGGATGAGGACCCAGGGCTTGATGCCTCTGAGTACTGCTGACCCCGCCGCGTCTGCGATGGAGCCGCCACCTCCCAGAGACTTTGGGACAGGGCCGACCCACAAAAGGGTCCTCAGGATGGGAATGGTCTCTGCCCAAGGGGTCCCTGGCCTGGGGTGTCCTGCCTGCCTGAGAGCCCCATCCGCCCCACCACTCCTCTGCCCCCGACATAGGAGCCAACCTGTCCTCTACAGGTCCTGAAGGAGCACCAGGGTGTGTGGGGTGGCAAGTGCCCAGGGCTGGGGAAGTGTCCCCGAAGTGCTGTGTCAGCAGCTTCTATCTGGGGCCTGGCAGAGCCCAAGTTGGTGGTGCTGGCACCAGCGAGGGCGCCCAGAACCCATTCAAGTTCCCTTGGGCCCCGCCACCCCCATCCATGCAAACTGGGACCAGAACCCAGACTGTGGGGGGCCCTGATCTCCCCCCCGCCGACCCAGGGTCACCTCTGAAGACAGCCGGAGCCAAGATATTTGGGGCACCGCCTCTCCTCACAGCCTCCTCCCTGCTCTGCGGCCTCAACAGCTTTGCTGGCTTCAGAAGCCCGCACACCACCATCCCTGGGCCAAGATGTCCCTGAGGTCCCCCTAGCCAACACCTTTCTGGGTCCTCCGCCCCAACCAGGGCTGGGCCACCCCTACCCCTTGCTTCCACCCCCCGCCTCCAGACCCCCTCCGGCCCCAGAGCCGGGCCCGACCCTCTCCGCCCACCCAGACTGGGCCAGGCCCGGTGGACCGGGGTGTGGATTACCTGTCGAAGGCTCTCAGAGGCCTGCGGCCTGTCCAGCAGTGCCGGCTCAATAGTGTCCTGCTGCACCACGGGCCTGGTGCCCCGAGGAGGAGGTCACGGATGCCCAAAATAAAACCTGTGCGATTCCTCTGACCTCAGCGCCCGCTCCCTGGCTCGCCCATTCACGGGAGAGCACCTGCCAGGGGCCAAGGCCACTAAGCGGGCAGCCACCCTCCTCTGCTGGCCGAGCAGGGCCACTGCAGGGTCGGGGCAGGGCCACCGCAGGTGCAGCTCCTAAGAACCACGGGCCCCAGCAACAGGGCAGCCAGCAGTTCCCAGGAGCCGGGCACCCGTGGGCTGAGCGGCGCTGGGTGCACGCAGGGCCCCCCCGGGCCAGACTCCAGCAGGGCCTACAGACAAGGCCAAATGCTCCAGGATGTGCTGTCCTCACATGTGTGCCCACATCTGTCTGTGTGTGGAGGTTCGGGGGCTGTGCTCAGGTCTCCGAGCAGAGCGACAAGAGCCAGTGAAAGCCCCACCATGGGGAGGAGGCTGTCACGGCGAACCCGCAGGAGCTACCGCGGGGGCTTCCCTGGAAGGGACTCTGCGGGTGGCCCCACTGGGCAGAGTTGGCCAAGGGTCAAGGGCGTGTGACCCTCCAAGACCTTGTGGTCCAAGGACAGGACAGGTGGAGGAACAGCACTCAGAGAAGGAGAGCAGGGCCGTCCCCAGCAGCTCGGGCCTTGGGGGCAGGCGGGAGAGGGTCCCAGCGCCCCCTCGCTGTATGGCTGTAGGTATGCCTGTCCTGTCTTGGGTCCCTGTGGCCTTATCCCCAGTTTGGGGGGACCGTATGGGGTGCTAGTGGGACCCTTCCAGAAGGCTCCAAGGACCACGGGCCGTGCGGAGCTGGGGCTGGGGCGTGAGTCTCCTGCCCACCAGGCTGTCGTCCCTGATTCGAAGCCTCCAGAGGGCAGGGGCCTCGGTTGTGTCTCCCCAGGGTTCACCCTGTCCCACGTGCTGGGTCACCAGCTGTTGCCCTGGACCAAGCTGTGCCGTGGACCCCACTGTCCGTGCTCGGCAGACCCTTGCCCGGAGCCCTCATGTCTAGAAGGAGGTGCCCGACGGCTGTGGCCCTTCTCTCGGTTTCCCTAGCAGAGGGACAAGCAAGGGGACCATCAAGGCCGGGCAAGACGTCTGCCAGCCGGACGGTGCCACCTAGAGTCCCGAGGACGGAAGGTGCCACGTGGAGTCCCACGGACAGAAAAGCCAGCCCCGGGG
This sequence comes from Mustela erminea, assembly GCF_009829155.1. NCBI lineage: Eukaryota > Metazoa > Chordata > Mammalia > Carnivora > Mustelidae > Mustela > Mustela erminea. The sequence continues at coordinate 112,636,021 of NC_045622.1, read as the reverse complement.
CGCCTGGGTGGCTCAGTTGGTTAAGCTACTGCCTTGAGCTCAGGTCATGATCCTGGAGTCCCGGGATCGAGTCCCGCATCGGGCTCCCAGCTCCACGGGGAGTCTGCTTCTCCCTCTGACCTTCTCCTCGCTCATGCTCTCTCTCACTGTCTCTCTCTCAAATAAATAAATAAAATCTTTAAAAAAAAAAAAAAAGAAAGAAAAGCCAGCCCCCCCACCCAGCACAGGGCGGAACGTGCGGTGAGCAGCTCGTGGAGCTTGGCTGTGGGGCCAGAGGCCCTCACGGTCTAGACCCCCAGACGGGGAGCTCCCAGGCTGAGGGCAGAGGTATGGCCCTGGCCTTGGGGGAGGACCAGCCCCTGGGGTGACGAGGACCCTCAGTGCTCGAGCTCCTGCCTGGACCGTAACTTCTCGAGCCCGTCTGTCCCGCACACCCCAGGTCTGGGCACTAAGCGGGGCTCAGACCTGACAGACGCCTGGCTGAGGACTCGCAGAGCCCTCCACTCCACAGGAGACCCGGGCCCTCGGGCCACGTGCTCTGACGGAGGAGCAGGTGGGCTGCGGCGAGGGACACATGCCCCAGACGCCGTAGAGGGCGGGCGGCTGGGCTGGGGGCGTCAGAGCCCCAGGCTAGGGCTGGTTGAGAGCCTTGGGCCACCCAGTCCGTCCTGTCAGCCCTCCTCAGCCCGTCAGGAATGTGCCCGCTGTCAGGGGGTTGGGGGGGTAAAAATAGAAGCTGACACTTCCTTCTCCTTCTCCACATGCGTCTGCCCATCCGTGCCTCCTTGGGCCTCCTCCTCTGCTGTTCCTATACTTGGTAAGGGGCCTGCATGGGCACAGCCCCTTCCCGCCTGCCCCACGCGCCCGGCCACCCAGTCCCCGGCCAATGGGCTTCTGGGCAAGATCAAATGTCACTATAACATGAGGTGGTGAGCCGGGCGGGCAGTGTCTGAGCCGTCCTGTCCACAGGGAGCTCCAGCCCTTCCCTCCAGACTCAGCCACAGGTTGGTATGGCGCAGGGCTGGGCAGGACTGGCCGGCCACTCGAGGCGCGTCCAGGGTTCTGGGGTGCGGAGGGGCCAGGACGCCGTGATTCCACGTCTCCGCTCTGAGCACGGCAGCTTGGAGAACCCGCAAAGCCACCCAGGGTCCCGAGGGTACTGGCGCGGAGGGTGTTGCTCTGGGATGCGAACACAGGCGAGCTGTCCCAAACCGCAGCCTGGCAGCCGGGGAGGCCCGAGGAGGCGGAGGCGGCCTCCCTGGAGGGAAGGGCACAGAGAAGTGGGGGTCGAGGCAAAGAGCCCCGGAAGGCCACTGCCCACAGCTCCGAGGGCCGCCCAGTGCCGGGTCCTGGCTCACCCCCGGGGCCATCTGGGCCTCTCCACGGGGCTCCAGTAAGCGCAGGGGCCCAGGCCAGCTTCTCTCAGACGCTGGGGGCTCTTGGCCTCAAGCGGTCATTGCCTCCAATGCCGCCACGTGTAGAGACCAACGCGAGGGGTCTGCTGGAATTCACCCCAGGAGCGGTTGCATGGAGAGAGGTGGCTGGTGGGGGCTTCAGGAACAGCTCCTAGAGGCCAAGGACAGGAGCAAACAGGGCCAGGCCAGGGTGGACTGGGGACCTGGGATCTATCCCACTGCCCTGGACGCGTCCCACCGCTGCCCATGGGGGAGCAGCACGTGCGCCCAGAGGCCCCGCCCAGGCTTCTCGCCCTCCGCACGGCCTCGCCCGTCCTGCCCTCCCAGCACCCTCACCGGCCAGCTCCTTCTGCACACCCTCAGCCCTCGTTGGGGGGGAAACCCGGGAAAGGTTCCCTGCAGGATAGGATGGGGGCCGAGGCTGTACGGGGTGACGCAGCCGGGCGGGGACTCCCTCCTCCCCCCCCCCAATCTGGTCACCTGGGAAGGAGGTGTGTGTCTCCAAGGAGGTCTGACCTCAGCGGCTATATTCCCTCTACCCCACCCCCCAACGCCAAGGGCAGAGCATGAAACGGACATCTGACTTCCTGCCCAACTGTCGAAACGCTGTCCCCTGCCCCCCAGCACGCCCCACCCCAGCCCCTCCCAACAGATGGCGAGCTTGGGGGACAGAGCCACTCTGCAGTGTGGCCTCCAGGGCTCCACTGCAGGATCCCAGAGAAGCCGCAGCCTCTGCGGGGTCAGTGGGGCTTTGCTGCCCTGACTCACAAGGGGCTTCCAGGCACCCCACCCGGGGATACCGGGGTCTTCCTGCGGCCCCCCCGGGCTCCAGTCCAGAAAGCAGGAGAGCAAGGTGCCGGAGCTCAGGCAGGCCTGGGACACCGGCGGGGGCCAGTGGGAGCGAGCCAGGTAGAGACCTGAGCCAGCGGCTGCCCTCAGCCCCCCTCCCTGCATCTTGGGTTTCTGGTCAGAGGCGTCTTGGCTAATTCGGGTGCCTATTTCTGGACACCTCAGCTGCCACAGGCTTCTTAAAAATAACCCACCCCGGGCTCGGGCCACCCCACCCCCTCCTGAGGCTGCTGACAGGTGTAGGGCCCGGCCAGGGTCAGGGGGGCCAGCAGGACAAGGCCCTGGGCTGTCACGGACCCTCCCACTCCGGAGAGTGGCCCCAGGGGAGTGGTGGGGGGTGAGGGCGGGGCCCACCAGGAGGCTGAGACCCCCAGCTGTACGCAGCGGGGAGGCTGTAACTTGAGGGGGCAGCAGAGTCCTGTTTCGGGAAAGAGCCGTGTCTCAGGCTGGGGTGTGGGGAGCAGAGATCTGGGGGTTGATGTCGCACGGAGCTTCAATGGCTCTGGAAAAACTAACATTCTGGACGGAGGCTTCAGACAGCCGTTCCCACCTTAGCGGTGTGACGGACACGCATGTTTAAATGATGAGCTTGTGGTTTCCTTGTCCGGAGCTCCTGGGGGGCTGGGGGCCCAACGGTCGCGTTCCACTGGAGCTGCTCTAGGCCGGCGTGAACTCTGTGTCTGGAGCCCTGGGCCAGCTGCTCCGAGCGCTCCCAGGCTCCGGGCCGCCCCAGCCGGGTGCGCAGGCCAGCTCACGGAACCGGGGTCCCTGAGCGCCCAGACGCACCTGCGCACGTGCGGCCTGGCCCAGGCACGGAGCTTCCCTGCAGACGTTGACAGATTCAAGAGCATCCACGGGGCCTGGGAAAGCAGGCGGGGGGAGGCGGCGGCCAGACGGGGCTGTCCACGCTGTTCTTTTGCTCAGGACCCTGGGCTAGGGAATGCACAGAGAAACAGCCCAGACCCAGGGCCCGTGAGCTTGGGGCCCCGTCTGCTCTGGGCGGGGCTGGGGGGGGTGGGGACAAGGAGAACGGATTGTGCACCTTGTGATTTGGGGAGGGAGGGCAGCACAGGGGCCGTGGGGGACTCCCAGGGCATCCATGTAGAGAACACGGGGTCCCTGCAAGAAACCGTCAGTTGGGGAAGGGAGCTCTGGGTTCACACCAGGAGGGCTGTCAGGGCGCTGGTGAGGCCCAAAGACCCAGGAAGCTTCAGCATGTCTACAGGAACAGGGGGGTCCCAGTAAACCCCTCAACCACCTCGGCGAAAGGCAGAGGCTGTCAAGAAATGGGCTCCAAGCCCCACCAGCACAACTTCCCTACTGTCCAAAACAGTCTGGACCAGCACCGGGCATCCTGGATGACCCCCTCGGGGAACGCTGTAGAGAGGATGTGTGCCCTGGGTGGGGGTGGACGCCACGACCTCCCAACATCCCGTCCAGCCCCGGGATTCCCAGCTCCAGGCTGGAGCCAGGGCCGGAAGGGCGTGGGGGGTGATCAGAGTTCGCCGAGGAGGACGGGGCGGGGGGGTTCTGCAGAGGAGGCCCGCCAAGGCCAGAGTGCTGGCCTCCACCCTGTCCCTGGATGTCCCTCAGACCCCCAGCCCTAGGAGCTCACCCTTTCCAGTACTCCCAGACCGAGGCCATTCTGATTCTGGTCCCGTTCCTTCCCCTGCAGAAACCACCCCGCCACCATGTCTGACGAGGAAGTGTGAGTACCAGCCCTAGTCACCACCCGCCTCGCGTGGGGCCCCTGGACCTGGGCTGCGTGAAGAGGCCAGAGGACCCAGGGCTCCTGGGGGACACTGAGTGGAAGCCCAGTTCACCCATTTTCTCTCTCTCTCTCTCTCTCCTCTCCCCAACCCTCGGCCCCCGACAGTGAACAGGTCGAGGGTAAGTGTCCATTGATTTTCCCCTACATCCACACGCAGTGGACAAGTCACACATGAGACAGGCCCATCTGACCGTTGACAGCAGGGCCCTCCTCCGGAACGCCTGGCGGGAAGCCCTGGTGGGAAGCCCGAGCTTTGCTGTGTTCTGCAGAGGGCACCACTGCACACGGGCCCCCCACTCCTGCTCCCGCACCCGGGGCCCTCTCCCTCCCAGGACACATCCCAAGATGTGGTTCTCTCTGTACGCCCAGCCTGCCCTACAGACCCGTCCGGAGCAGCCTTTGGCCCGGGCCCCCGCCACCCTCTCCCAGGGGAATCTGGCCCCCCAGCCCCCGCCCCGGCAGGAATCCCAGGGTGTCCAGGGCCCAAGGCCCCCTATACCCCATCCTCGGCGGTTTGGGAGTGGGGCGGCTGGTTCCCAGGGCGGCCCGCTAACACGGCTCCTGTGTCCTATCATTGCAGAGCAGTGCGAGGAGGAAGGTAAAGCCCCTGCCCCACGCCCCTGCCCCACGCCCCACCCCAGGCCGCCCCCTGCCCCGGCCCCCAGCCTCAGCCCCACTGCGCTCTCCACTCCCGCGGCCCATCCCCCTTGTCACGCAGGGCCGCTTGCTACCGCACTCGTCTCCCACGTCAGCATCCGCGAACAGACACACACTCGTCACTAATCCCCCTCCCGGCAGCACCGCGTGGACGGAGCTGACGTTGCGTCACGACTCTCCCTCGTTAACCCCGAGGGCCGGGCTGTGTGGACCCCGCTTGGGTCTCTCTCTGCCTCTGTCCCTGTCTCTCTCCATCTCTAAGTTCCCGTGTCTCCCAGCATCCCCGCCTTGGGGCCCCGACCTCCAGGCTCACCGGGAGACCCCTCCCTCGCACAGCCCGTCTTTGGGGGTGGGGAGCTCCCAGTCGTGCCCGGGCAGGTGTGGGGTGCAGGGGAGCCGCCGCACCTGGGAACCGCGCAGAGAGGCGGTTCTCAAGCCGGGTGGGAGGCCCTGGAAAGCCCTGGCATGCGCTCAGACCGGGGGAAGCGTCCGCGCAGCTCCACCGGGCAGGCTCAGCTATAAGTCGTGCTGGGTGCTATGTTTTGAAAATATTTTGAAAACACTTGGCTACCCTAACAACGTGAGCAAAGCATTTCTTTTTCTGTGCTGAAAAGGTAGAAAGACTCATTTCTGAGCGGGCCACGTGGTCCTGGGGAGCCGCCCCTTCCCCGAGGGAAGGCCACGTGGTGGGCAGGAAGGGTCCCCTGCACCCCCGCTTTCCTCAAAGACCCTCAGTGTCCACGTCAGCTCGGGTACGCACAGAGACCACGTCGCCCGCCCAGGCCTTCCCCGGGCGCTTCTTACCACAGTGGGTCTCGTGCCCTGTCCTCACCCCCATCCCCCGCAGAGCAGGACTTGGGCTACACCGAAGACACACCACGTTGGGATGGGCAGCCAGGCGGCGGGGTCCCAAGGCCATCTGGGGGGGCCCAGTCCCCAAGGAGGGAGAAAGGAGCCAGAGCCCTGGGGTCCCAGAGGGAGTCACAGGACAGAGGTGGGGTCTCGGGCCAGGTCTCCGCAGCTCACCATCTCCGGCCCGGAGCGCCGGGTGCCCCTCCTCCCAGGGCGGAGACCTCCTTCCCCACCACCCCGCGTGAACCCCTAAATGACTGTCTTGTTTCCTCTCTCCCTCCCGCTCCCGCTGCTCCCACGTCAGAGGAGGCCCAGGAGGAAGGTAAGCAGGGTAAGCGGGTCCGGCCCCCGGCCCCCACAAGTACTCTCAGCGCTCTGCCTCCCCCCAGTGTGTCCCCACCCCCTAAGGACATGCCGTGTGCTCTTGGCCTAACCTCTCCTCTCTCCCCCCGCCGCCTGTGCACCCGGCCTCCTCCACCGCAGAAGTCCATGAGGAAGGTACGGGTACCTAGGACTTCTGGTCCCCATGTGGGGCCCAGGGCCTGGCTGGAGCCCACGCGGGGTGGGGGCGAGGGCAGGGAGGCAGCGAGGTGCCAGCCAGCAAAGGACTCCCACATGTGGCCCTAACATCACCCACTAACCACGGCCAACGCTTGACCAAGGGGGGGGGGGGTCCCCCAGGGCCAGGCACCCCCTGACTCAGACTGGGCTGCAGACGGGGCTCATGCCCCCAGCACAGGGACACTGGGTCGGTGGCGGGACTGCTGGACCCAAGCTCAGGGTGGGGAACTGAGAGGCCACGGCCGAGTCTGACCCCTGGACCAGGCCAGGGCCCCGGCCAGAGGGCGGGTGAGCACAGGGTGACAGAGGTCCAGCCCATCAGCCCCCAGCAGGGACACTGCGACCATCTCCTCCTATCCAGCTCCGTGGGCCCCTCCTCGGGCCCTGGGGTGATGGTGGGTGGGTCGGGGCACCTGTGCTCGGATCAGTGGGCAGGGCAGCCGAGTCCGGCGCCCATGTCTGTGTGCCCCCTGAGGCTAGGACCGGAAGGACAGTGGAGGCAGGAAGTGCAGCGCCCTCTGGGGCTGCTTCCCTGGGCTGTGGGCCCTGCCCGGCCAGCTCCCGTGTCCCCTCATCAGGCTGTGGCCAGAGCCCATGAGCCCCTGCTGATACCTCCTGGGGGTGAGGGACAGGCGAGACCCCAGTGTCCCCCACAGAGCCACCCTTGAGCCCTGGTTCCCCGTCAGGTCAGCGAGGCGGGGACAGGATCTGGGGACGGCCGTGCCCGCCAACACTGACCATGTCTCACCGGCTTCCCGCACGCCCCCTATCCCTTGTCCTCGGCCACTGACCCTCCCGAATGGCGACCGGTGCTCCCCTAACCTCGGATCCTCCGTCCTTTGACCTCTTGCTCTGCCACCCTCCCTCCCCCGTGAAGTCCACGAACCAGGTACGTGCCGTGACTTCAGTCCCGTGTGGGCGCCCGTGCACACGAGTGACACGTGTGGGGGTGAGCAGGGGTCTGGGCCACGCAGGGACAAGAGGGGCCGTGGGACTGACGTCCGGCGTGGCTCCGCTCGGGCTCCGCGCCTCCGCCCACTCCCACCGCCCCTGCCCTCAGCCTCCGCCCGGGCTCACCGCTGATTCTCTCTCTCTCCCGCCCCACGGTGCCGTTCCGCAGAGGAGGTCCAAGAAGGTACGTCCCACCCCTGCGGACATCCCCTCATGTCTCCCCCTGCCTCGCTCCCTGGCTGACTCCTGCCACCTTCCCATGGGCTGGGGATGCCGTGGGAAAGGTTGGGTCTGGGTGCCCTCGGGGGTGCGGGGGGAGGCCCTTCCGGGGCCGCCAGCAGGAAGGTGGGGGCGGCCGGCCCTGAGCAGGAGCGCAGAGCCCTGGGAGGTGCCGGCCTGGGGAGGAGAGTGCTGAGGTCCACCAGGGGCTTCTGGACCACACAGGGTCGGGTGAAGAGCAGCAGCCGAGACACAGGGAAGGCGCCTCCACCCTGCCCCGATGGCATGTCAGAGAGGGCGTCAGGAGGGGGCAGGGGGGAGGCCAAGCGGGGTGAAGGGGAAAGTCGGGCTGGGCCCGAGGCAGGACTGGAACAGCCAGGGGCCTCGCGTGCAAAGGAGCGATCAGGCCCCGCATCCCACCCACCGTCTGGGCCACAGCCGGTCTCATCCTGGCGTGAGGAGGCCCCTGGGTGGGCCGTGCCAAGGCGGAGGCAGGGGACACACGGGTTCGAGTCAGGGGCCTTCCGCTCGGCGGGGCTGTGGGGCCTCGGGGCTGGGCCTGAACCGCAAGCACAGCCCTGCGAGCGTCTTCCCTTCCCGGGGCCCAGAGAGGCCGCCCGCAGGAAGGGACGTGCCGGCCCTGGCGTGGGGTGCTGCATGCTCGCCGTGCAGGGAGAGGCGTCTAGGACGCTGCGGGCCTGTAGGGGCACACGGTCAGCGGGGTCCCCAGAGCCCACCCTGACGCTGAGAGTCAGACAGGCAGATGGGGCGCGGGGGGACGCCAGCCTGCCCCCGACTAGACACCCCTGCAGGAGCGCTGGCGCGGGCCCCTCCCCCACCAGCTCTCGGCCTCCTCTCACGCGCCCCCTGCACACGGGGCGGCTCCAGCCGGGCCCCCGGAGAAGGCAAGCACACCTCAGTGGCACCCCTCTTCCCCACCAAGCCCTTCCTTCTGCCCCTCCGTGAGGTTTCTGCCCCCAAAGCACCCCCTTTTCTTGCTCGGTTCCCTCACGCCCACAGCCCCCCTAGGTGTGGGGAAAGGGTGCCATCAAGCCCACTTGTAAGAAGCCAAGGTGCTGTCTATGGGCATGTGGCAGGCTCCCGAGCACCCAGGGGGACCCGAGCCCAGCGGGAGACCAGGGGACGCACCCCGTGCACTCGCAGCCAGCCCCCCATCCCCTGCCTGGACGGCTGCGGGCAGAGGAGAAAGTGCAGGAGACCCAACCCGTGTTCCCGGCTGGGCTTCCTTGGGCTTGGAGAGCCGGAGGGCCCAGAGCAGAGACCAAGGGGCAAGGGCAAGACCCTGCCGGGCTGTGCCAACCTCAGGCTGTGACCCGGCCAGCCAGACACGCCCCGAGAGAAAGCATCCCCACGTGAGGGCAGCTAGGCGGGGGCAGAGGCTCATCTCAGGCCTGGAGGCCTGGGTGCACAGACACACAGCAGGCCCCAGGAGGTGGCCACGGGCAAGCTGGGAGGGCGCATCCTAGGTCAGGAAGAGAAGGCTCTTCGTCTCCGGGGAGATCCAGAGCCCCTTCACCTTCGAGCCGATCTAGCCTGGGCCGCAGGGACCACTCCCCCAGCTCCACGGCTCCAGTGTTAGGGAGGGTCTCAGCTTTCCCGGCGGGGCTCCACCAGGCCCCCGTGGAAACCCTCGAAGCAGCCAGCTCCTCTGCCCACTCCCCACACAGCCGACCACTGATGGGGTCCAGGCCAGTGCACACCAAGGGACGAGGGGCCTGGGGCCTGTCCCCACAGTTCCCCCAAACCCCCTCCAGTGCCCCGAGCCTGCTGGCTTCTCTCCTGTGTATGCCCTTGTGCCCACCGCCACTGTGGAGGAGCAGAGGGAGGATTGGGAAGGTCCGGGCCACGGGTCCACTGGCCACAGCCCTTCCGGACTGTGTCTGGATGGCCACGGGCTCTCGGTACCGCCACCGCCCGCCTGTCTGCGTTCCTCTTCTGCTCTTCTCCCGGGGTCAGGCCTGACCGTCCCGCCATGGAGCTCCACGGGCCAGGCCTTGCACACACCCACTCAGAAGCGGGGTGCTCAGTGGGGATCGGCCCGCAGGCTTGGACAGGCCAGGGGCCTGGAAAGGGGCTGCATCCTGCCCTTGCACTGGGTCCCCGTGTCTGCCACCTCCCATCAGACCACCTCCCTTCCTTCTGCCCTGCTGGTCCCTGAGGGCCCCGGCCTCTGGCTGGCAGTCCCTCCTTCCTCTGCATTCCCTTCCTGGGCCACATTCTGGGCCACGCACCCGGAGCTCTCCGCCTGGGACCCCACAGGCACCTTCTCTTGTCGCTGGCAGGACAGGAGCTTGGGCAGTAGGTTCCGCTGGAGAGGGAGAAGCGGGCGGGCGCCAGGCAGGAAGCCCAGCCCCCAGGCGAGGGTGCCCCCAGGGGTCTATGGGCGGGAGTGGGCCACCCCACTTACCACGCTTCTCTTCCCTTTCCCCATGCCCGCTGTGGTGGCCAGAGGAGAAGCCGAGACCCAGGTGAGTGAGGGCCCAGGCAGGGCCGGATGCCAGGTGTGGGAGATGGGTGGTGTGGGAGGCCTGGAGGTCAGGACCAAGGTCACCTGGGGTCCCACGGAAGACAGCGCATTTGGGTACCATGGAGAATGCACCCCGAACCCCTGAGGGAAGGTGGCCGTGCCTGTGCTCCTTGATGTGCTGTTTAAAGCTCTAGACATCTGACGAAGGGCCCTGATGAAAGTGGGATTATTTGGGGCGGCTAGTGCCTTCCCCCACACGTGGGGAGCAGAGTTCACGGGGGCAGTTCTTCCCCAGCAAGGAGCAAAGATGAACTCTGGGGGCCCGGCAGGCAAGGAAGACTCCCTGCGGGAGGAGGCGGGGGCCCAGGGAGGACGGGGGAGGGCAGGGAGCTGGGGGAGACGGGGTAGAGAGAACGGGGTTCCCTTGCCCCCTGCGGCTGCCGGCCTGCCACAGGGTGCCCCCAAGTCCTAGCTGAGAGGCAGCCACGAGAGGCAGCAGGAGGGAGGGTCTCGCTCCCGTGGCCCCTTCAGAGCAGAACCACGGCGGACCTGCCATCTTTCACGGCCCCGGGGCCTCCGGGCGCCTTCCTCCTCATCTGGGGGGCGCCTTTCCCTCATTTTACCCACTTGCAAAGATTTCAGGGATTTTGTTTTTTAACCCGTCAACTCTGACGTCTCGTGCTGGGCGAGCACTTGGGGGGCACACGGTGTGTGATTCACGCCCTCACCCCGCAGAGTGTCCTGCCTGCACTCTGCACGGCCCGGCCAGACCTGGGGTGCCCTCGGGGGTCCGTGGGCCCCGCGGCAAGCCCAGGGTTCGGCCAGCACACTCCCGTCCCCTGCACTTTATTTTTCAGCAATGTTGAATAACGCTGCTGGGTCCCAGATATTTTTTAGTTTTAAAAAAATGTTTGTGTTTTCATTATGAAAATAAAACACCTCATTAAAGAAAATTTGGAAAATACGTAAAAGTCCAATGAAGAAAAAAAAAAATCGTCTATAACTCTCCCAGCCCGCCAGCCAGACTGCGGGAAGGCCCGGGGAGGAATTTTACGCGCTCTTTCCGTGCGTCGGGCTCGGAAAAAAAGATTTAAACTCTGAGCTGTTTTTCAAACATCGCACTGTCTATACAACCTTCCATTCTGCTTTTTTAAAATTTAGCACTATTCATAAGTATTTTTCCGTGTTTTTACATAGTCTTCTTAAATATTTTGAATGGCCACATAATATTCCATGAATTGGACAAACCATAATTTTTCTAACCGTCCGTCTTCTGCAGGACATTAAAGCTTCCCCCAATATTTTACTATCATAAATAACGCCGGGTGGAAAGCATTTTCCGTCTTTCGGGTTATTTCCCTAGGCCGCGTTCCCAGAACTGGAATTACTGGGTCAAAGAGTGTGAGCGTTCTTCAGGCTCCTGGCCCTCGCTGCCAAATTGCTCTCCAGGGGCCGTGCCAGGGCGGGCTCCGCCACGGACGTGAGCGGGTCTGCGCCCCGCGCCGCCGCCGCCCGGCCGGGGACACTGATGGATGAGGGGGGCCTCTCAGGGCCGCTCTGTTCGCGCGCCTCCAAGGGCTGCGGGAGCGCCTCCCGCGCACCCGCTCACTGGCCGCCTTTCTTCCCGAGACTTGGCGGCGCGCGCCTCCTGCCCATTTATCTCGCGGCACAGACATGTCCCCGTGTTTTCAGCCATCGGCCTGCACAAGGGTATAAGTCTTCTCTGTGCTTGCTGAAAATATTTTTCTAGTCTGGGTTGGGGTTTTTTTTTCCTCTCTCAATTTTTGCTTTTTTTTTTTTTTCACATACATAAGTTTTTCATTTGCGTGGAGTCGTCTGGCTATCTTTCCCCTAGCGGGACCTTCTGGGGCTTCTGAGCTTAGGAAAGCCTCTCCTGTTCCAGCATTTGGGTCCATATTCAGTTCCACGTCCTTCTGTGGCTTGTTTTGAAAAACCGTGTTGTTGTTTTAACTCTTTGCTCCATCTGGAATGTACGGGGGCCGAGCCCGGGGCTGATAGCCGGTTACAGCCGGCCGGGTCCCAGGGTCTCATTTCTTCCCCAAACTGCCTTCTGCCCTGCCCCACTCCTTCAGGTCCCCAGAAGGAAAGATTCAAGAGGGGTCAGAGACCCGGGAAGGGTCAAGACAGCCGTTCCCGACCACAGAGTCCAACACCCCTCGGGGGCCTGCAGTGACCAGGCTGCCGCTGGCCTGACCTGGCTGTGCTTCTTTGTTTGAGAAAGAAAGCGAGACTGCCCTTCCTGCACAGGCCGGGGGTGAAACGGCCCACTCGATGTCCAGATGCTGGCTAAACGGCGGGACGTGAAGAGACTGAAACGTCCTCAAAGGGGTCGGGCCACTCTGGGGACCGTGGGTTATACATCCGAGCAGAATAAAGGTCAGGCAGTGGGTCCTCAGCTGGGGGCCCCAGGAGAAGGGCAGGACGACCAGCTCCCTGGTAGCGTCTCCACCTGCCCCCCGCCCCATGAGTCTCTCTCTTCTTCCAGACTCACTGCTCCTAAGATCCCGGAAGGGGAGAAAGTAGACTTTGATGTAAGTTTATGGGACCTGGATCCACACAGCCTCCACCCTTCGAGCCCTAGCCTTCAGCCTCCAGACCCGTGAAGGTCATTTGCTCCCAAGCAGCCAGAGCTAGCCCTTCCTGGTTGCAGACCATTCTGCCTTAATTTATTTCTGGACCAGAGGAAACACCCACAGTGTCAGACACACGTCTTCCCTCCTCTCCCACCCCCTACCCACCCATCATCCACCCATCCGTCCGTCCGTCTGTCCATCTGTCCGTCCATCCACCCATCCGTCACCCAACAAACTACCTCATCCACCAGTTTCCTTCTGTCTGGCCCGTGCAGAGCATCTCGGGATGACAACAGAGCCAAGTCAGAGCCCGTCTTTCCAGGGGTGCTGATGACCTCAGAGCTCGGCAGGGCCTGGACTCACCCCCCGGGGAGGGTACCATTCCTACCCTGGAGCTAAGGGATCGGGCAGCCTCTGGCCCCCCAGAGCGCAGTGGCCATGGGGATGTGGCGAGGGCCATAGGTCCCTTGTCACCCTCAGCTTTCATGGTGGCCAGAGGAGGGAGGGCGTCCCCGCAGGGCCCAGGAAGGGACCGCCTGCCGCACGGTGGCCCAGGCAGGGGGAGGTGTGAGAGAAGGGGCCCCTTCCTCCCACAGGACATCCAGAAGAAGCGTCAGAACAAGGACCTCATGGAGCTGCAGGCTCTCATCGACAGCCACTTCGAGGCGCGGAAGAAGGAGGAGGAAGAGCTGATCGCCCTCAAGGAGAGAATTGTGAGTCCTGGGGAGGGGGCGGGGGGGTCGGCAGGCGGAAGCGGGGCCGCCGGGACACCAGGCCCGCAGGGCCGGGCCCACCTGCTCCTCTGGCCGTAGGAGAAGCGCCGCGCGGAGCGAGCCGAGCAGCAGAGGATCCGCGCCGAGAAGGAGCGGGAACGCCAGAACCGGCTGGCGGTGAGGCCCGGCCCGCGCCCCTGACCCGACAGGTTCCCTGTCCTCCCGAGCGTCCCCCTGGCGCCGGCCGGGGACCGGGGGGGCCCAGCTAAGTTCCCCACGTCCTGCAGAACCTGCGGACAGTGCCGGTCCCAGGGTGGGTCCTCGACCACGCCTGCCCCGCGGCCGGGGGGGGGGGGGCACCCGAGAGGCCCCGCCCGGCACTGAGGCCCACGGGCCGGGGTCCCCGCAGGAGGAGAAAGCGCGCAGAGAGGAGGAGGATGCCAAGCGGAGGGCGGAGGACGACCTGAAGAAGAAGAAGGCCCTGTCCTCCATGGGCGCCAACTACAGCAGCTACCTGGCCAAGGTGAGCCCCGGCCCGCGGCCGGCCAGCCGTGTGCGGGGCCCCCCCTGAGGCCGGCCCCTCTGCCGTGCCCCGCAGGCCGACCAGAAGAGAGGCAAGAAGCAGACGGCGCGGGAGATGAAGAAGAAGGTGCTGGCTGAGAGGCGCAAGCCGCTCAACATCGACCACCTCAGCGAGGACAAGCTGAGGTAGACCCGGCCCTGGGGTGGGCCGGGGCGGGGCGGGGCGGGGGGTCCCGGAGGCCGCCCTGGTTCTCCACGGCAGCTGGCGGGGGGGGGTGGGCGCGCTGGGCCCTGCTTCCCCTGCCTGCCCGGCCCAGATGCACCTTCGCCCCCTCCCAGGGACAAGGCCAAGGAGCTCTGGGACACCCTCTACCAACTGGAGACCGAAAAGTTTGAGTTTGGGGAGAAGCTGAAGCGCCAGAAGTATGATGTGAGTGCAGACACCTCGCAGCTCGGCCCCCCGCCAGGGCCGCCCCGTGACAAGCCCCCACCGCCTCGACCCTGAGAAGCCAGGGATCGTGCGGGGGCGCCCTCTGAGCCCGCCTCCGTGCCCCCGAGCCGCTGGCCCTGCTCTGAGGGCCGCAGGAGAGAGCAGAGGCCTCGTGGCCTCGCAGTCCAGTTTCTGAATGGCCGGGGGCTTGCAGAAAGCACCCCCGGCTGTGCCAATAGGTTTCTTGGATGCAGCTTCTCTATAAAGTAAGGTCCCAGCCGTGCCCACAAAGACATCGGCTTCCTCAGAGTCCCTGGGGGACCCAGCCTCGGTCCCTGAGCGGTCACTGCCTCGGGCCCCCGTCCAGCAGTTTGGAAAAGGGTCTGGGGCTGGATCATCTCAGGGGTGGCTGCCTAGAGTTTCCTGGGAGGGGCACACAGCTCAGAACGGCAGTCCTGCTCTGATAGCATCCCCTCGGAGGCCCTGCGGGGCCTGGGGAGCAGGAGAGGTCCTGGGAGCCAACATGCTCCGTGTGAACACAGACACCTCCAGCTTCCCCAACACAGGCACAGCCCCTGCCCCTGCCCCTGCCCCTCAGTGCCCTCCCAGGTCCCCGGGGGAAGACTGTTCACACCCGAGGGGCGTCGCCTGTGGCCATCCCTACAGGCCACCAAGATAGAGGGTGCGCAGTGACTGGTGACTCCTGGCCCCTTCTCAGGAGCCATGCCCGAGGGCAGAGGGTCTTCTCCTGTGGTTTGCTCACCTCTACCAGGGGGAGGACGGTCGTGCCAGCCCCGGCACTGCTCTCTCCCCGCGGTCCCCTAGGAGGGCTGGCTGGCAGATGAGGGTCCACAGGGTGGAGTCAGGGACACGTTGCCTCCTGACACATGTGTACGCGACCCATGGGGGGGTTCCCGGGGGGGCCGGAAAGGACCCAGGCCTAGGTCAGCCCAGCACACAGCAAGGCCCCGGAGCCTCAGCCCGCCGCCCAGCCCGTTAACAATCTTGGTCTTTCTAGATCATGAACATGCGGGCCAGAGTGGAGATGCTGGCCAAGTTGTAAGTAGCCAGAGCCCACCCTGGACCGGGCTCGTGGTGTGCACTGCGCAGTGAGCCTCCCGCATGGCAAAGCCGGTTCGTTGCGGATGGTGGCGGCGGGCATGGAGACTACGGGCGCCGGCCTCCTGCTCCCACCTCCTCCCCGGCACCTGCGGCCCTCGCGGGCAGGGAGAGAAGGGCCTGCCCTTCCCTGAGCCTCTCCGCAAGGCTGTGGGGAGGAGGGAGTTGTTGGGCCAGGGAGCCAGGGGGCCACGGGGCTGGTCGCTCACAGCCACCAGCCCCAGGGCCCTGCCAGCCCCGCCCGCACCACGCCTGCCGCAGGTAAGTGGCCGGCTCCAGGGCTGCTGTGTGTCTTGGCCCAGGGCTCCAGCGCGGGCCACCCAAAGTAAGTCAGAGGCAAGCGTCCCCAGGGCCGAGGGCAGGCGTCTCCTGCCCGGAGGAGCCAGGACACAGTAAAGGAGCGAGCGGCCCTGGCGAGGCGGCCGGGCTCCGCTGAAGGAGGCACGCGGGCCACAGCTGGCCTGGCCCGGCCCCGACCCGCCAGGTAAGTCGCCGTGTTGTCCGCAGATCATCAACCTCAGGAGCCGCATCGATCAGGCCCAGAAGCAGTGAGTAGCCCTCAGGGGTTCTGCGCCGGGCACGTGGCCCCGTGGGGCTGGCCGCCGTTGCCTGCCCCTGGGCCCCGCGATCTCGGCCAGTCCCGGGGGCAGCCGGCCCTCCGCAGAGCAGTAACAAGACTAACCAGCGGCTGAGGGAGGCTACGGGTCCGGGCCCCACGCCCCTGCACCGGCAGCCTCCATCTGCCCCCTCCTCACCCCCAGAGCCCAGGAGGAGGCCGACCGTGGGGACGTGGGCAACCCCGGGCCAGCTCCCCCGTGGCTGGCAAAGCCAGATGGGGTTCCCAGATGTCCCCTCACGGTGCCGCCTCAGCGGTGAGCTGGTCTGGACCGTCAGAAGGCTGGGCTCCGTCACGGGTCTCTCTGCAGCCCTGGGGGAGCCTCTGGCTCCTCGGGACGTGAACCCTCTGTCCGTAAGGTCACCCCAGGGTCTGCGGGCTCCGTGACAGCACAGCAGCTGGGAGGGCCCTAGAAAGGCCCGCACCTTGCTTGTCCCCAAGGGCCTGTGCTCCCCGCCTCACCCACTCAGGGATGCTGCCTCCCAGCCTGGTCGCAGGGCCGGTTCCAACCCACACAGGGCAGTGTCCCCAGGACTGCTTGGACTGGGGTTTCCCTCCGTCCTCCCCGGCCCCTGCCCACTTCTTGCTCCCGGAGCTGGACTTCTCCAGCCCGGGGACCGGGTGAAGGTGACCCCCTCCTCCCTGGGCTCTGTTGTGTGCAGTGGACATGGGCCCTGTGAGAGTCCCTCCGGAGTTTGCACATGTGTGCCAGCATGTGTGCGTGCGTGTGCATGTGTGTGTGCATGCGTGGAAGTGTTCTCGGGCTGACCCCTGCAGGACTCGGGCCACGGGCACGGCCGCGGGTGCCAGGGCTTCTCCCAAAGCCAGCCTTGGGAACTGCATGGCCTCCACCAGCCAGAAGTCATTCCATAGGTCGGTTCTGGAGCCCACACACCCTATTCCCCACCCGAGGGACCCTGACCAGGCACCCAGGTGCCTCCTGGCTCGCTGGTGTGCCGAGAGCCTCAGACAGACAGGGCCAGGCTCCGAAGGACGGCCACGCGGCAGGGTGCTGACCCTCCTCCTGCTCCATGGTCCGGCTCTAACAGGGACTGAAGGGCTGGGGCAGAGGCCTCCAGGCCCCGAGTCTGCCAGGCCCTGCCTGGTGGCCAGGAGTCAGGGCCCTGGGCCGCTGACTGTCCAGAGCCTCTCCTGCCCCAGGAGGCTGTGACCTGGGTTGCTTTCTCCAGGCCACAGTCACTGGGGTGATGAGAGCCACCTGTAGAGTCAGCTTCCCTGGCAGGCCTGGGGTCCACCTGAGGTGGGGCCCCGGGAGCCCAAGCTCCTGGCAGGGGTTGGAGGGTGTCCTCTGCTCTCTGGTCCCTCCCCTAACCACACTAACTGTCCCAGCACAAGGCACCCCGGCCCAGCCGGACCAGGTACAGGTGAGTGACTGGAGCTTGGAGTGTGTGCCTGTGACTTCGAAGCCAGACTGGACGCTTTGCCCCGGTAGTGGCCTGAGTGGGCTGAGCTGTCAGGACTGGGGGTGTGTGGGGGGCCAAGGAGGGGCTGGGCTGGGGGCCCAGACACGCAGCCGCTGACGATCCACTTGCTTCCATTCGCAGTAGCAAGAAGGCCGGAGCCCCGGCCAAGGGCAAAGTCGGCGGGCGCTGGAAGTGAAACAGCCAGAGAAGGTCCCAGAGGCAGCGACCCTTGGCCCGCGCAGCCCGTGGGGCAGTGTCTGGCCCCCACGCCTGGGGGCAGAGGCCCCCCCGCCAAACGTCTCTGTCCTGGCTTCCCCCATGTCCTGGGGTCTGTGAATAAAGCTGACGGACTCCCTTCCCAAGTGTGTGCTGGCTCTCAGACACGGGGCTCTGGGGGGCACGGACTGGAGCGGGTGGGCTAGGGAAGACAGAAGTGCAGGTCGGGGGCCCAAGGGACACTGGGGGCTCCCGTTAGGGGTCAGGGCACATGGCTCCAGGGGACTGGGACGCCCTGCCCGGCTCTGCCAGCGGCTTCCACATCTGCCCGCCCCCCGACCCACAAGGCCCTCTGACCCTCAGATCTGCACCTCAGCCAAGGTCTCTGCCCCCCCGCCCACCGCCCGAGAGTGGTCCCTCAGTGCCTGAGTGCACTCTGCAGCCAGTTTGGGGCAGAAGAGCTTTGCCTTTGGAGCGGTCTGGGGGGAGGGGAGTGGGAACACACTAGGAGCGCTTACAGGCGTCCCCTGGAAATGTGGGGGCAGAAGCAGGGTCCAGAACAAGGGGGCGCACACAGCCTGAGGGGCCGCTCGCCTCCAGAGGAAAGGAGCAGGAAAGCGCGTGTCGAGAGGCGGCCTCGGCAGACACAGGCCGCTCTGTCTGTGTTGTAAGGGAGCACAGTGCGCAGCTGTGTAATAAATGTGAAAATCCTGACCAAACAGAATTATGGAAAATATAAATCACAAAACTTGGACGGAGACGGAGAGCCTCGCACAGCGGACTATTCACGGACGAGGCTTCCAGAGTCGGAGCCGCCCCTCCGGGAAGGCTCCGCGGACTCCAGGGAAGGAGGGAGCGTGCCCTCGGTCCGCCGTGGGGGGGGGGACCCCAGCAACAAGCGCGAGCCCCCAGACAGCACATGCACACGCGCGAGCCCACCCCAGCACACGCATCTGCACCCCACACGAACGCACACCCCGCGTGGGGCTCACCAGTTTGCCAGCACACACGTGTCCCCCAGTACGTGCACCCCAGCTCCACACACCGCCCTGCACACAGACACGCTCCCAGCCGACCGGCTCGACGGAGGGCATGCAAGGGAGCATCGGCGGGACCCACGGAGCCTGGCTCTCCATCTCTCTTGTTCTGAGAGGCTGCCCTGGGGTGCCTGTCAGCACGGGGTCGGGAGGGCCAGCTCCCCCCACCACTGCAGGGGTGAGCTCCCGAGGGATCCGCCGGCCGCAGGGAGCATGAACAAGCCTGGGGTCTCGGAGGGAGCGCGGAGAGCACATCTGCGTGGCTGACAAGCCGGGAGGGCCGGAGGGATAGGGGCAGGTTTGAACCGGACAGTCCGGCGGGGGAGACAGGCCTTGGTGGGAGGCCATGCTTGCAAACGGGGAGGACACGTGAAGCTTTCCAGGAGCGGCTCAGCCTCAGCCTGCGACCAGCACGTGGAGCCCCAGGCCAGCCCTCTGCGGCCCGTCCCGGCCTGTGGCAGGGGACTTATCATCATCTGTTTAGAAACGGGAACACACCTGGGGCCCCGCCTGGCACCTTGCGGCGGACACCAGGAGGCTGGGCAAGAGCCCCGGGGTTTGGGGCGGGGGGAGAGGTCAGAAACCGCTTCGTGACGGTGTTCTTGAAAACTGCGTCCGATGGCCAGTGTCCAGGGGAATAGAACGTCACCGCCTTGACTCGGGGGGAAGAGGCAGACGTGAGCAGACGGGTCTCGTTCCCGAGAGGCTGAGCCGCTGGAACTGCAAGGAATTGTTCTGGATGACGTCATCCCCTCTCTCCGGGTTCTGGAGTCGTAGGTGCCTCTAGACGGTTCTAGAGCAGCAAGTGACTGATGCGTCTGACTCTTGGTCTCAGGTCATGATCTCAGGGTCATGGGATCGAGCCCCGTGTCGGGCTCCAGGCTCAGCGCTGGGTCTGTTCTGGATGACGTCATCCCCTCTCCCCGGGTTCTGGAGTCGTAGGTGCCTCTAGACGGTTCTAGAGCAGCAAGTGACTGATGCGTCTGACTCTTGGTCTCAGGTCATGATCTCAGGGTCATGGGATCGAGCCCCGTGTCGGGCTCCAGGCTCAGCGCTGGGTCTGTTTGAGATTCTCTCTCCCTCTCTCCTCTCACGCCCTCTCTCTACAGCAAATAAACGAGTAAAATCTTTAAAAAAAAAAAAAAAAAGAAAAGGACAGAAGGGCAAAAAAGTATTTTGTCTTACCTACTTGTGCCTTAAAAAATTGGCACTATTCCCAAACAAATGATTATCTACAAAAAAAAAAAAGAAAGAAAGAAAGAAAGAAAAGAAACGAGCAAGAAAATCTGCAACATTCTGAATTATCAAAATCAAGAGTTCATGCAGGTACGTGAGAGCATAAGATAGAAGGGCTGAGAGTTAGAGGACCATATTTAAAACTACCGTTTACAACAGAAATGTAAAAACGTACGATAATAAGGATAAATCCAGCCCAACATGTGCAGGACGGCCAGGCGTGAGAGAATCGCTTTATTGAGAACATCTAAAAAGCACCAATACCTGGAGACAGTTTTATGTTCCCTAAGAGAAAGAGGTCCTGTCTTAAAACTGTTCGTTTTCCCTAAATGAACCCATGCATTCAGGGCAACTCAACCACGTTCCCACAGGGGCGCGTGTAAATCCACGCTGATCCTAACATGCGTGGGGACGGAGAGCACAACACAGACCGTGTGAGGGAGACGCCGGCTCCCAGGTGACACGGGCGTGGACACGGAGCCTGAGGACAGCCCCACGCACAGGGCCACGGGCACGCCGGCTGTGCTGGGGCGGGCGGGCGCCGGGGGCCGAGGGGCGGACAGACCAACTCTGAGAATGAATAAGGGGACGCCGTGCACCAGCTGCGCACGACGGTCCCGAAGTCGGTCCCTGTTTGAAGAACCGAGCCTGAGAAGGGAAACATCCCGACTTCAGGAAGTGGCCATGGAGAGCGTCGGAAATCTGTCGGAACAGGGCGGTTTCTTCAACCAGGTGTGAAAGCTCCAAAGCATAGGACAAGACTTTGACAAATGCCACGGGCGTAAAGCATGTTTTAAGAACATGAATCTCTCCGGGTTAGAAAACAAGGTCCGAGCGAGCGAGCTCTGAAGTCCTCGTCGGCTTCGTGTGGGGGCTCTGGACTCAGGCAGCGCCAAGGCGCCGGCAGGAAGGGGCCCCAGGGAACAAAGGGTGAGGCCGCACAGGGAGAGGGGCAGGCGGGGGGCTCAGCTGCCTGGCGTGGGCTCCAGACAAGGGACTCTGTCTGTCTCTTCCTGCTGTCTCTTCCCACATCTGCGCCAAAAGATGCCGTGAGCCCAGTGGACCACAAGCCAGGTGTTGGGAGTGGGTATCTGTAGCACATCCCCGATGCAGGCCAGGGGTGGCCCGGTTGGATGTATAGAAGGAACTTCGGGGCACCCTTAGGTGAAAGGCAAGCCGTTGAGAAAAATGGGCAAAGGGGGTACGGAGTTCACAGAGAAGAGCCCGGACGGTCAGTGAATGTATGGGAAGTGGGAGACCACGTTTACACGGCCACGAAGCACCAGTCCACACACACGAGGGGGGCAAAGGACAGAGGTGGGTTAGGGGAAGGAGGGGCTCATGCTTCTGGGAGCACGCCGGCTGTGCGTGCAGATGAGAGAGGCTGGGGCTGGAAAGGCTCCCCTTCGCGGCCCCAGGTGCCCCAGTCAAGGGAGGCGGGAGGCGAGGGTCAGGATGGGCAGGGAAATGCAGGCGCGGCCCTGAAGGGCGCCCCCAGTCCCCTCTCCAGGCAGTGAACGGAGCACCCCTGCCGACGACTTGTAAAGCTCAAAGCACCTTGAAAACGGAGAAGCAGCTGACAGCACGCTAGCCAGGCAGTAGCCCCCGGCAAGGGGTCATGCTGCAGACCCCCCACCTCAGAGATAGCCTGAAGTTCAACCCGATTTGATTCATGAAGAAACCGCCCAACAAATCTGGCTGTGGGACCCCCCTTCAAGACATCTGGCTCAGACTCTTCGAAACCATCCCTGACCTGAAAGCCCCCCACCCCCAAAAAAGAAAATTAAAAAAGAAGGAAAGGGCACGAAAATTAAAGACAATGCGTCAACCTTGATCACACGCCACTTCCAAAGCCCCAAGCGACAGAGGACACTTTGCCACCCATGTGTCGGTGGCATGATGGTGGAAACACGGTCATGGAGGCAGAGGTCGATGCTCTGAGACTTGTCGCAGGCCTCCCGCGGGGCTTGGGGCGGGGTGGGTGGGAGCAGGTGCACCGGAACCAGGTCTGAACGCAGCCAGCACTGGCACCGCGGTGGGCTCCGGCGCTCAGCAGAAGGCGCGCGGGGACAGCTTGCCCCACCTGCTCCGCTCCTTGAGGCGTGCCAGTCCCTCTCCTGGCGCAGGTCGCTGGGGGCAATCCCAGAGAGTTCAAGCCTTCCCCCGGGGTGCAGCAGCCAGGTAAATCCTGGCAGAGGCGCAGATGGACAGGACCTACTGCTCCACGCAAGCCCTGGCCAAGCTTTGAAAGCACGGCACAAGTAAGCTACAGAAGGAAAAACCTGCTTACACAACATATTTAAAAATATGAAGAGAAATTATCCGTGCCTCGCTGTGGGGAGCACACGTGGCAGATGCAGAGTCCCCTCCAGCAGGGGAAGGGGATCTTATTGTGAAGGGGCGACCCAGAGCCCTGAGACAGGGCACATCATGCTCTACTTCTCAGCCAAGCGGTGGGCAGGGAAACGCAGGTTCTTCCTATGTTTACTTATACCTTCTGGTGCATCTGAAATAGTTCATAATTGTTAAACATCGGGGGCAGGGCACTTGCCAAAACTCAATCTTTATTTCTGAGAACAAAACAAAGGCTCGAGAAACTATAGAAATTATAAATAAGCACTTCCTTTATCTACATTTGGTGGCGGAACACGAAGGCATTTCAGTCCAAGACAGGACCCAAACGAGGACGCCTGCTTTTACCATTAGTCTTCAACCCTGGGCTGGAAGCTGAAGACAATGAGAGAGATGTTGAACGGAGATAAGATGTATAACTTCTGGAAAGGAGGAAACCGAACTACCACATTCCTCGGAGCCCCGAGAGAGTCAACGGAAGAGCTTTCAGAATAAATGAGAGAACTCAGGAAAGTAGCCAGATGCAAAATACATATTTTAAATAGACATTTTTTATTATTTTGTAGCAACGACCAGCAAGAAGATAAACTAGAACAAAAACACAGTTCTCAAACACAACCAAACCAAACAAAGAGCATAAAATACTCAGCAATAACCCTCTTAGGAATGTCCAGGGTCTGTAGGAAGAGAAGGACAAAGTTTAATGAGAAACATGAAAATGAACTTTGAAAGAAACACGAGAGACAGAGAGAGAAAAACACAACTTGTTCTTGAGGAAGTTTATAAAAAATCAGTTCTTTCCCAAATCGATGTATAGGTTTGCCAGGTTTTCAACCAAAATTCGAACAGGATTTACTTGGGAGAGAAGGGTGAGCCAGGGAGTGGGGAGGTCATTGGCAGGAGGAATCTCAAATTCATAGAGGAGGAAACATAGCCAGGGATAGCTAAGAAACATTTCTGAAAATTAAGAGCAGATTTCTCAAGTGAAGGTATTACGGTTGATACGCGCCGAGAGCTCCTTGCAGACCCAGGGTCCGACAAAACTGCTCTGCTTTGCCTCATGCAATGTTCGTAGTAGACCAAAGAGGCAAATATTCTCGTCACTTGCCCTCTCCAGAGGAGCCAACCGAAGCTCTGATGGGTTACACCAAGTCCCAAGGCCACGCAGCCATGAAGCGTCTACTCAACCGTAGATGGTGAATGACAACTCCACATGCTCTGCTCTTGATGGCTGTAAAATTTCTTCCAATCCTACAGTATGTATCAGCACAATAGCACGTACGCGTAAGCTTCGGAAAGCACCCCGATGGGTGCAAGTGGGCTGGTAAGATACTGAATGAAGGAGGTTGAGAGAATCAGACGTGCGTGTGAAGAAGACAAGGCAATGAGACTTTCACTCCATGCCAAATACCAAAATACATGTCAGGAGAACGAGAGAGTTCGGTATGAAAAAAACTATTAAAACTAGAACTACTGAGAAATGTTAGGTGCATGTCGATCTGGGGAAATTTTTCTAAGCTCACAAGCAATGGAAGCATCAGAGAAGTCAAGGAAAAGCTCGGTAAGTTTCATTACTTGGAAATGTGGAGTTTCTGTATATCAAGAAGTGTTTATCAAAAGGCAGACACCCAGTTCTAGCCAGGATGGAGTAACAGGAGCCAAATCTTTCCTCCTGTCTGAAACAACCCAAAAAGGAAAACAAAAAAATGTTTTTCAAGAGTGTGGACATTAGGCAGTGAATACCAGTGTTCCCAGGGAGATGGGAAGCAGTCAGGTTGGGTCCTACGATTGCCCAGCTCGCTTTCTTGGGAGAGTTTCCAGCCCTCGGCGCAGGAAGGAGGACCTATGGAGAGAAGGCTGGCGACATGCAGAGGCGTCCCCCAGCAGTCAGCAAGGTGCAGGGCACAGGTCTGGACAGGAACTGTCCAAGGCTAAGAAGAGAGCCACTGGAAAGGATTGGAGAGACCGATGCCTCCTGCTCACACAGGGGTGGGAAAAGGGTCTGTGCCCAGCAAACGGACTGGAAAAGTGAATAATTCATGAGGCATTGGGAACTCAGAAATGTCTTGTCTCAGTAAAAGGAATAATTAACCCTAGATAAATAATGGAGCCCTTGCTCCAGACCTACCTTACAAATCAGAAAGAGAAGACCGGAAAGGACCAGATTGTGCCTGGGTAATTTAACTGCCCTTGGAACAAAGCTCTAGAAGATCGGTCGAAGTATAAAAATACCCCACTCCCACCAAGGAAAAATTCATCATGTCTGGCCTCTGATCAAAAATGATCAAACAGGCAAAGAAATAGGAGAACGTGACCCACGAGGAGGAGAAAATCAATCAAAACCAACTGTGATAAGTTAACACTGTAAACTTAAACCCCTAAAGCAACCACTAAAATAAAAGGAGTAGTCCCAGCTCACAAGCCAACGGAAGAGATAAAAGGGAAGAAATCAGACTTGATGAACCCAAAAGAAGGCAGAAGAGGAGGAAAGGAGTCGAAAGAGTGGGTGAGGCAAATGGAAAGCGAGTAACAAGATGACTAACTCACAGCCAACCACACCAGGGGGCCGAGGGTACGCTAGGCATGAGCCCAACTAAGAGGCAGAGATGGTCAGAATGGATTTAAAAAGCAAGACCTCACTCTGTGCTACCTACGAGAAATGCATTTTATTTTATTTCAGTTTTATTTTAATTCGATCAATTAGCATCTAGTGTGTTATTAGTTTCAAAGATGGAGGTCAGTGATGCATCAGTGGCACATCCTACCCGGTGCTCATTCCATCACGTGCCCTCCTTAATGCCCACCCCCCAGTTACCGCAGCCCCCCTCCACAACCCCCTCCAGCAGCCCTCAGTTGGAAGAAACTCGTTTTAACAAACAAACACACCAACTGGTTATAAGGAATGACAGAGTTACATGAAGCCACAACCAAGAGAACCGAGAGGAGGTGGACAAATCCTTGATCTTGGTCAAAGATTTCAACACCCTCTCTAGACAATTAATCAGACAAGCAAGCACAAAATCAGCAAGGACATAGAAGACTTGAACAATACTACCAACCAACTTGACTTGCTTGACATTTATAGAACGCTCCTCTCAAATACACATCATTGACCAGTGCAGACTACGTTCTGGGCCATAAAACAGAACTTAATTAGTTGAGAAGGATTCAAGTCACATAAATTATATTCTTTGGACATAGTGGCATTAAGCTAGAAATTAATAACAGAAAGATCCTTGGAAAATTCTCAAATGTTTGGAATCTAAATAACACACTACTACATAATTCATGAGTCAAAGGAAAATAAAAAAGGCAATTAGGAAGTGTTGTCAACTGAATGAAAATGAAAATGCAGCTTAAGGGAACTCATGGAATGCCATTAAAGCAGTCCTGAGGGCCATATTTATACCACCACATGACTGTCATAGAAAGTAAGAAAGGTCTCGAGTCAATGACCTCAGCCCCCACCTCCAGGAAAGTTGAAAAATAAATGCAAATGAAACCCAAAGTAAGCATCAGAAAGGAAATAACAGAGATCAAATGAAAGTCAATGAAATAGAAAACAGAAAAAAATAGAAAGAACTCTTCGAAGATCAAATCAAAACTTGGTTTTTTGAGAACATCTATAAAAATTGACAAAACTAATCAATTTAATTAGGATCGAGAGAGAGAGAACAGGAAGTATCAAAATCAGGAGTGGGGAAGGTGACATCACTACAGTTTGAACAGATGCTAAAAGATAAAAGAATAACAAGGAAATATTATGAGCAACTTCACGTCTATCAACCTGATAGGTTAGAGGACGTGGACACGTTTCTTGAGATCAAATCTGACTCAAGAAGAAGCAGACGACCCAAGGAGCCTGGCACGGATTAAAGAATTGAAAGTGCAGCTAAAGCCTTTCCCACAAGGAAAGTCGGCTTTGCTATTGGATTCTACCAAACATTTAAGGAAGGAACAATAGCAGTTACGTGCACGTTCTTTAAAAAATAAATTGAGGAGGAGGGAAGATTTTCCAGCTCATTCTATGATGCCGGCATTCTCCTGATACTAAAACCAAAGACAATACAAGAAAACTACAGACAGCTATCCCCCACCAATGCCAACGCAAAAACAAAATTTCAGCAGGTGGAAATCAGCGATGTATGAAATGGATTACATACCAAGTGCGGTTTATCCTAGGAAGGTCGGGTTTGTATAACGTTCGAAAATCAATCGGAGTAATTCACCATTTTAACAAACTAAAAAAGAAAAGTTGTAAGGCCATCCCAATAGGTGCAGAGGAAACATTGGACAAAATTCCACATCCATTCCTGATTTTAAAGAGAGAGAGAGAGAATTTCTTAGCGAACCAGGAATAGAGGGAACTCCCTCAACCTCACGCCCGCCATCAAATGGTGAAAGACAAAGTTTTCTTGCTAAAGGCAGGGACCAGACAAGGATGTCTACTCACCCCTTCCTTTTCCCATTGTATCGGAGGTTCTTGCCGGTGCAATTTGGCAAGAAAAAGTCGCACAAACTGTAGAGGAGAAAGGAGAAGTGCTGTCTTCACAGACAACTGCATCATCTAGTCCAGTGGAACCTACAGGAAAAGCTACAAGCACTAACAAGGGAGTTTATCCAGGTTTCGGGGCACAAGGTCACCCTACAAAGTCAGTTATACTTCTGCAAAATAGCAATGAGTGATCAGACATTGACATTTAAAAAACACCGCTTCCGAGTAGCATCAAGAAATAGGGGGAAATGAGACATACGGTGTGGAAGAGCTACATCTTGAAACTACGAAACGGTGCTGAGAAGTTAAAGACCTGGATGAAGACAGGGATGAGTGGTCTCCACGGACCGGAGGCGGGTTCAACACTGTTAAGACGCCAGGTCTCCTTCAGTTTACCCCGCGGATCTAATGCAGTCCCAGCCAAAGCCCAGCAGGTTTTTTATGCAGAAATTTATAAGGCTGTTCTACAATTCATATGGAAATGCAAAGGACCCACACTAACCAAAACAACCCTGAAAAAGCATGAAATCGGGCTAACATTCTGAGAATTAGGATCAGTCTAGAGTAACCAAAACGGTACTATTGGTGTAAAGATCTTCAAATAGATTGGGAAAATAAAATAGACCCATACATATGCAGAAATAATAGCTCTCCCAATAAATCATGCTAAAATAGGTGGATATCCACCTACAAGAAGGAAGAAAGAGGAGGAACAAGAGGGTTGTTTGAATACAGAATTAACTCAAAATGGAGTGTAGACCTAAATAACTATAAAAACATAGGGAAAATCTTAATGAATGTGGATCGGCAAAGATTTCCCAGATATAATACCAAACCCAATCCCCCGCCGCACCAAGAAAGACTGGCTGAGATTCATCAAAAATGTTTAAAATTTGCTCTTCAAATTTTATTGCATTTCACCGTGAAGAGAAGGAAAACCTAGGACACCGGCCGGGAGAAAACCTTAGCAAAACACGTTTCATAAAGGGCTGATCCAGAAAACAGAAAGAACCCTCACAACTCAATAATAAGAAAGCAGATAACCCAGCTTTTAAAAATGGGCCAAAGATCAGAACGGGCAGCTCACGAACAAGACAGATGAATGGCGAGAGGCCGTGACTAGAGGCACAGCTCTGTCATTGTGGGAATGCAAGATAACATCACAGGATACCACTCCATAAGAATGGCTAAAATCGTAAAGCCCTTTAAACATAACAAACGCTGGGCAGAATGGAGAAGGGCCTCACATCACTGGTGGAAACGTTGAACCATACACTCGGCAGTATCTGTTTTCTCAGAAAGTTAAACATACACCTGCCATGTGATGTGGTCATTACATCCAGGCATTTCCCCACGAGAAAAGGAAATGTTTGTCCTCACAAAGACTTTCACATGAATGTAAATGGCAGCTTTATTTTTAATCGTCAAAAACTGGAAACAGCCCAAATGCCCATCAGCAGATGAACGCGTAAACGAATTGGGGCCCATCCATACCATGGAGGTCAGAAGGAATGCAGGGCTGAGGCATGCGAAGGCATGGATGAGTCCCAAAATAGTTTTGCCGGGAGAAAGAAACCAGACAGGGAAGAGACAAGCTCCATGCTTCCATTTATAGAAAACTCCAGAAAATGCAAGCTAACCCGGTCATTGGTTGCTTGATGGGGCATGGGGAGAGGCGGAGGGAGAGATGAGAGAAGGGGTTACAAGGATCCAACGGTGCTTTTGGGGGTGATGGTCTCCCTGACACAGGCACGGAGCAGGTGTGGGGACTCCTGGGGAGGGGACTGCTCTCTCCCTCCAGAAACCTTCTCAAGCCCATTCCCACCCACCGTTCCTATCCTCAGGGGAGTCCTTCCATGAAAATGGGGTGGCAAGGAATGAGGTGGCCTTCACTCAGGTGATGAGGGGGCTCCGAGGGCCAAGGGCTTCCATGTGCCACCACCGGGCCTTTGCACATGCTGCCCCCTCCCACCTCCTGCTACTCTTCCCCGCACGCATCTCCCAAGAGCATCTGATGTATCTCGCTGGTTTACTTGGGTGCCCTTTGTCTCACTTGGGGGACATGACCACAAAGGCAACGACTTTATTGCTTTTGTGCAGTGCTGTGTCACCAACTCCGGGTAGGTTCCCAGACAATATGGGTACAATAAATCAATGAGTGTGTGAACGAGTGAGGGCACACACAGAGGCCTCTCTGTGACCTCCTCCCCTCTTGGTCTGCAGCCTGAGGTCACCTCCAAGCCCACCTCGTCCTTTCCCTCCTGCCCAGGGTCTCCCACTGCCGTCTGAAAGGACCCCCAGCTCCCCAGCCTGGCCTGGGAGGCTCAGCATATAAGCCGGCCTCACAGGGTGGCTCCTGCCTGGCCCCACTCCTTATCTGCCCACGGGGGGCTCTGCCTCCCCTGGGCCAGCTCCCATCACTCCTGAGGCTTCCCTGGCACCAGCACATGGCGGGGGGCAGGTGGGGGTGTCAGATGTTGGCCAATGAACACGCATGCGAAGATAAAAGAAGTACATTCCTGCACGCCTGTCACTACAGCCAACATCCAAAACGCTGACACCACGAAATGCTGGTAGGACTAAGGAGCGGCGGGAACGCTCTCTCAGCACCGGTGGGGAGGCGGGACAGGGCAGCACCTCTGGAAGCCAGCTGGGCACTTCCTTGCAAAACTAAACGCACTCTTCCATACGATCTAGCAGGGGTGCTCCTTAGTGGGGCTCCAAAGGAGTCGAAAACTCCTGTCCACCCAAATGGCTGCACACAGCTGTCTGGAGCAGCTTTACTCGGAATTGGCAGAACCTGGAAGGAGCAAAGCGGGCCTTCGGCAGGTGGACGGGTGAATGGTGACCCACCCTCACAAGGAAGTATTATCAATACTAAAAAGAAATGTGCTGTCGAGCCATGAAAAGACATGGAGGAGCCTTAATCGGATCTTACTGAGTGAAAGAGACCCAAGAGAAAAGGCAAGGCCCTGGGAGATTCCAACCATGCGACCTTCTGGGAAAGGACAGGCGATGGCGATGGCGGAAGCAGAGGGATCGGTGGTTGCTGGGGGCTGAGGGCGGTGAGCAGGAGGAGCACAGGGGATTAGGGCCATGAAACTGCTCCGCATGAGCCCATGATAGTGGATTCATGTCCTTGTACCTTCCTCTAAACTCACAGACCATCCAACGTAAGAGTGAATCCCAAGGTCAATGGTAGCCCTCAGTCAGTAACAATGTCTCAGTTTCGGCGCATCGATTGTAACAAAGAGACCAGCCAGCGCAGGCTGTTAACAGTAGGGAAGCGGGTGGGGAGACACTAGAATTTCCTGGTACTTTGTGTGCAATTTTTCTGTAAACCTGAAAATGCTCTAAAAACAATGTCTACTAAAAACAATTGAAAACAAACAAATAAAAAGTTATCGGAGCATGGATCTGATGAGACCGGAGAAGGAGGAAGAGAGAAGGGCTCTCGGGTGCCCCCGGCTCGGGCAGCAGCCTCCGCTTAGAAACCCCAGGCCTGCTGGGGAGGACCCCCGAGCGCAGAGAATCAGAGGGGTGGGGGCCGAGGGTCGAGGGCACGGTGGAGACCCCATCCCTGCCCGCACCCTCCGTGAGGACCTCAGCTCCCTATTCAGACGTGACCCCTCTCCTTGGGGCAGCAGCCCTCCTCAACCCACGCGAGTCCACTGACAGCTGTCCGCCACTGAGCCTCACCCAACTCGGAGTCCAGCACCCAGCCACACCTCCAAAGGCCCTTCCCAAACAATGACATGCCTGGGAGGTCAAACAGCGCTTCCTAAAAAGAAGCCTCCTGGCCCCGGGGACCCCCATAATCCAGCTCCCTCACTCTCCCTGCCCCTCAGCGTGCTTCCTCTCCAGGGACTTCTTCCCGCACAGGGCCTGGGGCTGCCCTTCTGCCTTCTCCGGGCCTCCCCCAGCAGGCAGGCCGCCCCCGCGGCGGCAGCGAACCCGTCCCCAGCGCCTGCCCCTCATCTTCAGTATCTGCATTCCAGGGGGACCCACTTATGCCGAACACAGGGAGAAGGAGGGCGCTCCAGCCCCTCTCCACGACCCAGGCTGTCCTTTTCTCAGCCTGGGGCAGCCATCAGCTTCAGCCTCCCTGCTGCCTTCCGCACGATCCACCCCGACCCTAGAGGTGAGACCCTACCCCTAATTCCTAGGGGTCCATTCTCTCCCTGAAGATTGCCTGACACCCCCCTCATGTCCTCCTGGCTCTGAAGAGCATTGAAGTTGCTGTTGGTGCCGAGTCAACAGGCCACTGTGGTGGGGGAGAGGCAGCTAAGGGGATCGAGGAACGGCCTGAAGCCATGATGCACAGGGAACAGGTCAAGTGTGGGGCCTCAGGCTGGAGGAGGAGGCTGCAACCTGGCCCTCCCCAAAGGTCTTCATGCAGGTTGGGAGGAGGGGGCATTAGGCCCCAGATGTGCCCTACAGAGTGGGCGTCCCCTGAGTAAGGGCTGTATGGGAAGCTGTAGGGCAAAGGGGGCCCAGGGGATGGGAAGAGGGGCCCAGGGCTGCCCAGAAGCACTGTGAGGGGCCTTGGAGCCCCAGATCAGGGAAGGGATAAAGCCACCCTGGCCAGGTGGAGAGACGGACCTCACATGAGGGTCACGCACCCACCCCTTTCCCACTTTCCCACCCCCCACCTCTGCCAGCAGCTGGAAGACTGGCTGCCCATGGTCTACAGTTCCTGCGGGCACCAGGGCATGGCCTATGGGGTAGTGTGGGGTGCAGAAGGGTGTGGCGGGGGACATGCGGGACTAAGAGGATGCTGCGGGGCGTGGGCGGGGTGTGAGGGGCAGACAGCGGGCAAGGCGAGGTACCTGGGCGAAATGGGTTCTAGACGCTCGAAGGGTGTGCGGGACTTGGGAGAGACGCGGGGGGCCTCTGGGCTCTTACAGGGCATGCAGGTCAGCGGTGCTGCTCACATGGGCAGGCCAGGTAGGGGCCAGGTGCGTGGGGCAGGGACAGTGGGTGGGGCAAGAGCAGGGGGGTAGGGACGTGGGTCGGGGGCGATGAGACAGGAAGATGGGGCAGAATGAGACAGGTGCAGTGAGTGCGGCAGGTGCGGTGGGCGGGGCGGTGAGGTAGGTGTGCAGTGAGGGGCGGTGGGCGAGGCAGTGGGCGGGGCGGTGGGGGCAGGTGCGCGGGGCGGGGCCGAGGCAATAGGCGGGGGGCTGTGGGAGGATCGTGGGCGGAGCGACCCAGTGGGCGTGGCCGGTTTACGGGGCGGGCCGGAGGGGCAGGTGCGCGGGGCGGGGCAGGGGCGGGGCCGTGGGCGGGGCGCCGAGGGCCCTCCCGGAAGCCAGGGGGCGCTGTGATGGGTCCACGCAGGCCCTGCGCGCCCCTCCTTCCGTCCGCGGCCCGGAAACCGGCGATGGCGCGGAACGTGCTGTGAGTGGCGGGGGGCGCGGGCCTGGGGGGCGGGGAGGGGGCGGTGCCGGTCGGGGGTCTGCGGACGCGGCGCCCACGTGGGGCGCACGCGAGGGAGGGTCGCCCCGCCCGCGTCGCCGGGACCCCCGCCCCGCCCCCGCAGGCCCCCCGCAGTGCAGGCGACGCACCGGCTCCCGGCGAGCGGACAGCGCCGCCTGCGCGCATGCGCGTTGGCCTGGCGGGGTGGGGGGGTGCGCCGGCAGGTGCCGAGGGCGGGCGCGGGCCGGGGGAGCAGGCAGGGCGGCGGGCTTGGCCGCGGGTCGGCGTGTCCACGCGGCGGCCGGGGCGGCTCGGGAGGGGCGCGGGGGAGGGCGGGGGCGCGGGTGAGTCACCCTCGGGGCCCCGGGGAGGTAGGGCCGGCGGCAGCCCGCCAGGGCGCTGTGCTTGGAGCAGGCCGGGGCAGTCGGGAGCTGCCCTTGAGCGGGGTCGGGCTTGGGGAATCCGCGGGAGGGTCCGGCGGGCCGAGGGGCAGGGGGCCCCCGGCGGTGCGGGCCGGGCGTGCAGGGCCCGGAGGAGGAGGCCTTGGACTCCAGGGGAGAGTCCTGACCTGCCCGCCTTAGGTCCCTGACCTCTGGCCCTCACCTGGGCGTCCCTCCAGCCCCAGGCGGGGTCTGAGCCCCGGCGTCCTTACCCGCACAGCTGCCCCAGGGCTGCCCTTGTCCCCCTGCAGTGCTACAGCTGGTCAGCAGGGGGAATAAGTGAGCCCTTGGGTGGCCGGCCATAGGCCCTAACTCCAGTGGAGGGTAAGACGAAGCAGGCCCCTTGTTCCCCGGGCGGGAGAGGACAGGCCCGCAGCCTGCATCAGCCGTCCTTCCAGCCTCCCCCAGGGCCCACCCTGCTGGGCAGCTGCCACGTGGCGACATGGTCACGGGCAGATGGCATGTGACCATTCCGTCCTACAGGTGCCCTGGCCTCCCAGAGCCCCCGCACTGCCCACACGCCCCAGGTGCCTGCTCGGCCCTGAGGCTCACTGCTCCCCTCACCCCCTGGCCCTCCTCATCCTCACCAGCACCCCCTTTCAGGGTGCTGGTCGTATCGAGCTCAGGGGCCACAGGCAGGGCTGCAGAGTGGCCCCCAGGCTTACCGGTGAGACCCGCAATGGCGCCGGGTCCCTGCGTGCCCAACCCCCCAGGCCCGGCCCCCTGCACACCGAAGGCGCCCTCCTCCCCTTGCTGTGGTGGCCGTGGGTGGTGACCTTTCACTGCTCTCCAGCGGCCTCTGCTCGTTCTGGGGGTTTTCTGGGTGGGGGAGTGGGTTAACAGGGCCTGGTGATGGGTGCTTCTCCCCACCACGCAGAGTCTGTGCAAGTGATGCCCGCCCCTGCTGCGGGGTGAACCGGGGCTGTGGCCCCACGGCAGGCCAATTGCTTGAGGCACTGGGCAGTCCTTTCCTAAGGGCCGCAGCCCACACACGTTGCTGGGTACACGAGTCTTGGGGCCCACGCTGGGCCAAACCGTGCAGTGAACCAAGGGGACCCTGGGGCGCTGCCCTGTGGAGAACTGCTCCCTTGGCTTCCTGCTGCTGCTGCGGTGGGTAATCGAGCCGTGGTCCGCCAGGGGCGCCCCGGGGTCCTGTGTTCTGTGTCTGACACGAATGCATCCCCCCCCAGGTACCCTCTATACCAGCTGGGTAACCCCCAGCTCCGCGTCTTCCGAACAAACTTCTTCATTCGGCTGGTGCGGCCCGGCACGGCCCAGCCCGAGGACACCGTGCAGTTCCGGATCCCCATGGAGTAAGCCCCTGAGGAATGCAGGCCGGGGAGTGTCCCCTCGTTCTGCCGGGGTCACAGAACCTGGCTCGTTTGTGGGGCTTCTCCCCGCTGTGGAAACACCACAGGCAGCCCTCTGAGCTGCTCTGCAAATATTGACCGAGGGCTTGCTGTTTGCAGAGCCTCGGGTGAGGCCAGGCTGCCCCCCACGCCCTCCCATCCCCCGACGACTGCCCCCTCCCCCCGCGAGGCCCCACACTTCTTTGCCTCCGCACTTTAACTGCATGGAGCTCCGCGCTGTTCCCAGGCGCCTGGCCCCAGGCTCTCCGAGCTGTTTACTGCAGCTTCCAAAAACCTAGTTTTCCTGGTGGTTCCCTTACCGAGGCCCCCAGCGCCAGAGCGACGCACAACCCTGTCCCCAGACTGCAGGGTCCTGCTGCAGAGCCTCAGGGTGTGACTGTCCCAGGGCAAGGGGCTGGGGGTGGCTGGGCAGGGCCATTTCCGGTGGAAGGAGGGGGGGCCTCGCCCCCCAACGCCACCATGTTTAGGGAAGGGCCTGGTAGGATAGCAGCTGTGCATGAGCCTGGCCCGGAGGGCACCCCCACACTGACCCTTCCCTGGGGAGAGCTCTGCCCGGGAGCCTGGCCCCCAGTGAGCACGAGCTCCCTGCGGCCTCCCCCTACTTGCATGCGGGGGAAGGAAGAGACCGCGGGTGGGTCACGTGGCTGCTGTTCATCTCAGCCTGGCTGGGACTTGCTTTTCTTCCATCTCTACCCCAGGATGACCAGGGTGGACCTCCGGAATTACCTTGAGCGTATCTACAACGTGCCTGTGGCCGCCGTGCGGACAAGGGTGCAGCATGGTGCGTGCCAGGCCCCTGCTGCCTTCGGTGGGGGTGGGCGAGCCCAGGAGGCCTCATCCCAGCCTCTGCGGGGTGCTGGTTCTTGCCCGGGAACCGAGGTGCTCGGGGTTGCAGTGGCTTCCCGGGCCCACACTGCCGATGGAGCAGAGCCGGGGCTGGAGCTCGGGTGGGCAGCCCCGCTCCTGCTCTGGGCTCTGCCCTCGACTGCCTCGGAAGCAGGGTCAGCAGAGCGCTTTCTTCTTGGTTCCCTGACCCCTGACCCCCCACTGCACCCTGAGTTGTAGGGTCACTGTGCTGACAAATGGGAGAAAGCGGTCTCCTGATTTCTTCTAGACCCGTTCGGGAGCGGAGACGCACAGTGGCGACGCCGTCTCCTCACGCCCACTCTGGACCCACAAACCGGTCACGTTCGGGTGTGACCCACTGCCCTCTGTGGGAGACCAAGTCTGACGTGTTTGCCTCTTTCTAGAACGTGGGTTCCTGCATGAGTTGGACTGAAGGTCTCGTGCTCGTAGTACAGTGTGTTGTGCCCCCCCCCCGACAGGTTCTAACAGGAAGAGGGACCACAGGAACGTCAGGGTGAAGAGACCAGACTACAAGGTGGCCTATGTGCAGCTGGTGAGTGGGCTTCGGGCAGAGGCCCAAGTGCTGGGCGTGACTTACCACCACCGTGACCTTGGTGCGGGGGGCGGGGTGGGGGACGTGTTTGTGCAGCGGCCCCCGCCTGGGGCCCAGGGAAGCCCTGAGAGGCAGAAGCTCAAGGCCTGTGGCGGGCGAGGGGCAGAGCCTGCACTTAGTCCTAATCCCAGTGAAGCCCCAGGCGGAGCTGGGGCTCAGAGCACAGTCCCTCCTTGGGAGGAGAGGGCACAGGCCCGCTGTGTCGAGCCCTTGGACTTTGAATGTGCTTTCGGCTTGGGCAGGCCCACTCAGGCCCAGGGGGTCTGGGCTTAGACGGAAACCAAAGCTCCTGGCTCTGGAGAGCGTGTCCTCAGAGGGACAGGTCCCTGGAGGACGGGGGCGGGGGAGGCTCAGTTGATGGCTTGGATCTTAGAGCTGGACCCGTTGCAGGTGCCCCAGGGTCCTGGCTGAACCCCCTTCCCTTTGGGCTGGGCTGTACGGCTCCAGCACATTCTGCCAGGTTCTCTTGACCGTGTCTCCTGCCTGTCCTGGTCCACTGCCCATCTCCGTCTAGGGGAGAGGCAGACCCACAGCCCCAGAGCCCCCTGCTTAGGCTCCGCCCTTCCCCCCACGGGGACCCCAGACGAGCTTGGGCAGATGAGCCCTCCCGGAGATGGCCTGTCCCCCACCACCTACGTGCAAACCTGCCAGGGTCGGCCCTGCAACCAGGGTGCATTCGCTGCCCCCACTGTTTGAAACCCCCCAGTGAGGGGGTGGCTTCTAGATTCTTCCATACCGGTGTTGACTGCCCCGGCTGAGCCTGCGGCAGGAGGCGGCCGCCCGTGGCCGCTAGATGGCAGTAGCGCTATTGCGCAAACCTCGCCGGGGCAGGCCTCTTCGGCAAGAGGAGGCCGCTTGTTAGGAGAGCAGGTCAGCGTGGCAGCTTTTCTGAGAAACAGTCACAGTTGTTGTTCTAAACAGGGGCCCGTGTAATTATTTGGCCTGATATTTGCCGTGCATAAAAGCAGCCAACCCAGGTGGAGAGAGCGCCCGTTGGCCATATAAAGGCGCCTGTGTCCTGAGTGTGAAATCAGGCCATCTGTCTCTGTCACGCGTGCGGGCAGACACCCCCTGCGCGGGCACTCGCCACCCAGCCCTCCGCAGGCCAGCGACGGTTACAAGTGGCTTCTGAGTCTGCCGAGCCCTCGCATTCTTCCCCGGGCCCCACCGCAGCCCGCTCTGACCCCGCGGCCCAGCTGCCACGGGGCGCGCCTCTTTTCCCACATGAAGCCGGGCAGCGTGGCCGGGGGGAGGGACCCCACTGGGCAGGAGTCCCGCCGGCCCACAGCGACATTCGTCGTGGGCCCCCTGCCCCCAAGTCCTGCATGCCCCGGCCCGGCCTACAGACCAGCAGGAAGCTCAGGCCCTTGACCCCCGGAGGGGTCCCTTCTCTGCCCCCTGCTGCCGGGGCCGACCTCTCCCAGCGTGTCCCCGTGGGCCCTGCTCTGGGGCTTCTAAAAACAGAGCTAATTGTAAAGCACACAGAGGGTCAATCGCGAACACAAATTAAGTTTCCGAATCTATTTTGAGTTGACTGCTGCGGAAGAGCCCGTCCGGCGGGGCGGGGGCCCCATGTTTCCCCCCGACAACCTGATACACATCTCTGCGGGCCTGCGTCCCCCCCAACGGCCCGCCGCACGTCACCGGCCAGCCAAAGCCCTCTGGGGCCCAGGCGGTGGCCCGGGGGGCGCTTGGGAGCGCCGGCCCAGGGCCGGTTCCCACACTGCTCCTTCCCCGCCTGTTCTGCTGACCCACTCTGCGCCGTGAAGGGGGGTTGAGGGTTCACGTTGGAAAAGCACAAGGTGATGGTCCCCAGAGAGGGGCACCCGCAAGTGGCTCTGGTCTCTGGTGAGAAGGGAAGAACCCCCACCGGCTCCGTGTTCCCGGAGCTCTTGCAAACTGGCATCTTGGTGTTTGTATTTTAAAATGTCGTTTTGGGTCCTCCCCTCAGAAAACCAGCAAAATCACCTCGATGTGTTAAACATAAATCCCTGTTCTGGGCAGTCAGCCTGCGTGGAAACGGCCGCCCTTCGGTGTTTTACAAAGAAAGAAAGTGCCATGTTGAGCTGGTGAGCTGTCCTGCCCCCGGCGGGGCTACCAGGGTACACGGCCCCGCTGTCTACACTCGGGCCCGCACGCCGCTCCATGCGACCAGAATTTATAAACCTTCCCTTCTCGGGTGGGGCGTGTGGGCTGTTTCAGATCATACTTGGCCGCCTGCCCAAAGCCAAATTTCTTTACAAAACAAGGGTCTCCAAGAACCAGTGCACTTCACTGATTTTACTTATTAAAATTTTCCAGATACGGATGCTGTCCTCCGTGCTTTTTTGCCCGTCTGGACACAGACAGCGCTGCCCTGGTGTGCGCCCCCCCTCACTCCCCCACCCCCATGACCTGATCTTGGGGGGCCGCTCGTGAGCCGAGGCGAGCTGAAAGGCACCTCACTGTGGCTGGGGTCCCCCCTCCTCCGCGCCCGCAAGGGCCGGTGCCCTGCACACGTGCTGGGGGTCTGGGCTGGGGCTTGGCCGACGCTGGCACATTCTGAACTTTTAGTGAAAGACGTAAAACCAGTTAATTTGCAAAGCCGGTCTTGATTTATAGACTGCTGCATATGTACATTTCTTTGTACGTTATATGCGTTTTATTTGCCGAGCTCCGAGCCAGGAGGAGGGGTAGGCTTTAATGTGGGTAAAGGCCTGTAGGTATTTTGGATGGAAAAAGTCTCAGCGCGGCACCAGACGTGATTCGTGCCGTGTTTTCCTGTGCCTCGCTCCTGCCCCCCGGTCCGTCCGGGCTGCCCCGACGCCCGTGAATAGGCGCTTTGCTGGGCTGCTTTTAACGAGGCCTCTGCCTCCGCAGACACCCCTCCATAAAGAGATAATGCCGATGAAAGGGGCAGTGTCCAGAGTCCTGGCCAGTGGCGGGCCAACATGTCCGCGCTCCACGCGGGGACAGTGCCCCGGACTTGTGGCCGCGCGGCCATCTCCGGGGGCTTGGGGCAGGAGGGTCCCGGGGCCAGTGTGGTGTCCAAGCCCAAGTACTTGTCTCCCCGGCAGGCCCACGGACAGACCTTCACGTTCCCCGACCTGTTTCCCGAGAAAAAGCAGAGCCCCGACGGCAGCCCCAGCGGTGGCGACATCCAGGACAAGCTCCTCGAGGAGCAGCGGCAGCGGCAGCAGCAGAGCCAGGATCCCCGGCGCGGCGGCGTGCCCAGCTGGTTCGGCCTGTGACGGCCGCAGTAAAATCCCACGTGTGGAGCAAAGCCCCAGGCTCTGTGTCCTCTGTCCGGCGCCCCCCGCACACAGGGCACCGGCCTGCAGGGACACGGTCCGGCCCTGGGAGCCTCAGGCTGGGGAGGGGCGGGGCTGGGTCCCAAGCGGGGTCTTCGTGAGGCAGGTCATGCGGGCAGCTCGTCAGGAGGGGCAGGGCGAGCGCCACGGGCTCCCGCTGGGGGACCAGGGGGCACCGCCAGTGGCTCTTGAGCACCGAGGGGTCTAAGGCAGGACCCAGAGGAAGCCGTGTTCAGCAGACCAACCTAACAGGAGGCGGGAAACGGGAGGAGAGGTGGAAAGGCCCACCGGCTGGAAGGCCCCGGGGCCAGGACAGCAC
Organism: Mustela erminea; assembly: GCF_009829155.1. Taxonomy (NCBI): domain Eukaryota; kingdom Metazoa; phylum Chordata; class Mammalia; order Carnivora; family Mustelidae; genus Mustela; species Mustela erminea. The sequence goes on along the minus strand of NC_045622.1, from coordinate 112,597,208 downwards.
GGGCAATGCCGTCGGCACCCTGGGTGGACAGTCTAGAAGGACCCGCAGGCGTGCATTGAGGGGCTGCGGCTGTGAGATGTGCCAGCGGCCAAGCTGGCCAGCGGCTCTGTGCGCCACAGGCCTCTGTGGTTGCGCTCCGTGAGTCCTGGGTGCTGTGCGCTGGGCACGGTGGCGGGAACAGGCCACCCAAACTGGGACTGCCAGCGTGAGTGTGCCTGTGGGCAGGCTTCATGCAGCCCGGCTGGGCCTAGGGACTCGGGAGCCAACCAGAAAGCACCGGCGTACTGAGCCTGGTGGGCCACACGGCCCCTGAGCTAGGACGCGGTTGCCCCCAGCCCCCGGGAGCCACATCCTCTGGTGCCGCTATGACCCGAGGAGAGCCCTGCTGCTTCCCTCCTCGGGGGGCCTTGCAGGGGCAGCAGGAAGTGGGGGCGGCTCCGCAACCCCCCTCTGCCCTGAGGGACACCCAGACCGGGGACGGCCGCGTCACGTGGGCCTCACGGCTCCCTCCACTTGGAGGGTGAAGGTCCGGGCAAACGCCGCCTTTCAGCGTTGATTTAAAGTGATGGGGAAGGTCCGGAAGGCGCCCGGAGAGCAGAGTCAACGGTATTCTCCTTAGAGAAATAATTCATGGGGCCCCACAGCCCCGCGGACCCCAACTCAAGGCTCGGAGAGGGGATCCTATCGTTCATCTGAGCACGTCCGGCCAGGCCGCCGCGCACACCCGCACACGGCCCAGCGCCTCCGCCAGCTGCTCTCCCCATGGGCGCCCCGCTCTGCAGCCTCCCAGAGACCCCCGTGTCCCCCCACCCGCTCCAGCCCCAGAGGCGCGGTCATCTTTCTGCGGGGGGGGGAAGGGGCCGGAGAGCAGCTGTGTCCTCCGTCTCCCCTGCACGCTCCCCGCCTCGCCCCAGGCCGGCAGAGCCCCCTCCCTGCCTGGGGCCCCAGGACAGGCCCACGGGAATGAGGGTGGAGGGGAGGGCAGCGGTGGGGGGGCCTTGCAGGTCCTCAGGAATCCAGGAAGTGGGCCTGCAGCTGGGGGGCTGCTCCACCCCACCCCCAGGCTCAGAGCCTCAGGGAGGAGCTGGCTGGACGCCCCTCCCCCTCCGGGCTGCTCCCTGGCTGGAGGCTGAGGAGGGAGAGGGCCTGTGACAATAGCCCCGCGGGTGTCCTAGCCGTGACTCAGTGTCCCTTCTGCACAGCGGAAGACGAGCTCCAGGTCTCTGCTTGGGGACCAGAGTGGGGTGTCTCCCACACTGCAAACAAGCGGCCGGCAGCCCTCCTTGGCTGGACACCTCGCATGGGCCTGGGTGCCCCTTCCTGTGGGGACCGTCCCGTGGGGAGCAGGCAGGGCCCAGGTTGTGGGGGAGTCCCTGGGCCGAGGAAGAGCGTGAGGGCCCCCAGTGCTTCCCCCACGCCCCGCGAGCCCCCCATCTTCTGGGATGTTCATGTGTCGCCATGTGGGAGGTCTGTTTACTTTGCAAGAGGGAGTGAGAGACCGGGGGACGCCAGGTTATAGCGGGCAGAGGCCGGCAGGGCAGGCTGAGGGGGGCTGGGGCCGGGAAGGGCCCTGGGGCCTGGCGCGCTTGCTCTGCCCATTTCCCGGTGTGTGCGGATGAGGTATGGCTGCAGCGGGGTGGGTGCCCAGGCCCCCGGGGACGCACACCAGACCCCCCTCCGCGCCCCCCCCAGCAGCTGCAGGTGAGGCCCAGCCGCCCAGGGCCATCAGGATGGAGGGGACACCCATCTGGCCGCAGTCTTTCCGTCAGCGGCTGGTTTTCCTCTTCTAGGGCCAGAGGAATCCTCCCCCAGGGCTGCGCCACGCTGTCTCCCCAGCTCCTAACACAGGGCTTAAGTCTCTGACTCCAGATAACAGCGGGGAGCTGGGGCAGGATCCCCACGCCACCCACACACCAGGCCACGGGGCCCTCTGCCGGGAAAGTGCCCACAGAGCTTTCCACAGCCCAGACCCCCCTGTCGGGTGGGCTCCCCGCCTTCTGGCCCCAGTGTGCACCCCCTCCCCATGGGCCCCCACCCCAAGCGGAGGATCCAGGCCCAGGGACGCCACACTTCCTCTTGCCCCACCCCCACCCTGCCCCAGGGCCTCCTGGAAGGCACGTCTGGAGTGACCACGCTCCCCCCACTTCCTGGCTTTCATGTGACCCTAAATTCTGCTAGTCTGTGCGGGAGCATAACCGGGGGACGGCCAGCCCCGTGAGCCCGCCGAGGCAGACGTGACGGCCCCGTGTCCCGGCCCGGGGGCTGGGGGCTGGGTGAGGCGTGGGTGGGTGCTGGGTGGGGAGCGCCGGCCCGGGGGCCCCCCGCTCTCTCGCCTGACCCAGGGCCTCCCTCCCGGCATGCAGGGCAAGGCTCGCACGTCCTCTGCTATCTTCACACGGCTTTCTGGAGACATAGCTCGCATACCCCACCACCCGCCCCCTGCAAGTATGTCGTGAGGTGTCTGAGCACATTCACAGAGCTGCGTCTCTATCCCTGTGATCCGTTTTAGAAAACATGTTTGTGTCGTCCAGAAAGCAGCCCGTGGCCACCCCCACCCCGCCCCACCCCTGTCAGCCTCAGCTCTGCTCTCCATCTCTGCGGGGCCCGGCCTGTGCCCGGCACGTCGCACACATAGGCCCCCGCCCCATGCGGGCTCGGTGGTCGGGCCGGTGTCCCCGGGGTCCGTCGTGCTGTGGCACGTCTCCGGATGTGCTGTGGACGGCCGCCTCGTGCTCCGGGGTGTGTGTGGGCGGGTCCACTCTCTCTGGCAGACCCTGGGGTTGCTTCCCGCTCTGGGTCCGCGATTTGGGGGGCTTGCGTGTCTGTGTTCCCCGGGGGGAGGACTGGGCGCTCTTCCCAGAGTGTCCCAGGCGAGCCAGACACTTCTCTGTCCCTACATGTCCGTGGGCGCTGTGCAGAGCTGGGCCACGTGTGCGGCTGTCCCTGCCACCAAGGCCTGGGCTCTGCCAGCGGGGCAGGAGCAGGGGTGTGGGAGCGGGGGGCCTCCCCTCCAGCACAGAGAGGGGTTTTGGCCCCGGGGACCCCAGGCCCCATGTTGCTTCTTCCCTGAAGGCTGCACCTGGGGCACCCTCCCCTCGCACACCACCCCGCCCTCACGCTCCACAATCCTTGTTTGCCCAGGTGTGGGGCGGCTGGTGCAGTGTGGGCTGCTCCCCACACGTCCGGGGGCCCCGGGCCAAGCCCCGGTCCCCTGTGTGCGGGTGACTCTGAGTCCCTTCGGGGCAAAGAAGGAGCCCTCTCGCAATGCCCCACCGCGCCAGGACACTCTCCCTCTGGGGGCGACCCCAAGCCACATGGCAGGGAGCGCCCTCTTCCGGCCATTGCCAGCCCCGGGGACTGCACGGCTTGGGGGGCTAAGGGGCGAGGTCTCGTTCCACCGGCTCAGTCCAGAGGGATCAGCAGCCGCTGCCCACCCGCCGGCGGGAACCCCAGCACCGGGAGACCAGTTCAGCGCCTGCGTTTGCTCCCGACTGAGGTCGTCCCAGCACAATCCCCCAAATCACTTCATTATTTCTCCGTAAATAGGGCTTTTCCTAGTCAAAGTCATCGGCCTTTTTGTGTTGCCCCACATCTGGCTTTGATTGGCCCCGGCCTCCCCGATGGATGCTGGAGCCCTGACGTTATGAGGGGAGGCCGCAGCTTCTCTTGCTTCCCGCTCAAGGCCAGGCCGGGGGAGGGGTGGGGGGGAGGGAGACCCCAGGCCTGCGCCCGCACGTCTGTGTGCTCCCTGCCTGGGCCGGGCTCTGTAGGGGGAGTCCCAGGCTCTGCCCCCCATGCCCCATAGCTACGTTCAAGGCCTTCCCTGGGCAGAGTCCCGGCTCCGGCCTTCATCTCCGTGGTGTCCCCCGCTCCCCGCCCCGCACTGCGCGGGCATTTCATCCCAACCACCCCCACACACACACCAGGACCTCTGCCACCCCCTGTCCCTGACGGATGAGTGACAGCAAGCTCTCCCACCCAGCCCCCGCCCCGCAACTCCCCAGTACGGAGTTCAGCGGAGCCCAGCAAGGAGGGTTTCTGACTCGGATGGGAGTCTGGGGGCTGGAGGCTGGGCTCGGTGGCGCTCTCTCCTCCGGCAGCAGGACGCTGGGAGATGGCTGCTAGCGGGCTCCACTGGAGGCCGTGGGCACCTTGACCCCGCACAGCTATCTGGGTCCTGTGACATTACCTAGGGTGCTGGGGGCGGCCCAAAGACCACCCGCCCCCGAGCTGGTGGCCGGGTGGCTGAGCGGCAGACACCAGGGACAGGCCTGTGGTGACTGGTGCAGAGCGAGCCGGACGGCGTCTGCTGGCGGGCCTGTGCCCACTGCCCGCCAGGGAGGGGAAGCTCGCAAATCCTCCACAGGAGCTGGGGAGAACACCGGGGGGGCTCAGTGCCCCCCGGTGGGTATTCGCGGGGCCCCCGGCCCCTTCCGCTGGCCGCTGCAGGCCTTCACTCCCTGCCGCGGGGGAGGTGCCTCCCAGAAGCCTTTGCAGTGGGCCCAGGGCAGGGGGGACGCGCCCCCTTAAACAGAACAAGGTGCTGGCCTTTCATACCTTGGCTTTACGAAGTGTTGGGAATTCTGACGACCAAACAGCTGGATGTTCCCCAGCAGGTTCTCCCTGGGACTTCACCGGCGGCCAGGGCCCTAAATAATTCTTATAAAAACCATGTCAGCCCCCAACTGTGTGATATCTGATTTGTAGCACTAATAAAACCCCACGTCCGCTGCCAGAGGGGGGGCTGCGCGAGCCCGGCGCTGAAGACGCCAGTGTTTCCCGCCGGTGCACGTGTGCACACGTGTGCACACACACGCCTGCGTGAGCAAGTTAGTGCGGGGAGCCCTGAGGGAGGGGCGGCTCTGGGGCTCCTGCCTCACTCCTGGCCCCCCTGAACCCCACACGCCCGCCGCGGCCTCGTTCACCAGGAAGTGTGGCTGCTTGGCCGGGCAGCCTCAGCACAGGGAGGAGGCGGGGCAGCCCCTTCCCACTGGACAGCCTTGGGGAGTGGGCCCGGAGGTGCAGACAGTGGGCAGGGTCAGGTGCAGCCCCCAGCGCTCAGAGCTGGGACGGCCCCTCAGGCTTCTCTCAACTGGGAGCCAGCCCTGACTGATAATGATGGGGCTCCCTCCTTCCAGCTGGTCCTTGTCCCCAGCAGCAGGCCTGGGAGGAACCAGGGGACCCTGGGCCCAGAGCACCACCGAGAACGTGCTCTTGAGCACTGGTGGCGTGAGAGCCCGGAAGCACCCAGCTCAGGGCCATCTGGGGGGGAGTCTAGATGATAAGCCCCCCAGGACACGGAGAGCACCGAGGAGGACCCACAGCAGGGGTGCTTGTTCAAGGCCAGACCAGAGGACCCACAAGCAGGGGTGCTTGTTCAAGGCCAGACCAGAGGCCTCCGGGACACACGCTGGCTGTGGGGGATGCCGGCCAGGCCGGGAGCAAGGGCCTTCTGTAAAGACACCCACCACTGCCGGAGCCGTGTGCTTCGGGCCTCGGTCACCCCGTGGGGTTCCCTCCACTGTGCCCTCCCAAGGCCGGCCTGCTCTCCGAGGCCGCAACACCATCTGACAGCAGGACATGGAGACCCTGCCTGTGAAGGGCCCTCCCTATGTTCAGGGGGACCATGCAGGGCTCCCCGGGGCCCCTGGGCACCGGTTCCTGCCCCCCAGCTCCTAACAGCAGGCAGACAATGGCCACCCACTGTGGGCAGGATCCCCTTGCCAACAGCGTGTTGGGGCACAGAAGAGGCCCAGAGGCTTTGCAAAGAGGGGCTCCTGGAGCCAGGTCCTGGTCTCCCCTCAAGCTTGTGAGGCCCCGGGCTGTGGGCTCATCTTTCCTGGCGTGAAGTGTGGGAGCGCTAACGCCAGCCAGGGAGGTGCCGGAGGGCCCCGCTCCCAGGAACCCCAACCCCGATGTCAGGCTCTGCTCTCCACCCACGAGTGTCCCGGTCCCGCGTGCCAGCCCGGTCTTTGTCCTTATGGCTGTCTGTCACCCCCACTCCGTGGATTGCCACGTCCCGGGTCTCTGCTGGGCGTGGCATGTGGGACTGGGCTGAGCTCCCTTGCCTGGCCATGGTGTGGCGGAGCTCCCAAGGCAGGGTCCCACAGGGGTTGGACAGCCATAGTGTGGGAAGGTTCATGGGGTGTCTAACCCCGCATGAGATTACCCAGACCTGGGAGGCGGTGCCGGAAGCGGGCGCCACACCCCCGGCCCGAACCCACAGCGCCTGCCCCACGGGCCCCAGTCACGCCACATCCTTGGAGACGCCATTGGTTCTGCTGGCTGAGGACAGAAACCTCCCTTCTTGCTGGCCCCTGACCCTGGGGTGGCAAGGGCGAGGTCGGCGGGCCACACGGCTGACCCGCCCCATCGCGGGGCCGTTTCTAGTTTGCTCAGGAGCTCCACGCTCCCAGGGTGTGGGGCTGGCCCGGAGCTTGAGCAATCTCACCCTTGCCCTGGGGTCCCCCACCAGCCCCGAGGGCTGCCTCCTGCTGCCTCTCCCTGCTCTCCTCCCTGGTTTCAGGGGACCCTCCCGATCCCCTGCCTGTTTTCAGGAGGCCCAGCAACCAGAGAGGCTTCCCGCCGCTGCTGGGTTTTTTTCCCATTTAAGGAAACAAGCCCATGGTTACCTGATTCCTTCCTGTGCCGGTCTCCAGCCCCAGAGAAGACATGGCGCTCCTCGTCCGGGGCTGGTGACCTTCTCCCTCCCACCCCCGGGGCTCCTGGGCGAGAGGTGTGTGTGGAGGGGTGGCTGGCCACCTCCCCCTGAGGGACTTTGGGAAAGGACCCTGCCCACCGCCGCCTTGCTCTGGGGTACAGGTGTGGCTAAGTGTCCCGTGGGCAGATTGACGGAGGCTCTGAGCCACATGTCCCCAGAGTCCTGGTACCAGGACCCTGGGACCTACACCCCCCAGGTCTACCCTGCACCAGGGGCCACCTGGTACAAGACTGTGCTGAGCTTGTCCCCGTGGCCCCCAGGACGGGGCAGCGCGAGTCCTAGGAGGTGCCCCCTAAAAATAAAAACCGGGCAAGAGGCCTTGTGGGGCTGGTCCGAAGGAGGCCGGTGGGATCACGAGCAGCTGCTCTTCCCATCTTGCCTGTCCTCACCTCCCAGAACATCCCCTGCCTGCTCCCGACCCCGCCTCAGCCCGGCTAAATCCGCCTTGGCCCCTGGGCCAGGACAGAATGGGAAAACAGCTCCGGGCCTCCTGTGGGGCTTAGGGGGTAAGTGGAGCCGACAGCTGCCCGAGGAGAGTGATGGGGGGCGCCAGGAATGCCCTTTATCTGGAAATATCGTGTTGCCCGCCTGGATGCCGGAAAGCCCGCGAGCCGCCCTCCCTGACTCCTGCTAAGACGCGAATAGCTTCGGGGGGCGGGGCACAGCTGTCCTCATCGCTCAACACGGCCCCGGCCCGAGTGGCCTTTTCTGAGCCCCCTGACCTTGGCCTTTCCCGGGGGCTGCTGGCCGGGGGCTCCCCGGAGCCCCCAGGAGCAGGGGGGGTGGGAAGGGGACCCTCTGGTGACCCCACGACCCCAGCGCCGGGCGGCCCTAGCCCCAGGTCCGTTCTGCTCCTTTCTGCTGCGTTCTTCTCCCTGCTCTGGGGTCCTCCCGCCGCCGGCCCCAGAACCGAGGGGTCAGAGACAGCGGGGGACCCACCGAGTGTGGAGCGCCGTGCAGGGCGGCGGGGTGCGGGGCAGGAAGAGCGCCCATGGCCACCGAGGGTCCGCTTGCAGGGACCAGATAGAAATGCAGGAAGCCTCTCGCAACCAGGAAGCCAGGGCCTGACCGCCGCGGGGAAGAGAGCCCAGACGGCAGGACGGCCGGGCGGGAGGGAGCAGGCGCCGGCGCGGCGCGCTCGGCCTGGCATGCCGGGCCACATGCTTGCCCGCAGGGCTCATGGAACATTCTTGCTGGGGGCCGGGGGCCAGGGCCCAAGGTGTGAGAGGCCCTGGAGGGCGCCGGGCGCTATAACGGCGGCTTGGCGCACTTAGTCACCTCTGAGGTATGGCTCTGGGCCGCACCCCGTGTCATCGCCATGGCAACGCCGGGAGGGGCCAGCAAACAGCCCACAACAGAGGGGCCCCCTGACTCCTGGTCGTCCCCCCGAGGGGCCGGGACGGCTTCAGAGACACCGCCAAGTTTGGGAGAAGAGGCTCGTGGGCTGGCTTGGCTCCAGCCGTGCCGGGGGACCTGGGTGCCCCTGTCCTGTCCCTGTGCCGTCCAGCCCCATGCCAGCACACCTCAGGAGGGGTGGGATCTGGACTGATGTGACCAGGAAGCCCCGGGGTTCAGGGTCCCCCAGCATGGGGTTTCTCAAGAGTGGGGCTCAGGCCACTGGAAACCTAAGATCGGGGACCCTTGGGCCATGGGTTCACAGGACAAACGGCCCCTGTCCGGACCTCCTTCCATGAAGACGTGGGGGACCTGGGGGACCTGGGGACCATGCCCCAGCTCCCCAACGCCTCGGCATGTTAGGATCCCAGGATCCTGTGGAGCGGGGTTGGGGAGGGTCACTGGGACAGAGCCGCGGGGGCAGCCGCCTGACGAGGGCAGTAGTGTCCCATGCTGAGCGAGGCCAGTCCCCTGGTGGCCTGTAGCCCCGGGGGACCCTGCCCCCACACCAGGCCCATGCATCCCAGGTGCCTCTAACCACTCCCTGCCCTGGAATGCGGTCCCAGCACTTGGGGTCTGGCCCCCATGCAGCCAAGGGGCTCCCCCATTCCAGAGTTGCCTGCCCGGCCTGTGTGGGGCTGCTGCTCGGGGGGCAGGGGAGGCCTGGGGCCCGGGGTCTGGCCGTTCTCTGAGAGCGGAGGCCGAGCCTTTGCTCCCGTGGGGATTGTTGGGGACCCCTGAGGATCATTCCATCTGCATCCCTGGAGGAAACCAGGCAAGCACCCTTTGTTCCCTTTCCCCCAACTCTGAGCCGATACAGGCACCGAGGGCCGAGCAGCGCACTTGGCAATGCCCAAAGCCCACTCCCAGGTTTGGCCGTGGAGGGCTGAGAGCTGATCTGGAAGCAGGGCAGGGGCTGGGGCAGTGGGAGGCGGTGAGCCCCCCAGGACACGGGCCGGGAAGCATAAGCGTGCATGCACCATCTTCCCGAAGGGCGGCGCTGCTGGCCCAGAGGGAGAGGGACGGCTGGGAGAGGTCGTGTGCGGCCATGACCAAGCTGCCCTTTCCATGTCAGCTGTCGGCAACCTGAGCCGCGCTGCCGTGCAGGCCAGGAGCCTCGAGGCCTAAATTAGGGTCTGAGGGAGAAGCCACGGGCATCACGGGGACACCTGAGCCACCCCAGCTGCAGAAATGTCAGGTCCCAATGCCAGAGAGGCCCGTCCACCCCCAGGGAGGGCCAGAGACAGGCATTTCCAGGGAGTTCCAGGTCGCCCACCGTGGGGATGGCCCCAGCCTGGGCCCCTGTGCTTTGGCCGCCTCCCCAGCCCGCGGCCACTCCCTGGGCGGGAGGGATCCGGTTCTCTGCTCCTCCTGGGGCTGTGTCTTATCTCTGGGAAAGAGATTATGGGTTTCTGACATTAAATTTTCATGCTCAAGTTTTCAGCATGTGATTTGAAAAGTTTTTTTGTGTGTTTTTTTGTTTTCGTTTTTGTTTTTCCAAATAACACCTGGCGGGGAGGGACGAGGGTGTTGGGGCTGCTGGTGTGAGGCTGAACCCAAGACGGGGAGGACACGCTGTGTGGCCGGTACCCCTTCCCCAAACACGAGTTAGTGACTCGGCATGAACACGGGGTCCCTCTGTGTCTGGGACTCGGCCCTACACCGTTCTTGTTTGGTGCCAGCCCCACTCATGTCTGCTGGAGTGAGCTCAGCTCTGCCCCAGGATGGGGGAGCCTCAAGGGTTGCGGGCAGGGGGCTTCCCTGGGGCCCCAGGCGGTCCCGGGGCCTCATAGCACGTCCGTTTGGGGGGAGACAGTCATCCAAGGGGCCTGGTCGCGCTGCCCCCACTGCCGGGTAATTGAAGGAGCCTGCACGGAAAGCCCAGTGTCGGGCCCGTCTGTTGGGTCATTTTGATTTGGGGATTTCCAAACATTGGGGCCACGAGAGGTCACCCCGCTGACCCCGGCCTGCCTCATTATGTCTCAGCCAGATTGCCGTGGCACATGATAGAATCCAGAAGCCCGAGGCGGGCAGCGGTGGGCCGGAGGTGGGGGTGGGGCGGCCCACCGGGGGGCTGAGCGCCGGCTCTGCTCACCCCTGCCCCACCCACGCTGGCAGAGCTGTGCCCCCCGGCCCCTGCTGCCCTAGCTCCCCAGCCCAGGACCCTACACCCCAAAGCCGGTCGGGCTCAGAGTGCTGCCGGCTCGGTTCCTCGTCAGCCAGGCCCAGGTGTATGTCCTTGCCGGTGCAGGATGCCGCCCCGCCTCCCCTCTGAACAACCCCGTGCCCTGTGGACACCCCTTCTTGGCTTCCCACCACGGATGGGGCACAGCCCCCAAGCCGTCTTACCCCCCACCCAAGCTCGGGTAGGTCCACCTTCCAGCCCACAGAGCCCTGTGGGCCTCTGTGGCCCTTTGCCCATCCCCGGCCTGGCAGAAAGGATGGGGTCCCCGACACTGCCGGGCCCTGGCCGGCCCCTCTGTGTCCTGCGTCCTCCTCCTGCCCTAGCGCCCCTCCCCCTGCTTCCCATCACACTTTTCTGGGGGGTTTTGAAGCTTGGGTCCAAGCCTCTTCCCCCCGGGACCTCTCCAGGCACACACAAGTTAGCGCCTGGAAGAAGTCACCCTGAGGCCCAGCTCTTGGCCACACACCGCGTTGCTGGATGACCCGGCGTGCCCCTGGCCCGTGACCCCTCCCAAGCCCTCCTCCTTTGCTCCCTTAGGACCCCCAACAGACCCCTGTGCTTGGCCCTGTGGAAACTGACCTCACGTTGTGGCATGGCCCACTCACTTGTCTGTGACCCTCAGAAAGTGACCAGCCAGGGCCAGAGAGGGCAGCTGGGGACACACAGAGCTCTCCCTGCTGCCCACTAACCCCCTCTTCCTGGACAGACCCTTGGGGTTTGCCTCTGGGCTGCTCTCCCAGCTCCTCGGAGACCCCTCCCTGCAGACTGGCACCACCCAGGACTGCCCAGCATGACCCTTGGTGTCCGGGGCCTGGTGGGAGCCGGTTAGCCCAGAGCTCTGGCCTTCCTCCCTTGGGTGTGGGGGTCCTGAGAGCTGCAGAGCAGAGGGAAGGCAGGGCGGCAGGCAGGGGTGCCCGGGAGGCACCCCTGGGGCTAGTGGGGTCGGGCGGCTCCCTCTGCTTTCCTCCTCGTCCTGATCCCAAGGGAGAGGCACACCGCTGTCCCGGGTTTGGGAGGAAGCCATGGGGAGGCGATGGGGAGGGACCCGGACAGGGACAGCAGACAAGGGTGGGTGCCCGACCGTCTCCCCGGAAATGCTGACAGCCCAGCCCGAGCGGTCCAGCGAGCCCGTCCCCGGGCACAGAGCTGGCAGATTTGGTGGCTGTGGTGTCCTAGAAATGTAATGCCTACGTGGGCAGCGAGTTCCTTCCTGTCCCCTCCACGCCTGGCTTCTGGGCTCGGCAGGTCAGCACTTTCTACAAACTCCACACACAGCAGAGCCTGGCCAGGCGGTCCGTGGCACGCCTCCGGAGGGACGCCCGGCCAGGACCCGCCGCGCGCCAGGGGCACGGCCATGTTCCCTCGTGCGTGCTCTCCACCAGGCTGCCGCCCTCGCTGAGACCCCTTCTCTCCGACCTTCTCCCTCTGTGAGCCCTTCCGGCCCACCTCTAGCCTGCCCCTGCTCCGGTCGGGGGTGAACCTGCGGAGGTGCCCCCCCCTCCCCACCCCTCCGGCCGGGCTTCCTCTTCCAGCCAGCCACACTCCGGCCGCAGAGAGAGGCGGGAAAGCCCGGGGACAGGGCATCCCGGACCCCCCGGAACCCGACGGGCGGCCGTGGCCCCGCGAGGCCGGATCGGGACGACTTGGGATAGGAAGCCCTGTTCAAGTAAGGCCTTGGCCATCTTGGCCCGGTAGCTGGGTTGTTTCTGGATCCTCAGTCTCCCCACACTTCCAAGGACCCCTAATGTAGTCCCACCGGGCTTCCTTGAGGACTGTGAAGAGGCTCCGGGGTGGTCCTCAGGCCACAGTGGGGACCCCACGGTGACTCAGGAAGGGGGCGGCCTGGCACATCTGCCCAGGGCGACGCATGGTGGGCTCCAGGTCCAAGCTGTGTGTGGTTCCCGTAGCAACCGGCGCTCCGTGCCAGACCCGAAGCTTGGGCCCGGATGGGGCAGCGACTTCCTTGCCCCGGGCAGACATGGCCCTGCCTGGCTCCAAACGCGCGAGCTTCCCTGGGCCCCGGGCAGGCTCTGGCTGCCCCTGGGTGTGGATCTCCCTGCAACCGTTCCCAGAGAAACCGTCAGCTCTCCTGCCCCCTCCGGCCCGCCCGCCCACCTACCTGCATCGCCCCCCATCCTGGGACCTCCTTGGGAGCAGGTCAGCACCGTCCCTGGGCCACCATATCTGCACGGCCTGACGTCCATCTGACCCGGCGTTACCTGCCGGCCCTCTGGCCACGGTGGAGGAGGGATCAGCCAGGACACAGAGGAGTCCAAGAGCTGAGACCCCAGGGCGGAGAGAAGGCTACTGGTCAGACAGGCTGGCAGGAGGGCCAGGAGAACTCGGGGAGGAGGAGGGGTCTTCGCGGGGACAACGTGGACGTTAAGGAAAGGAGGAAGCGCGCTGGGGACGAGCAAGGACAGGCCGTGTGTCCTGGGGAAGGGCTCCGTCACGAGAGCGTCCCTGTGGCCAGGTGCCGGAGCGTGGACCCAGGGGGCCCTGGCGGCTGCTCCCTGGGGAAGAGAGAGCTGTGGAAGCGGGGCAGGGGCTGCAGAGACAGGAGCGGCACCCATTCGGCCAAAGAGCAGCTTCTTCCCTTCTCGCCCAGGGAAGCCAGCCGGGCCGCCATTGTGTAACGCCCGTGGGTGCCCGCGGGCCCCTCTGCTGCCCCGTGGGCTGGAGCAGGTCTGGGCTGGGCAGCGGGCAGGTGGGCAGGCAGGAGTTCCCTGCAGCAGCAGACGCAAAATTTGAACCCACGAATTACTTCAGAGGTTGGTGGGATGGGGTGGCGAGCAGTGTGCGCCGTGTCTGGAGGGCGCTGGTCCCGGGCCCCTTTCTTCTCTTGTGGCTGCCCCACCAAGAGGCTGGGGCGTCTTTGGGCCCCACGGGGAGCAGGGAGGAGACAGGGCCTGCGGAGATGGTGGTCTCCAGGACTGGCTGAGTGCCCTTCTCCCGGGACTGGCGTCCAGGGCAGGTGCTCCGCTCACGGCCAGAGATGGGTGCCCCGGTGAAGGGGGCCTCATCCCACTTGGCCGAGAGGAAGCCCAGCCCTGCTGAAGCGGCATTGAGTGACTCAGTCACAAGAGATACGGAAGAACCTTCTAGAAAACCTGAGCCACTCACTCGTCCCTGCCCCGTGCCCAGGACCCTCCCCTTGGAGTGAGGAGGGCAGAACCCCCTCCAGGCCAGTGTGGACCCCAACCCCCTGCCCCTTTCCTCTCTGGGCTTCTGTGCTCTCCTGTGAGGGGACAGCAGCCCCCTCGCCCCTCCCCTGGGTTACAGCTAGATGGCATCTCGAGGAGGTCCCGGAAAAATGCATCGTTGAGCTCAAGACCAGGTTGGAGGGTGGGGGGCAGGACAGGTGGAGCCGTGTGTGGACGGGTCCCGGTTTCTCAGCCACACTGCTTGCTTGCTTAGGTCTCAGCTTCCAGCCCAATAGGGCTGGGGGCCAGGGATGAGGGCGGGTAGCACAGGGGCTCCCCCTGATGAGGTCGGCTTTTCCCAAAGCCAGTTAGGCTGCGAGCGGGACCCACGGCAGGAGCTTGCTTGTCCCGTGGGAGCTGGGGGCTTGCGTGCTCATCTGCGTCTGCGAGGAGGGTGCCCTTCTGGGACTCAAGGAGCCTCCAGGAGGGGCCGGGTTCTGCTCTCCATCTCCTGGGAAACCAGGCTGGGAGGAAAGAGGTCAAAGTTAGTGGGATTGAAGACATTTCCTGCGTGCGGTGGGAGGCAAGCTCCACTCCGGGCCGCGGCAGGACGCCGGGGGCTCCCGAGCCTGCCAGGACAGCGTCTGCAGGTGGGGTCTGGTACCGTGCGGCCCAGAGCCGGAATCCGGGACTCTCCTCGGGTGATGGTTGCTGAAGGGAGGCATGGCCTTCCTCTAGGATGGGTGCCCCGGCCAGCTCTAATGATCTTCTCCGAGCACGCAGAGGGGCCCTCACTGGTCCTCCGATGCCCCGCTGGACCTTGAGGCCCTTCAAGGACTAGTTCCAGCCTAGATGTGTAGGGACTGACCTGTCCTGAGCTGGACGGCCAAGACGCGGTGGTGGCCGTGCTGGGCTCCGGCCCAGGGTGGTCTCCGGGTTGGTTGGTGCTGGGAGTTTGGGGGAGAGGGCTGCTTTTGCGGCTTGGCCGAGGGGACAGCAGAGATGTCTTCCGTCCTGGCCCACGCTCCTCCGTCCCGCACAGACACGGCCGCGCTGGTCTCCGTCCTGGTCCACCCTCCACCGTCTCACCAAGACTCAAGGCCCCGCAGTGGCTGCTCCCACGCCAGCCGGCTGGGAAAAGGCCCACAGCACAGGGTGCACTCCAGGGCGGCCAGGGATTGGTCACTGCCTGAATGTCCCCGGACGGATGCCCGTGTGCCCTTGGGCAGCCTTCCCCTCGGACAGGCTGTCCAGGCTGGGGAAACCCTAAGCCAAGGGGATTAAGAAGAAAGGACAGAATCGGCCGTTCCTTTGGCCGAGCTCATTTGTGCCTCATTTAGTGTATATTTGCTCAGTGGGTAAAATCACGGAGGTTCTGACGCCGAGGTCGGGATGTGCTCCCATCACTCAGGTCAGCCACTCAGAGGCCCGCCCCGCCCCGCCCCACCCCTGCCTCTCCCCAGCAGCCATCTTGCACATTCCTGTGGTCAGCCAGGAGGGCCACGGGATCCTTCCCAAGCGCCCAGACGACCAGAAGGGGATGTGCGTGCAACCTTCACCATGGGCGCTCCAGCCGGCCGAGGGCCTGGGGTCCTGCCCTGCTGTGTGCCCCCCATCCCCAGCCCTGGGGTCCCGCCCTGCTGGGTGCCCCCATCCCCAGCCCTGGGGTCCCGCCCTGCTGGGTGCCCCCATCCCCAGCCCTCAGCCTCTTCCCTCCAGGCCTCTGCTCCAGGTGGGGTCGGAACCTCAAGCCTCACTCCAGCTTAAGCCAGGGGCCCAACCCCAGATGGCGACCCCTTCCTACACGGGCCCCTTTGGTCCCTGTAAGCTGAAGGTGTTCCCTCGAAGGCACCTTGAGGGGGTCCTTGGGGACCTTGGGGCTCCTGTGGAGACAGAGCTGGGATCCCAGACTCCATGGAGATGCCAGGCCACGGTCGACTTCTCCAGGGTCCCCCCGGCCCCATGGTGTGCTGGACGCTTCCTGGAGGTGGGGGGTTTGGGGGAGGGCCAGGAGGTCCGTCCCAGGATGGGGCTGGTGGGAAAGATGTTCCAGACTTTCCTACCTGTCAGCGATGGGGCAGCGGTGGTGGCCTTGACCACATAACCCAGGCCACCATAGTGAAAGACAGAGGCCCCACGGAGTTGGGAAAGGACCGGGATCTGGCCCCCACCCCCATTCTTCCAGGCTATTCTGCCGCTGGGCTAAGCCTTCCACAAACGGTCCCTGGGCTCTGAGGGGAGAGCCCGGCTCCGCTCTGCTCTGGCGAAGGGCAAACGTGCTGGACGGGGTGGGGGCAGGCGGTCCCCAGCACTGGAGGCTAATGAGGCCCAGGTGCCCTGCACTAGCCCCAACCCTCACTGGCTGTGGGGCCCCCTCCCACCCAGGAGCGGCTAATGACAACCAGAGGCGGGGATGTGAACCCCTTTGCTGTCAGGGCTGCCCAGGGAAGCCTCCGGCCGGCAGGTAGGCGGCGGGCTGGAGCCTCGTCCGTCCGGAGGGCAGGCTCCGTCGCCTGTCTCGGGGACTTGGGGCTCTGTGCCACATCCCCCCTCTGTCCACCCGGGGGGGGGTCCTTCTGCCACATATTTGCTGTGAGACCTCGGGGAGAACGTCTGGCCTCTCTGTGTCTCGGGCGGCTCCTCTGTGACCTGGAGCTGCCTCCCTGTCCGTCTGCCCGCTGGGGTCAGGGCCAAGGAGGACAGGCGCACCCCAGGAGCTTCTGCTCTGGGAGATGAAGGCCCCTGGAGAGGCGGGAAGTGAGGGGAACGTGCTTGGTGCCGCAGCACTGGCCCCTTACGGATGCTGAGGGCAGCCGACGCTGTCGTGTGTCCTTGACCACAAAGAAACAGAAGCTGTGCGAGGTGGCCCAGGGAGGGCCAGCTCAGGAGCACGTGTGGTCACAGAGTCCCACCATCCGTTCCGGCCCACCAGGCAGCGTCCCCAGCGGACACCCTGGGCAGGCAGGCATCCTCCACGGGCCAGTCTTCAGGACCTCAGCGCCTGCCCTCTCGGCCCGGGCCCCGGCCCCAGCAGGAAACTGCCTCCACTCCCTGCACCATCCCAGCACCTGTGACCTCCGGTGCCCACTCCTGGGCCACGCAGAGCGGCGCCCCGGGGCCCCGGGCTGTGGCTGCTGGGGGGACACGTGAGGCATGTGGCCTGGGCGCTCCGAGCGCCTCCGCCTGTCTCCCGGGGGCACGGGGAGCGCATCCTCCGGGAAAATCACGGGCGGGCCTGACGGCCTGGGGAGTGCACAGCCCGCAGAAGGAGCGAGGGTGAGTTTGGGGACTGTCCATTTCACAAGCGCAGAGGGAGAAGACCCTTGAGCACACGGCATGGGGAGGGCTTGTCGATGGCGGGAGGCACGCTTAGGACCATCATGCCCAGGAAGGGGGCCATGGCTGGTGTCCGTCAACTCAGATGAACAGCTGGAGCCACAGCGCTTTGGGGCTCCGTGCCAGCCGATAAGGGCAAGAACTCTGATTTTTATCATGAAAAGAGGAGGAGAGCCGTCTGCTGCAGGACGCCCAGGGGAGCCGGAGAAGGAGGGGTTGGCACCAGGTGAGGCCAGGCCCACCAGCTCTGGGGAGTACCAGCTCAAGCCCCAGCGCGGGCCGACTGACTGTGCCCTCCAAGCTGAGTGCACCTGGGCCACCATCCTGAGCCAAAGGGCTGTGTGGCCCATTCTGGACGGACCGAGACCTGGGAAGCCCCAGGCATGTTTGAGAGGAGCCCAGGGGGGATGGTCTGCTGTCCCTCCAAGCTCCCCAGCAGGCAGAGAGAGCCCGAGGGAGCAGCAGGGACCTGGCCTCCGTCTGCATGGCCCATCACCCTGTGGGCACACTGGCTACTCCTGTCAGTCTTCCAGCTGTGTTTGGGGACAGTCTGTCCTCTGGGCCTCCTGGACATGTCAAGGTGAACCCAGGGGTCCCAGCTCCCGCTGGGGCCTGCCCTGTGGCCCCCGACCCCGGCTAGGGCTGCCTCACCCCTCTCCTGCCATCAGGCCCATGCTCCGGCCCCTTCCAGAGGAAGCCCCTGTGGGAAGCCCTTCCCTCCCTGGGCACATCCTAGGCCCTCTCTGTGGAGCCCACTGGCCAGTACGCCGGGGTCAGCCGGGCCCATCCTACGTCCAGGGGAGCAGGTGTCGGGACTGGACCGGCTGGTACCCGCACTCAGAGCCAGGTACCCAGCCCAGGCAGATGGACATTCCTGGCAGAGCCCACGGCCAGCGGGATGCACTGGTCCCCGCTAGAGGCCCCATCTGCCCCTCTCCGCAGAGGGAGCGGAACGGGGCTGCCAGCAGGAGGGGCTCTGGGCAGCATTCCCTTAGAGCTTTCCCATGACGCCCCCTAATCTGGGCTGTCCTCCTCGGCACCCCCCAACCTCACAGCTGCCGGCCGGCCAGCTGCTCCTCCCCCGAGCGGCCCGACGAAGAGCATGTGTTGGGGCAGTGGAGGCCTTTTCCCATGGCGGGACGGGGCGAGGGGCGAGGAATTTGAGGAGGAAGGAGCAGCGCCCGGGAATTCGGAAAATGCGCGCGAGCCCTGAGTGTTGGGAAGAAGCCGGGCCGGGGATTAGGGGAATCGCAGGATGGCCCTGGGGCCTGGGTGGGCTGTGATGGATGAGGCGCCCTGTCCGGCGGGGAGCGGCCTGCAGCTGTCCCCGTCCGTCAGCCCTTCCTGCCTTCCCCAACGAGGCGAAGACCTTCGACCCCAGGCCGCTGCGCGCCAGCCTCCGGCCCGCCCTGTGCCCTCGCCCGCATCAGCTGCGGCAGAGAGACTGGGGTCCAGGTCGTCCTGAGCCGCTGGGGTGGGCAGGGGCAGAGGCTGGAGCCCGGGGCCTCCTGCAGCGCCCCCTGCTTCTGCGTCGCCCTCCACGCCAGGGCCTGAGCCCTCTGTCCCTGCAGTGTGGGCCCTCCGTGGGGGCGCCCCTCAGAGGAGGGGGCCGAGACTGCTGTCTGGTGGGTCTGGGCCCTGGGAACCCTCTGGAAGAGCAGCTGTCCCTGCCGCTTGGAGCCGGCTGACAGGTCTGCCCCGGCCCCCCGGGCTAAGCCCTCCATGATTGATTATGGTGGACGTTCACACCAGGCGGAATGGGCCCGGATAAGCCAAGCAGCTGCTCGGAGGGGCCGAGGGGGGCTCAGGACGCCTCCCCCACCCCCAACCCGCCCCTGCCTCCCACCCCTGCCTGCCCTGTGCCTCTCTGCTCTGCCTCCAGCCCAGCCCCCTCCCCATCCCCACACCTCCTCCGCCCCCAAGTGGACCAAGCGGGGGGCTTTGGTGACCTGAGGTAAACCGAGTCACGCCTGGCCCACTGAGCTGTGAAGGGATGACACGATTACAGCTGTCCCCGCCAGGACCGAGCTGACGCATCGCAGAAAACCCGCTGCCCACACAGGGGGGCTCCGATCCAAGGGGACAGAGGTGTCCCCAGGATGCAGGGAACGTGTGAGGAGAGCTATCCCGGAGTGGGGAGCAGGGAGTGGTCCTCAGCCGGCCGGGGGTGCCGGGGGGTGTGTACGCGGTGCTGGGACCCCTGGGCCCCCTGGAACATCAGGCCCCGAAGAGGGCGGGGAGTGAGCTGGATTTTTGACCGGGAAAACAGGCCTTGGCCAACGTGGGAAGACAGGGGACCGTGCGGGGGCCGCCCACCGAATCTCCCCGACCCTTGGCTCCTGGCGCTTGCTCAGCCGACTCTGCAGATGAGACGCTGTGTGCAGAGACCCAAGAAGATAAGCCCCAGGGTCACTGACTTCGGGGCTCCTCACTCTCCTCCCCCACCCGGGGCCCCAGACCCACTCCCCCACACCATGCTTCCCTCCCTCCTGGAGCAGCCGCCGAGGGGCCCGTGGACTGTGGCCACCCCCTGGCCACCCGGCCTCCCCGCTCCGAGAGGCTCTGGCACCTCCAGGCTGGGGGGTGGGGGTGGGCAGCAGGGTCCCCCACCCACATCCCCACCTCAGAGCACCCTGTAGGGGCTGAGGGCCTGGAAGGCTTTCCTGGGGCTCCACTGTAGGTGAATCTGGGGTACCAGTACCCTTCAGCCTGGCCGCCGCTCTTGGACACAGGCAAGGGTCCAGAGCCCGTCCAGGACCCCGAGGGCACTGGGCCCGGCTGTCTGCTCTCTTTGGGGTGGGACCAAAGCAGGGTCCACCTGGAGGGGCGACTTTATGCCCCAGCCTGGGCTACTCGCTGTTCCCTGGGGCCAGGCCAGGGACCCAGGCAGGGGCCAGCTCCCTTCCAGCCCATCCTGGGCCTAGGAGCCCCCCCCAGAGCAGGCGTAATTGTGGGGAATGCAAGCCACATGCCTCTGCTTCATTTACACTTAATTCAATCCAATGAGCTTCCAGGGCCTTTGATGTCCCAGGACCTGCGGCCTTTAGTGCTTTGTGGCCTGCGAAACAGGAAGCCCCGGGGTTTCTGGGGCAAAGCCCTGGCGCCTCCTCCCCTCTCCAGGGCCTGTCAGGGACCCCGGACCTGTCCCCTCCGAGGGAGGCCCTCTGGCACCAGGTGCATGGGTAGCCCGAGGGCCAACAGGCCAGGGAGAAGTCCCGGGTGCTTGTCCCTGCACCTTTCCTGGCAATGGGCGAGTGAGGACCTCCTCCAGGAAGCGCAGAGACACCCCAGGGTCCGGACGGGGAAGTAGCCAAGTCAGGGGTAGCCTCAGCTCACACCCCTGACTCCCTGCCACCCAGATGGCCTGCTGACTCGCCCCCAGGCTGTGGGTGGGGGTCCCGCAGAGAGGAGCAAGGACCACAGGCATGAGGCAGGGGACAGGCTCTGGGAAGCATGGGCGCTCCCCCGGGGACTCTCCAGTGGGACCTACAGATCCAGCCTCTGCCTGTGGGCAAGAAGGCCTGGACCCCCCCTGCGGGCAGCTGCCCCCTGGGGCAGACCCGGCTGAGCTCCCTGGAGGGCTTCCTGGAGGTGGGGGCTCAGAGAAGGCGGAGGTCAGAGAAGGCTGCGGCAGGCCGCAGGCCAAGGTGGACTCAGGATGGGGGCACAGTGGGGGTGGAAGCACGGGGCTCACGTGTGAGAGGCCCACGGGAGCAAATGTCCAAGAACTCCGAGGCTGGGGTGACCAGTCCAGCTGGCCAAGACAAGCCATCCCTGCTGGGCCTGGTTGCGGGGGGGTGTCGGTGTCCCGCTGGGGGCACAGCGAAACCAGGAACAGAGCCCAGATCCAGGACGTGCACCCGACCACATAGTGCCAGTGTCCCTCAGGGTCCCCCCGGCCCCTTACCCACAACCAGGGAGCTGAGCGGGGTCTGGGGAGAGGGGACAGCTGTTTGCGGCTCCACATTCCGGATCAGGGTCAAGCATTGGGGGAGGCTGTTTTTCTTAAAAAATGTCATTTGAAAATAAACACTGTCGCCGGCGCTTTTCTGTTTGCCCTGGATCCCCAGGGAGCAGTGGGCAGGCAGTGCCTGGGGCCCAGGTGGCCAGGGGGCTTCGAGCCAGAGTGGCCTCTGACCTCCCTGAGTGGGACACACCGCGGCCACAGGGCCTGGGTCTCTGGAGGCTGGGCAGCCCCATAGCCACCGCACGCCGGGAAAACGGCAGCCCGGCCGGCTCGCGGGCCTGAGAGGCGACCTTCCTCCCGCGGGTGACCCTGTCCCCAGCTGTACCAGGCCCCGCTGGGTCTCATCCCCCATGTCTGGGGGTGTCTAGGGGTTCCCGGCCTGACCTCTCCCGGGTACTGTTCCTATCCGCCTGGGGCTCCGGGGTCCAAGGCCTCTTCTCCCCTCCTGTGCTCTTTGCTTTGCAGTGAGTGGACTGGGGGGCCCCACGCTCCCTGGCCCGGGCTGGGGTCCCTGGGACTGGAAAGCTCTGGGGCATTCTAGGGGCTCGGGCAGCCTCAGGCCCTGACAGACCCTGCAGGCTCTGCCGAGGCAAGATGGCCCTTTCTCTTCTTGCAACAAAGCCCAGCAGCACCCTTCCCAGGGGCCCCCTGGGCCGGCTCCTCCCGTGGCCACTGTCGGGCGTGGATGCAGAGGGAGGGAGGGCCCTCCCACCGCACATGGACCCCCGCGCACAGGCAGCTGCAGGACCTGAGTCTTCGAGCTCCCACAGGGCCCTGAGAAGCATCTAGAACCAGGGATAAGGTCACCCCTTCTCCTCCCCTGGCCCCGGCTGGCTTGGGGGCTGTGCAGCACCCCTGCTGCTGGACTCGAACCCCGGGGCCGCGGGCAGGAGGGATTCTGTAGCCCCCCGGGCCATGTGGAGGTGGGGAAGCTCGTCCGCTGCTCACCCATGAGACGCTCACGGGACCCCTGCCCCTGCACAGGGGATGGCAGTCGGAGAGCCTGTGTCCCACCTGGCCGAGAAGGAAGGGATACAGGCTTACACAAGCGTCCCCCGCTCATCCTGTCCCTGAAAGACCCTCAGGGGCTGGGCCACCCCTAGAGAGAAAGGCCCTTCCTGGGTGTGTGTTGATGGGACCAGCCACCCCCGTCCCCACACAGAACCCACACCACCGTCCTGTAAAGTCAGGCTTGTGCTGGGGGGAGCTGGCAGCAGGAGGAGACCCCGACCCCCAACCAAGGTGACCCTCAGGCTGGACAGGGCACGGGGGACTTGACTGAAAGTCGGTAAGGCTGGTGAGAGGCCACCTGCTCCCCCCAGGGACAGGCACAGTGCCCTTTTCCCCACTTGGTGTGTGCTGACCCTGACCCCCAGGCCCCCAGGGGGGCCCAGCCCCACCAGCCTTGTTTGAGCTTGGAGGTCAGTGTCCTGGGACTTTGCCCGAGGCGGGGGGTGTATCCCAGAGCCCACACACGAGGCCCCTCTCTGTCCTGCCCACACCGCCAGGGCTGGGGGTGGGCAGTGGGAGGTAGGATTAGATCCGGACGGCCCTCCTCTGTAGGTTCAGCTGGGGAAGTTTCACCTTCCAGAAAGTTCCTCCTGCTTCTTTGTGCCTGCCCCACAGCCTAACCCTTACTCTCTAGAGCTGTCTTCCTGCTGGTACCCGGCCCCCCGGTGGAGGGTGGGCTGTTCGGGCTCGGGGCGGGGGGGGGGGGCGGCTCGAGTCACCAACACACAACACACAAGCACACACAGAGGGTGGCAAAGCACAGTGACTGTGTGGGGTCTGAGCCGGTGTCCTGGACCGGGGCCCCGGGGGTCCCTTAGGAGCTGCAGTAGCCTGGGACACCCCTCCCCTCCCTTCCCTCAGGACCCTCGGCTGCGGAGCGCGGGTGTCCGAGCAGCCCCCTTTGTGGGCCGTCTTGAGGAGCAAGGGCCCGTGTGGGTGAGGGGCCCAGAGCCCCTGAGCAAACGGTCAGCCGAGGGCATCCCCAGGATGTCACTTCTATTAAACATGTGTCTCTCTGAGTCCCCCTTGCGCGGAAGGGACCCCGAGGTCCCAACACACTGCCCTCCTGGCGGCTGGGGTCCAGAGCGCCCCCACCCCCGCTCACACCCCTTCACGCCCAGGGCCACCTGGCAGCATATGCTGGGGCACCCCCAGTCTGGAAGGATGCGTGCCAGCCGGAGGGTCTCTCCCCTGCGGTCTGTCTGCTCTGTTCCTTGAACAGTAAAACAGACGCGGGGGCTGTGGGGGGTGGCGGCAGGGGCGAGGCCAGAGGAGCAGAAGGAAATGATGACAAGGTGGCCACAAGCACCACCCTGGCCAGCAGGTTGGGGAGCCCCTGTCTCCCAGGAGCTGGGCCCCCGGCCGAGGCTCGGCTAGAAGGCCTTTCCGGGGGAATCACTCTGTCCAGGAGGTTCAGTGCAGCCCCTGGAGGCCTGCCTTGCCTTCAACCCCCTCTGTTTTCTCTGCACGCAGGGTTCTCGGGAAGCCGGCCCTCCCCACCGCTCCCTGTGGCTTGACCCCGGGGGGAGGAGGGCTCACAAGTCCTCTCGAGACGCACGGCTGCCCCCAGAGTCCTGGGAAGCCTGGCCACCCGTGGAGACCTCGCTGCCACCTTGGAAGTGACGGGCCATTTGCTGTTGGCCGTGATGGATGGGCTGCCTTCTCACGAGCAGGGCAGAGCCCACAGAGGGCCGGCTGGCCGGATCTGTGGGGCACCCTCTCCCACACGCCCTGTGAGCACAGGCGGGGTCCCGAGGAGGCTCCGGGAAACAACCTGGGTCTTTGGAAAAAGTCAGAACAGACGCGGACATGCCTGTGTGCCTCCTTATGTGCCCAGCAAGAGCGCCAGGCCGGAAAGCAGAGCACCTCGGCGTGGTGGGGGGCCCAGGAGGTGGGAACCGCAGGCCGTTATGTGCAGAAGGACCAAGGGCGCGCACAGAAGGCCGGGAGAAGCCTGGAGCCGGCCCAGGGCCCGAGCCAGAAAGAGTGTGTGTCTGGAGCACGTTCTCGGGGGACAGCTACGTGGAGGGTGGCGGGGGAGCTGGGGGGCCTGGGGCCCGTCCTGACGGTGGGATCGCTCTGCGCTGGGCGGCCTGCGGTCCTCCAGCCTGCCTGTTCCTATCCGAGCCCGGGGAAGACCCCGCCAGGCCTGAACGTGGTACCCAGAGGCTCAGCTGTGCCCAGCACCCATCTTGGAGCAGGAAGTCTGGGGGCCCCTTGGGCCGCCCCCGCCGTGGGCAGGGTGGGCAGGCGTGGGACGCCTGAAGTTCTATTTCCTCCGGATCCTGTCCAGATGGCCTCCCCTTCCCGCCCAGCCCCCACAGCCCCCCTTCCCCCACAGGCACTTGCCCGTGACATGCATATAACGCAAGCCCTAACCCTGCTGTCCCTGACTCCCTCCCCTGGCCGCCTCCTCCTTCTGCCTGTCACTGACACCCGTGAACTGTCTTCGGCCGGCAGCCCCTTTGGCAGGGGCCGTGCCCACCCAAATCACGGGACCCATGAAATTTGGCTTGAATAAGGTTGTCTCATGATGGGGTCCTACATGCGGGAGGCTCACACTCTGGGACACTCCGGGGGGCGTGCTGTGGTTCGCCCACCACACAGGCCCTGCGTGGCTGCCGAGGACAGGGGCCTGGCTTGCCACCAACCCCCTCCCTTCCTCCCGGAACGCTATGCCGAGGGGGATGGGGGGCGGACAACAGCCCGGAAGGGGAGCCTGAGGCAGCGGGCCTGACCTTGACCCTGGGCTGCCCCTCGGCCCCCCCTGGCTCTGTGCCCACTGGGAAAACAGCAGCTTTATCTCTGCCGCCTCCCGAACTGCAAACAGCCACGTGTCCCTTGGGGGCCACTCTTGGCACACATGCCCTCTGCCCCACGTCCCAGGGTGAGGTCATTCACCCTCAGACGGGGGGCGATGGGAACTGAAGATCTGGCGGCGGCGGCTCTGACGAGTGGGACCACCCCTGGGGGCCTGCTGATTGGCTGAAGAGACAGCTAGGGGCTGGGGAACAGGGGCTGGGCAAGGGGTCAGCCCCCCGAGGGCTGTGGGAGGGGGAAGGACACAGGCAACCAAGGGCAGCGCGGTGACAACCGAAAGGGACCCTCCTTGGTCACCCCCCTTCCTCAGTGACAGAGCTCAGTGAGCAGGAAGCCAGCAAGGAAAACCAGGCCAAAGCGCCGCGGACCCTCCTCCCTCCCCTCTGCTCCCGCTCCTCCCGCCCTCCGCACCCACCAGCGCACAGGACCCAAGGTCTCCCAGGGCCCCTCTGGCGTCGCCCCCGGACCCGGACCCTCCTGCCCGGCCTCCTCGGCTGTTCGAAGCCAACTCGTCCCATCCGGGCCCCAGGAATCCTTGGAAAGGGGTTGTGACTTTAGGGGGACAGTGACTTAAAACCAGAGCCCCCCCACCACAGGCAACGTGGCGGTTTGGCAGCAGGGGTGTGGCGAGGAGCCCCCCGTGGGTCCTGTCGCAGGCGTGGGAGCCCATGTTATCCACCCCGAAGTCCTGCCTGTCCCCCAGCCCCGGGCCTCCAGGCTCCTGGCCTCACCAGGCTCTCTGTGGCCTGCTGGACATGGGAGTCCATCTGTGGAGAGGGGCCCCTCCTGGGTCCCCATCACGGGCAGTGCTTCCCTGGGGGGCAAGGGTATGGGATGGCTCCCTGCCCTGGCCTTGTCCTGGCCCCCCTCTGCCCTCTTGGAGACGAGGGCGGGTGGGGGTCTGGCTGTAGGGGGCTGGCCAACAAGGGAGGAGCCCTGGGAGATGTGGCGAGAATGTCTCTGTTCCCGGGGCCATCAGGCTGGGCGGGCCGCAGTCACCACGGTGGCCCTTCCAGTCCCCCGTGCCCTGACCAGTGGCCTGCGGTCCCAGGATGACGGTCAGCCAGAGCTTGGAGGCAGGAAGGGGAGCCCCTCTGGCTTTTCTGAGGTCTTGGGGGGCTGGCCCATGTTCAGAGGGACCCACTGGTGCCCCCTCCACATCACTCAACCTGAGATACACCCCAGAGGCCATGCAGGGCGCCCCCCCCCCCGACCATGGCCAAGCCACGGGCCTCCTGCCGGAAGGACTAAGAGCTGAAGGCCGGGCTCGTGGCCCTCCGTGCTTTCTGCTAGGGACATGGGGGGCTTGGAGGGTGCGGAGGAGCAGGCTGTGCTGGGGCGCCGTGGCAAGGCCGCCACCCCCAGACCCCAGAACAGTGGGCTAGTGTGTGGGCTGGGGGTGGGGCGCGGGGCGGAGGCCGAGCAGGTCCGTCCTGCTCCATAAACCCCGAAGGGCGCTGTTGACACAGGGCTGATGTCACTGCCGACCAATGGGGAGCCCGTCGGGGGCTCTGTGTGTGCTGCTCCTGCTGCCGTGGGCCCCGCCACGCACGGGGTGTGATCTGAAAACCACCTGAATAAACCCAAGGGGCCCCCGCTCCCCCCCAGGCCCGTCTCCTGCACGTCGTACCCAACCCACTGCCTGCACGGGAAAGGCAGGGCCAGGAGGGGAGGGTGGGGGTGGGAGGAGGCCCTGGGCCTCGGCTGTGCTCCGCACCCCCCACATGGGACCCCCACAGTCCTCTGCCCTGCCCTCCCACGCCCCCGAGCCAGGCCTCCGTCCTCCACGGTCCCGGTTGATCGTGATTCCCCAAGTCCAGATGGGGGGCTGGGGGGCCAACCGGGGGAGCATGTGTGTCCCCAGCCCTGCCCTGAAGCCCTGCCTGACACCCCCCCCCCCCCCCCCCCCCAGTGCATGCCTCGCCTGGGGCCTGGACTGGGCGAGGCAGCTCCGTGCCCCGCGTCAGGGCAGGCAGGCAGCGCTCTGCCCCAGGCCATCCCTCCCGTCCCTGGTCCCTGACCACGGAGTCCTTCCCTTCCTGCTCCCGGCCCTCTGGGCTGCAGACCAGACCCACAGGCTCCCAACACTGCTGCCCACCGGTCACCCCCACCCCCAAACACCTGGGGGCTTATCTTCCGATGAGGCTCAAGGTAAATGCTTTGTTAGGCCTCTGCCGCCACCCTGCACACCCCCCGCCAACCAGCTGGGGGCCGCCCAGCCTCCCAGCCCAGCAGCTGGGTTTCTGCATCGTGTGGGGCCCCTGGGGGTCTGCACAAAGCCCCCGACCCCTTCTCAGCTCTGGGCCCGCAGCCCTGCCGGACAGGCATCCTCGGAGCCTTGGCACGTGCTAGCGTGTGCGCGCTCCGGGCAGAAGCAGGGACGGGGCCCCCCTGCGCTTGGCGCCCGTGTCTGTTTACGAGTCCAGCCCCAGGCCCGCGCCGCCCCCCGAGGACCCGGCGGCCCGCCTGTGTCCGGCCAGGTGTTCGGTGATGGAGCACGGGCTCCCGGAGGACAAGGCCCTCACTGTCTGCCTTCTGCGGGCCCAGTGCTGACAAGGAGCGGAATAGCCGCGGCTGCCGCTTCCAGGAAGTGGCTCAGGGTGGTGGGGGCCGCCGAGGAGGGGCCCCTTCCCAGCAAGCCGGCCTGCAGGTGGGCTTCCAGGAAGGGGCCCCCGCGGGGTCCCCTCATCCCTGGAAAAGGGCCAGTCATGTCACCAGGTGCAGGCTGGGGAGAGGCGCAGAGAAGGGAGGGAAGAAGTCGGCGAGGGAGAGGTGGAGAGGTGGGGGCGGCCTCGGGTGGAGGCCACAACCTCAGGGAAGGCCAAGCTGGCCACACTCCTTCCAGAACTTTCCACCCCCCTCCTGCCCGTCACACCATCTCTGCTGGGGCCCTTGGCCCTCTGGGGCTTCTCGGGTACGTGCACACACAGACCCCAAACACGGGAGGGCTGTGGAAGGACGTGGGTCCCATCAGGCCCCGCCACAGGCAGCGTCTGAGCCTCCTGGACCCCTCATTGGTGAGGGCCACGCGGGGCCTCCAGCCAGGGCCCCTCTGCTCTGGGAATAGGGAAGCCATTCGTCTTCCCTGGAGCCTGGGGCGGGGTGAGGGAGCCACTCTGCTGGGCCCAGCCCCGTGGTGTTTTTTTCAGACTTCCCAGGGTATATTGTAGCGAGACCCCAAATGTCACGTTAGGCCTGTTCAAGAGTTCATTTCCTTTGTATTGTTGGAATGTTTTCTGCCCCCATTCAGCGGCATGACAAGTGTCTCGACTCCACTCCACCCCCCCAGCTGTCCGTAATCCCTGCCCGAAAGTGGGCTCTTGGGTCATTAAATCCGTGCGGAGACACAAGCCTCACAAAGGCACAGGACACACACACAGCAGGGCTCAGATGTCCCCCCTCCAGGGACACTGGCCCCCACATGGGGCTGGGCCACACAAAAGCTCACAGACCCCACAGAGTGCCCCAAAGAGGACAGGGCCCCCGTGCGTGCCTTGAGCACCTCACTCACAGCCCCAGGGGCACCACGAGGGATGTGTGGACACAGAGACACGCCTGTGGACATGGGCATGGGGGGGTGTCTGCAGGGACCCGCAGCCAGTGGAGTCTTACTCCCCCAAGCTGGAGGGTTTGCTCTGCTGGGGAAGGGTCCAGGTTGAAGACCTCCTCCCCCAGTTTCCCGTGGGGCCTCTGGGGGGTGGGGTGGAAGGCCCAGCCGAGGGCTGGGCTTCTGCAGACCCCCTCCTCTCCCCTCCCCCACATCTTGGCTGCAGCCCCCACCCCTGCGGCAGCCGTGCAGGGGAGGGGGGAACTGAAATCCAAGCCCCTGTTTGCTGGAGACACTTAACTCAGCGCGGGCATTCTGAAAACGCCTCTGGGTGGCGGGGCCGGGAGCCTGTCTGAGGCCAGAGCCCCTTCTCTAAAAAGCAGGAAATCGGGTTGGGCTAAAGGTAAACACATTCCAACCTGGCTGTCCCTGCTCCGTGGAGGGGCTCTGTCAGCACGGGGGCGCCCCGCGCCCCCCCACCATTTTCCCAGTCCCCAGGCGAGGTGGGGGCTCGAGGCCTGTTTGCAGAGCCTTGGCCTGTGGCTCTTGCCCCAGCAGCTTAGGTCCAGCCCACGCGGACAGAGGACAGGCCACCCCCCACCTCCCCTGCACTCCCTGGCCCCAGGGCCCTCCCTGCACGTGGCCCCAGAGCCTGCTCCAGAGCAGAGCAAGTGGGTGGGGGCCAGGCCCCGGGTGGGCCCCTCTGTGCATTCAGAGGGGTCAAGGGGCACGGACGTGGGCAGCCCAGAGGGGACAGAGGCAGGCCCAGGCAGTAGGGGCCCCCGGCCTTCTCCCCCAGGTGGGTGTGGAAAGGGGCGACCTCACCCTCCTGCATTCCAGACCAGATGCACTGGGTTCCCAGCCCTGGGGGCCCAGGTCAGGGTGCAAGTGTGGCTGTGACTCACCGCCAGGTGACAGAAGACCACAGTACCCAGGCCTTGGCCCCACCGCCTTTGGGGGCTCAAGGGATGGCCCCCCACAATTCCCATATTTCCCCAGAGCCTCCCCCTGCCTTCTCCCAACCCTGGGGCCACTGCTGCTGGTCACACCACTGCTCCCCACCACCCCGGAAGCTGGCCCGGGTGCACAGAGCTCCAGCAGAAAGGGCTGTTTATACTAATAGCCGTTTACAGACCGCACTGGACACCTAAGAGACGGGTTTCTTCATCTCTCGGGCCAGGGGGCCTGGAGACCACCGCAGCCGCATGTCCCTGAGCACTGCCCACAGCCCCGGGGTGCCTCGGGGGCTGGTGGAGGGGCTGGGGAGACCGGAGGGCCCTGCGCAAGGCCCCGCCTGCCGCCTTGCTCCCTAGCCTCCACCCGCCTAATGTGGCGTACCAGAAGGCCGGGGAGCCCTGCTCTTGGTCCCCAAGATGGGTCTGGTGGGAGGAGTGGGGGTCCCAGACATGGGACAGTGGAGAGGCTGGAGGGGAGCGTGTGGGGGCGGCGCCATGGGCAAAAATTCAGGGGGCCCAGGGAAGATCTCCTCATGGAGGCGGGGTTCTCGGGCCTTTGCCATCTGGTCTTCGTCAGCTGGCTGGGGAAGGGGCCGTGGACCCCAGTTTCATTTCCACAAGCTGCTCCCACACGCTCCCAGCATCTACAGGCCCAGAGCCACAGGGCTATGAGCTTGGGGTCCCTGACTGGCTGCTATCCCGGAAAGGGACTCCAACCCCAAGCTCCCGGGGCTTCACTTGCAAGCCGAGGCCATACCCCAGCAGGCCGTGTCCCCTCCCCCGCTGCCCTTCTCTGGGGCTTCAGTCCTGCCCGCCCCTCCAGACAGCAGCCTCCAGCCCTCCTGGCCTGGGCTGCAGGCCCTCGCACATGGCAAGCCCACTCCCCTCGGTGATTCTGCAAAGGTATCCCCTAGACCAGGGGTCTGGGGTCCGGGGCGCAGGGAGGCCCAGGGGTGTCGTCCCTAAGCCAGTTAGAGGGGCAGGACCGAGCTGAGGGAGCCGTGGTGTTGTCTGGCTTCTCTCCCATTGCTGAGAACTCCCTGGGCCACCCCCAGCCCCTCCCTTCCCTGCAGGGGCCCCCGGCCCCGGCCCCGCGACCCCTCCCTGGGCCTCACCCCATGGCTCCCTCCCTCTGTCACCCCATCCCACAGGCCCCTCCCCTGCCCTGCCCCCCCACGATATCCTCCTCGGCCATAGGCCGCAAGGGCTTCTCGGCCGTGTGCACTCCCCGTGTCCCCGCCCACTCCCTGTCCCCGCCCACTCCCCTGTCCCCGCCCACTCCCCTGTCCCCGCCCACTCCCCTGTCCCCGCCCACTGCGCGCCTCCCTCTCATCCCTGTGACTCCCGCTCTGTCCCGTGCCCCTCCCCACCTTCCCCACCTTCCGCCCCTCCCATTCTTGTTCCCCGTGTGCCTCTTCATGTGCCCCACCATGTGCGCACCCCGACCCCCCCGTGCCCACCTCCCCCAGCCCAAGGCGCCCCCCACCCCCAGGCAAACAGCTCGGATTCCAGAGTCCCTGAGACAAATTGCTGTAACTGTATTTATTGATGAGGCCAAGGCTTCTGGTGAAGCCCTGGTGGGGAGGGGCACCGGCGAGGGGCTCTACCGCGGAGCTGCAGGAGGGCGCTCCGTGCCAGGGGCTTGCAGACCAGGCGAGGGGGGGTTGGGGCCTCCCACACACGGCTGCACCCAGGCAGCCCCCCGAGGTGGGTGGCAGGAGGGCGCCGGGCGCGGGGCGGGCCGCAGAGGCCAGCACACTCAGCAGTTGGCTTGCACACTCGCTCGGGGACTCGAGGCCGGTTCCATGACTCCAAACCAGTGCAAACGACTTAGTGCAAATTGAGTACGGAAGGGACGGGGAAACAGAGTCATGGCGGCTTTGCGTGTCCCGGGCACAAAGGAAAGCAAAGAAAGGAAATGAGAGACCAGAGGAAAGATAGAAGAGAAAGAGGGTGAGGGGCGCTGGGGCGTGGCGGCTGGTGGTGGCCCGGCCACGGCAGGGTGGCCACGGGGATGACGCTGTCAGGCGGGGGGTGACGGTCGCCGCGGGGCTCGTGCCGACGGTGGTGCTGTCAGGCCGCTCTCGCTCCTGGAGCTTCACCTGCAGAGACCGAGCGACAAGCAACTGTGTGGGGGCCGCGCAGGGCGGCCGGGGAAGCTTCTGGAACAGGGGCCCGCGCTCACCTTCCGGAGCCGATTCCTGAGTCGGGTCGTGAAGTGGTTCCAGAATGCAGCATGTTCTTGAGTCAGAGCTAGAAGGACTTGAAGAAGTCCCGGTTCCAAGGCCCAGGCGTGAGCTGGGTAGCACCATTTCTGCGGGGCAGGAGAGAGTCAGAGCCCAGACCCTGCGCCCGGGCCCGCTCCCCGCAGACGCCCGGCCCCTCCTCACCTTGTCGATGTGAGGGTTCTAGAGGTCCAGAGAGCAGCAGTGTGTGGACTCCTCCGGGAAGGCCAAGGAGTGAGACCTATAGGTGTTCTGACACCCGCGGGCCAGCCTAGAATGTTCTGTGGGAGAAAGAGCGCTCGTGAGGGACGCTGTGCGGGTCGGCTGGCCCGGAGGGGCCGTGTCTCACCCCCACGCTTACCAGGAAGGCCGGACGGCATCACGTCCATCCTCACCGTCACACCAGACCATATCATGTCCTTCCGAGCGCAGCCTCCGCCGGCCTTCGGTGGCTGGAGGGCACGTCACCCGTCCTGGAGACCTGGCTGTGGGCAGGAGAACAAGGCCGTGAGTGGGCCCAGAGAGCTGGGGCAGGGGATGTCCAGTACGCCCGTGGGCTGGGCACTCACCCGCGTCTCCAGTCTGACCGGGAGGCACCGATCCCTGCTCCGTCGTTGCCCGCGAGGCCCGCCTTGGCCTCGGGCTCTGGAGGCCAGTGCCGCCCCCGGCTCGCCGCCAGCTTCCCACTCTTCCCCTGCCTGCGCCCCGACCCCCCCCCAGAGCTCACACTCACTCCGCCCCAACCTTCTCACCTAGTCCGGCCTCGCCAGTGACCTTGACTCCCCTGGATGCTGTCTGTCTGTCCTGCCAGACCCAGGGGCTGTGCGGGGAGGGCATGAAGGGTCACCTCCCCGCTCAGCCCTGGGTCGCAGTGCCACGGGGGAACGGTCGTCTGCAGGCCGGGCCCGCGGCAGCCTCCTTGCTGCACAAATGTCCTTGGAGCCCAAACCGGCAGCCGCCGCCCCCTCCGGGTGACGTCCCTCTGCGGGTCTCCCCGCGCACTGCCCCTTCCTTCCCGCTCTCCTGCCCTCGAGGCTCCGACATGGGTCTTGGGAGGCCCGTGCTGGAGCCGCTCCTACACCTTCTCCTAAGTGAATTTCAGTGGGTGAGATGCAGCGACGGCTGGGGACCCTGCTGTGTCCTGAATCCCCGCCTCATCCTGTCCGCCCGGGGCCTGGGCCCCTGCAAGCTGGACCCCCTCGGCGACCTGTCCCTCCCTTGCTGGCAGCCCAGCCTCCTCGCCCGCCTGCGCTCTTGAAATGCTCGCTCTACCTGGGAAGGGCGCACAGCCCCCCAGCCTGCACAGTCTCAGCTCCCCCTGAGACGATGTCACCTGTCCCGACTGCCCCCTTCGTCCTGCCAGTCCGCCAGAGGCCAGCCGCGTCTCCTCGCCGCTCCTTGCTCCCTGCCACCTCCTGCTTGCAGAAGGCCAGCAAAGCAAGGCCCAGGGAGGGGAGGGGACTCGCCTGGCCGACAGACCGCTGTCCTCACTTACCCACGGCTACCAGCTACAGCCCAACCGCCCCAGGTCCCGGGCGAACCCCTCGCCAGCTCCCCTCGTCCACCAGCCGCCACAACCTAAAACCAAAACTGACCGGGATGAATGTCTGGCTCCCCCCTCTTCCCTCTACGCACCCAGCTTGGGCCCACCGCATGCCATGCCGATGTCACCCAGACCCCAAGACACCTGGGACCCCACGCCACACTCCCACCAGGTGCCCACCAGCCCTGCCCAAGCCGGTCCCTCAACCCTCGGCCACTCCTGCCAGACTCCAGATTTCCAAGGTGATCCTTGGCCCACTCAAGCTCCCCTACACCCTTTCCCCATCTTCCCCTGGTTGCCCCCGGTACCCCACGCTTCCCTGGTTACCCCTCGGCACCCCCGCTTCCCCAGTTTCCCCCAAAACCCCCCATGGCACCCCACCCACCACCCCCTCCCACACCCTGCTCTCCGGCCCTAGCCCGGGCTTTTTCTAACTGGGGTGGCCCCGCCCCGAATTCCCGCCCCTGCCCTGCCAGCCAATCAGAGTGGGGACCGTGTTCGGGGCCACCGCAAGGTCCACCTCCGCCCCAGACCGGTCCAGCGCACGTTCCTCACCCATCCCAGAATTCTCCAAAGACGGCATTCTACACACCCCTGCACTGGCACCCCGTAGACAGGGCCTGGCATTGTCCCCAAACGTTCCCCTCCCCTCAAGTCAGAGCAGCCGGGTCCCCTCAGGGCGGCCCATGCACACCCCTCCCATCCAGCCTCCCTGCAGCCAACGCACTCTGCTCCCCGTGGGGGTCTGGACGCTGGCTCCGGGGCTTGCGCAGGACTCGGAACCCCCCTCTGCCCCCCACCATGGCTGAGACCCCACACTCCCCCTAGGGCCCCGGGAGTCCACGGGGAGCAGTCACAGGGGGTGAGGGTGGAGAATGAGGGCTCAGTTTGGGCCCCGGGAAGCTCCCTGGGGTGTCGGTGGGTCAGGGTGTGTGGGGATCTCCGCTCGAACACCCTCCGCTGGACAGTGGTTGTGTTGGGGGGAGAGTGGCTGCCACAGAACAGGAGTCCTGCCGGGTGGGGTGCTCCAGGTCCCCTGACCTCTGTCTTCCCGTCACTCGCACAAGGCGCACCCACCAGGTTCCAGGGCTCACAGGCACCGTCTGGTGACAAGCGTCCCGTACAGCCGCCCCCCTGGGGCACTGCCGGCTCGGGAACTGA
Source organism: Mustela erminea (assembly GCF_009829155.1). Classification (NCBI taxonomy): domain Eukaryota; kingdom Metazoa; phylum Chordata; class Mammalia; order Carnivora; family Mustelidae; genus Mustela; species Mustela erminea. The sequence continues at coordinate 112,563,198 of NC_045622.1, read as the reverse complement.
ACAAAGACACGAGAGCGCCAAGATACCCAAGCCCTACCCTTGGCCAGTCCGTCCCTGGGGGAACAACCTCGGCCTTTCTGGGGAGTGTCAGGTCCCCCCAGGCCCCCCAGAAAAAACCCGCGCGGTCCCCAGGGTTTGCCCACCAAGTCCAGGGTTTTGGCACTGTGGGCAGAGTCCATGTAGACAGGGGAGCTGGAGTCCCCCGAGGTCCGCGGGCAGACTTTCTGCTCCTTGGATACCACCGCAGAGTGCCGCGTGCCACCCACCACCCCTGACACCCCAGGCTTTCTCACGGTGAACCCCCAGATTTCCTGTGCAAAAAACCCAGACTTTGCTATCGGCAAACTCCTAAGTCAGGGTGGTGCGGACCGCCACGGTTCGCCGTCCGCAGACCCCAGCCTCGGCAGCCTTCGGGCGGTCCGCACTGCCACCTCGCGGCCACTGCGGGGGCACAGCACGACCGACTGGGCGCCATTTGGGGACGCACGGTGGGATCCGGGGCTGGGCTCAAGGCACAGCGAGAGTCCCCAAAATCCTCCTGTGCTCGCAAGGCAGCACCGGGGACTCTGCGCCTGGGACCTGTGGGAAGGTTCTTCCTTCCGAACCTTCCTTCCGACACCACGGTACCTCGGCACGGGGGTCCCTCACCACCCCCGAGTATTCCCTCTAGTCTCCCAAATTCAACCACGCGGGAGGGGGCGACTTGGGTGGAGTGGCTCGGTGGAGCGCCCCGTCTTCGTGATGACCCTCGGGGACCGCTGCGGCTGCGGTATCAGGCCTGAGCGGACCCGGGCCGCTGCGCAGGCGGACCCCAGCCTCTCTCGGGGCTGTGATGTGCGAGTCGGTGCCGCCACCTCGCGGCCATCGCGGTCTCCAACACCCCCAACTGACCACCCAGAGAGCACCCCGCTTCGGGGCGGCACCCCCATCAGGAGAGACCCACAACCCCCCCACACTCAGGCCCCAGGACCCCACGCTGCCTCAGGTCTTGTGCGGT